>NC_137063.1:40029845-40139845 GCF_032717465.1 Coenobita brevimanus
CATTAGGGCTCGTGACCAGCAATGAAGTATCGATATGTGGTAACGGCGATAAGGAAGGCCGATATTTTATTAACTAACTGCAACTTGTGATTATGCAGTGAAAGCAGGGACGTGGAGCAGCAAAGGTTGTGTGTGTGTGTGTGTGTGTATCCTTGAAACACACACACACACACACACACACACACACACACACACACACACACACACACGAAACACGACAGAATAAAGTTACTGACGGACAGACGACAGGAGAAAAATGCAGCACTAGTGAATAACGAAATCATTTCAACACAAACACATCCGGGACTTCTCCTTGGAAGGCGCCATGTCCTTATTTATCATTTCTCAAGAACGAACCAAGGGGAGTGCTTGTAGTGTCAGAAGCGATTGAGAAGTTCGGTGTGGACTGTGTGTGGCGGAGTCCGTAGGGCATAGGGATGAGGAAGCTGGGTGCGAATATAGAACACCATAATGAAGGGACAAATTACAAGCACTTTTGGATGCAAACCAAGGCACACACAGATCGACAGATGTACAAGGTAACCACTGAGCCACCGAAATATAGATAGACAGACAGACAAACAGATAAAGACAGATACAGACAGTTACGTAGACAGATAGACATACAGATAGGCATACAGATTAAACAGACAGATTGTTTTACTATACACACAGTGTGATAAGTAAACAGATAGGCAGATAGACAGAAGGGTAAAGGAGAAAATAGCACACACACAAAAAAAAACAACTAAGGAACAAAGAAAGACAACAAAGGAAACAAAGAGAAGGAAAGAGTGAACACAAGTGTAAGTGATAAGAGCAGACAAAGAGGAGAAAGGCAGAACATAACAGAAAATAAAAGGAAAACGATATACAACAAATGAGAGAGAGAGAGAGGAGAAATAATTAGGGGACAACAGGAAAGGAAAAAAACAAAAGGGAAAATATAAAAGTAACAAGAGATAAGAAAAGCTATAACTCTGAGTATATGAGAAAAAAAAAGAAAACGACAAACCAACGAAAAAGAAGTAGAATGAGCAAGAAGTAAAAAAAAAATGAAGACAGTAGCAGAGAAAATTATAAAGAGAACAGAAATATGCGACAGGTTAATTGACAGGTGTTTACGAGAGGCTGATTACCAGGTACGGAGGCTGACAAAAAGCAACAGGTGTGAGAATGGAGAAGGTGAGGGGAACACTTTTTACCCTCGATTATTTCAACAGGTGAAGGAAGGGAAGTGGCAGGGGCGATATTTTTACCTTCATTTACTTCAGCAGGTGTAAGAATGGAAGAGGGAAGAGCAATATTTTTACCTTCATTTACTTCAACAAGTGTACGGATGGAACAGGGATGAGCGGCATTCTTACCTTCATTAATTTCAACAGGTGTGAGAAAGGAAGAGGGTGGAACGATAAATTTATCTTCATTTACTTCAACAGATGTAAGAACGCAAGAGGGGTTAGGCGATTATATTTACTTAATTGTAACGAATGTAAGAATGTCAGAGGCGTAAGCAAACTTTTTACCATTAATTATATCAAAAGGTGTAAAATTTTCAGCTTTATACTCAGAGAAACAAAGTGACTTGGAGGATAAAGGTCAAAGGACGAGATCAAAACAGGGGATTGTGGTGCCTTGGGAATGGTACACAGGTAAAAGAAGGCCTATTGTAGTGACGGGGGTTACAAATAAACCATTACTGTATCTCCATCACTTAGAAGACGCGAAATGTATTCTGCTGTTTACTTGCTACCGCCAGACGCTATTATTCAGTTACAGGAATGCTTCTAAAAGTGAAAACGTTCGAAACAAATTATCCATTAGTTCCCTCAGGTGGGAGATGTCTGTTCTGTCTCAAACTTGCTATGGTGAAAGTATTTTATTCAGTAAAAAAAAAAAAAATAAAAAATAAAAAAAAAAAAAAAAACCGTAATGTAAAGGTTAAATCTTCCAATCATCCTCGAACCTTAACCCCTTGAGTACAACACTCTTCGAAGGTTGAAAAAAAAAATCGTCAGTCAACAGACGGATAAAGGAATGTGACGTTCGTAGTGAAAGTTCATGTAGAATTGTGCTAATTCCCTAACTCCAGGGCATCCATCTGGAACTAAATAAAATCGCCCTCTGTTATTCATTAAAAAACAAAAGTTCGCCAGAGTTGTTAAGGGGTCAGAGGACGAGAGACCACCCCTACATGAAATAAAAGTCCTCTGTTGGAGTCCGAAAATAATAATAATAATAATAATAATAATAATGGGACTTCCAGCATCCTTAGGGTCGCAGTGCATGTAGTGTACGGCACTCTGAGGTGGGAACAATTTGTTTTGATCTTGATTATGCTGTCTGGTGGGGAAAAAATGATCTCAAAACTTAAATCTACCTACCTCTTACCTCCCCATACGTAAAGACTAGAGCTTTATAAGCGTACATGCACATGGTGAGGATGGATATACAGTACATGGGCTAAGACAATATCAGTACCATAAATTTAATTCTTTTTTTATGTCTATAGTGTATGTGCTTAAACTCCAATCCTCTCTCTCTCTCTCTGTTACTTACCGCGATAACCACAGCACAAGAGGAACCAGTTCATCTTACCTGAGGAAAAAAGGAGAAAACATTAAGTAACACAATAAAGTACAATGAAAATCTCTCTCTCTCTCTCTCTCTCTCTCTCTCTCTCTCTCTCTCTCTCTCTCTCTCTCTCTCTCTCTATCAACTCCCTCCCACAATTCAAACCACCAACCCCCGCCGCCAAGGTATGAGACGGGAACCTCGCCTTTATTCCCTAACTTAATAGCGACAAGTAAAGCCAACCACTCTAGCATGGAGGACTGTTATTACAAGGAGGACTGTGAGATACATCCTGCTTAGCTCCAATAATATCTCTTCCTCCTAAGTTTATTTTTACATAAGGTAAGCTAACTCATCCTGCCAGAGGACGCAATTTCCTTTTATTTCTTCTTATTCCTATATGGTTTTATTCAAGTCTGGAAAAATTATCTCTGTGAGGTTCATTTCGGCTATAGCAAACCCATCGAGTTCGAGAAGCTTCTCCTAATCTACATAACAACTCCGGAAATAGCAGGATTAAAGCAAAGAAGACGTCATAGGAGTGTATCGTTCATGCATGCTGCACCGATATTTTAATATACACTGACGCAAGAGGATATCAACCCCGCCACTGCCTCTTTTCTTTCCTTCCTATTACTTTACGCAGTCCACAACCAGACGATGCTGCTAAGAAATGACCTTTAATAGAGAGGGGTATTTTGAAGGCTATGGCACATCCCTTCAAAGTCGTAAATTCTCCCCTAAGCTCAATAACACGTAAAATAAACCGCCAATGGAGAGGTACAAGGAAGCCTTCAAAACCAATGAGAGCAGCACCCAATGTCTGGTGGTTGCAGGCCCCTTCTCCCTTCACCCACCATCTCCCCCTTCCTGACTAAATGCAAATGCAATATTGGCTCCGTCTGGTCGATACTGGCGGGGACCCTCTAGTCTCCGGTGACATAAGGTCATCCGTGAGAGACACCGAGACGTGTATAGGGCAACCCATCCCTAAATCACACCCGCCTTCCCTCTCAGATTACAACATGGGTCTGCTAAAAAGAAGGTTTATGATTAATGCCTACTGACTGCATAAGCGTCATTTCGACAATCAATTACTGTTATGTCCCTATCACCCTTTACAGTATCACCCACAACAGGCAATATTACATCTCGGTTACCTGTGTACAAGTAATACTGAGTGAACAGGTATAAAGGGGATGTAAACTTTGTCTAAGAGTCTAATCGATTGGAAACAGGCTGAATGAACCATCTCCCTAAACTACTTCCCAAGACTATTTTAAGTAAACAGTCTCCTTACACAACTCCGAACTCCTTTTTTCTCCACATTTTTTTTCTTCTTTCTCCTTTTTCCATTCCACAACTTATTCTTCCCCACTACTCTATACCATTTATCCTCCGTTTGTTGTTTCCTCAACTCAGTGCCGTCACTCCCTGTTGTTTCTCTCTCCCTTTAAACAATGTTGCACTGCCGCACAGTGACACTGCTCAGTGTTATGATAATATCGAAACTCCTCCAATTCATGACTGATAAACTGAAGAACCTTGAGCAAAATAAATGCCTATCTATCTATCTATCTACACACACACACACACACACATACCGGTATGTATGTATCTGTATCAGTATCTATAACTATCTACCTATCTATCTATCTAACTATATCTATCTATCTATCCATATATGGAGAAATATCATAGATTTGGTGTTATATCATTCATTTAGCATTATCAGCTTATTATTCCCATTTTAGTCTAAAAATAACAGAATCATGTACTATTCAAAACCATTCTGTTCCTTCTTTTTATAAAAAAAATAAAAAATAAACAAATAAACAAATCTGCCAGAGCAGTTTTGCAAAATACGTCAGCTGTATTGTCCAGTGGTCGCATGCAATAACTGCACCCCATAAAGCCCAAGCCACGTTTTCTGTGTTCCATACCCCATCACTCCTGGCTTTTACGGGCACAAAGTAGGATGTTTCAGGAACGGGATTACAAGGCAAACACGGCGGTCATATTCACGAAAAACTATGTTAGTGTGTGTGTGTGTGTGTGTGTGTGTGTGTGTGTGTGTGTGTGTGTGTGTGTGTGTGTGTGTGTGTGTGTGTGTGTGTGTGTGTGTGTGTGTGTGTGTGTGTGTGTGTGCGCTCCCAGGACGCCAAATATGGTGTATTTGCACTCTGTTTGGGACTGGCTCCACTCTACAGTGCTAATATGCATGGCTGGGTTGCATGCTGGCGTGTTGATGGATGGACAAAACGAGAGAGAGAGAGAGAGAGTGTGTGTGTGTGTGTGTGTGTGTGTGTGTGTGTGTGTGTGTGTGTGTGTGTGTGTGTGTGTTACTACATGTGCATGGCTAATAACAAAAACTTCGTATGAAACTCACTCACTCACTCTCTCCTAACCTTCACCTCCTAACCTCCATCCTCAGAATTCCCCTCGCTTCTCTCTCTCTCTCTCTCTCTCTCTCTCATCGTCCTTAACCCTCACTTCCTAATCTCAAACCTCATCTCTCTCTCTGTCTGTCTCTCTCTCTCTCTAACCATTTTCCCTAACCCTCACCTCACAATCTCCAACTCGTACCATATAACCACTCTCCTTGCTTCCCCTCTCATTATTCTAATCTCTCTCTTTCTCTATTTTCCCTGACCCTCATCTCACAATCCCCAACTCATACCAAACAACCACTTTCTTTGCTTCCCCCCCCCCCCTCTCTCTATCTCAACCACCTTCCTTCCTTCCCCCGCTTCCCCGTCATTACCTAATTTTCCCCGTCTTTTCCCTCAGAGTTTCCACGTAATGGGCACCAAAGAGGCGAGGCCAGAATCTTCCCTCATACCGTTATTAACTTTGCACATCAATGGCCGTCTCCAGATTACTGGGTTAACTACGCTTCATTAAGTGGAATTACCTTCAGATTGTGTAAAAATTTGCTTGTTATTAAGTTTTGGGAAGGGATTAAGTAAGCGTGTATGTTCATGGTTGGATAAGGTGTAGAGTGGGAGGATGATTTCAGGTCTTCAATATGGTGGTCTTTTTTACATAATCCATAGTGGTAGGTGGGGACGCTCACCATTCACTCACTCGATGTGTTTTTTTTTTTTTTTTTTTTTTTTTATGCGAGGAAGAAGGAACCAAAGGCCATGAGCCCGCAGTAACAGTTCCCTCCAAGAGAAAAACAAAATACAATAGAGAGCCAAATTCAAGATCCGATCATTTTGAGATGCCTGGACACACTACGTTTGAAAGACTGGAGATCATAGGCAGGAGGAAATACAGACAGAGGGAGACAGTTCCAGAGCTGACCTGTTGCATAAATGAAAGACTGGGAGTAACGGTTAACTCTTGCATTAGAGAGTTGGACAGAAAAGGGATGAGAGTTTGCTGCCAGACGGGTGCTACGCGCCCGTCGTAGAGGTGGAGGAATGCAAGCAGACAGTTCAGAGGAGCAGTGACCATTAAAGTAGCGATAGAAAAGAGATAAAGATGCAACAGTGCGGCGAAGAGACAGAGGTTGAAGGGAGTCAGTAAGAGGAGGAGAGTTAATGAGACGAAAAGCCTTTGACTCCACCCTATTGAGAAGAGCTGTATGTGGGGAGCCTCCCCACACATGAGAGTTGTACTCCACACAGGGGCGGATCAAACCCCTGTACAGAGTCAACAATTGTGCAGGGGTAAAGAAAGAGCGGAGTCGGCTTAGCACACCCAATCTCTTGGAAGCAGATTTTACAAGAGATGTAATATGATCTTTCCAAGATAAGTCCTGAGTAAATGAAACCCCAAGCATGTTCAAGGATGATGCAGGATTAATCTGAATATTATTAAACATTAGTGGGTATACCTGTGGAAGATTTTGTCGGGTTGATAGGTGTAAGAACTGAGTCTTAGATGCATTAAAGACAACCATATTATTTTTACCCCAGTCAGAGATATGAGCCAAGTCAGACATTAGGTGTGCCATAGCCTCATCCCTTGTTTCTTGAAGTAACTGTTGAGATGGGCGTTGCGGGAACCGAATGGAAAGATGAAGGGTGGAGTCATCAGCGTATGAGTGGATAGGGTTAGATGTACAGCTTAGAAGATCATTGATGAATAAAAGGAAGAGAGTTGGTGATAGGACAGAGCCCTGAGGAACACCACTGTTGATAGATCTAGGAGAAGAACGATGGCCGTCTACGACAGCGGCTATAGAACGACCAGAAAGGAAGCTAGCGATGAAGGCACAGATAGAAGGATAGAAACCGTAGGAGGGCAGTTTGGAAATTAAAGATTTATGCCAGACTCGATCGAAAGCCTTTGAGATGTCAAGTGCAATGGCAAAGCTTTCGCCAAAGTCCCGAAAGGAGGATGACCAGGAGTCTGAAAGGTAGGTGAGAAGATCGCCAGTGGAGCGTCCCTGACGGAACCCATACTGACGATCGGAAAGAAGGTTGTGATAGGAAAGATGCCTTAAAATTTTTTTATTAAGAATTGACTCGAAAACTTTTGAAATACAGGACGTTAAAGCAATTGGACGATAGTTGGAGGGTTGGGAGTGGTCACCCTTCTTTGGGACTGGCTGAATGAGAGCAAACTTCCAGCAAGAAGGAAAGGTACAAGTTGACAGACAAAGGCGAAATAGTTTGCCTAGGCAGGGTGTAAGCACAGAAGCACAGTTTTTGAGAACAACAGGAGGGACTCCATCAGGCCCATATGCCTTGTTAGTACTGAGGCCAGTAATGGCAGAAAATACATCAACTGAAGAAATTTTAATGTCAGCCATGAGGAAGTCAGAGGGGGAAGTGATGGAGGAACAGCACCGGAATCGTCTAAGGTGGAATTGGAGGAGAAAGTCTGTGCGAAGAGATCTGCTTTATCAGTAGAAGAAACAGCTACAGAACCATCAGAGTAGAAAAGAGGAGGGAAGGATGATGAGGTAAAGTTGTTAGAAAGATTTTTGGCAAGGTGCCAGAAGGAGCGAGAAGAATTCGAGTTGGAGAGTTGAGAGCATTTAGTATGGATGAAATTATTTTTAGTAGAGCGAAGAACAGACTTAGCACGATTCCGGGCAGAAACGTAAAGATTATGTGATTCAGGGGTGGGTTGGCTCCGGCACCTTTTGTAGGCCTTCTCCTTGTTGCGGACAGCATTAGAACAAGCGTGATTAAACCAAGGCTTTCTTGCGTTAGTCAAAGGATATGAGAAAGGAATGTATGCTTCCATGCCCGAGAGAATAACCTCCGTAATGCGCAAGGCACACTCAGATGGCTCACGGCCATGGAAGCAGTAATCATTCCAGGGAAAATCAAAGAAGTACTGCCTGAGGGCCTCCCAGTCCGCAGCTCCAAAATGCCAGAGACGACGTTTCCCTGGAGGGTCCGCAGGCCGTACTGGAGCGATAGGACAGGTTAAGGTAATAAGGTTGTGATCGGAGGAGCCCAACGGAGAGAAAAGATTAACAGAGTAAGCAGAAGGATTAGTTGTGAGGAAGAGGTCAAGTATGTTGGAGCTCTCTCCAAGGCGGTCAGGGATACGGGTAGGGTGCTGTACAAGCTGCTCTAGGTCATTAAGGATAGAAAAGATGTAGGCTTGTTCACCAGGTGGATCCGTGAAAGGAGAGGAGAGCCAAAGGTGGTGGTGAACATTGAAATCTCCAAGAATGGAGATTTCAGAGAAAGGAGAAATGGACAGAATGTGTTCCATCGTAGAAGTAAGATAGTCGAAGAATTTTTGATAGTCAGTAGAATTAGGGGATAAGTAAACAGCACAGATATATTTAGTCAGAGAATGACAGGAAAGCCGAAGCCAGAGAGTGGAGAATTCAGAAGAATCAAGTTCAGGAACACGAGAGCAAGATAAGTCGTTGCGTATGTATACACAACAGCCACCTTTGGCTTTGAAATGAGTATAGAGAAAGTAGGAGGATACAGAAAAGGGTTTGCTGTCAGTTGCCTCAGACAGCTGAGTCTCCGTTAGAAAAAGAAGGTGAGGTTTAGAGGAGGAGAGGTGGTGCTCAACAGAGCGAAAGTTAGATGAAAGGCCGCGAATGTTGCAGAAATGAAGAAGAAGAGAGTCAGACAGTGGTTCCAGGCACCTCGAGTCGTCACCGGGAGAGGGGCAGATGGCGGGGGCATTTATGGTCCCCCCCCTGGGGACTCCGAGGCTGGGTGAATCAACGCCATTTTTGGTTAATTTTGAATAGGAAGTGTAGTGTGTACTGTGCATGTAGTTTGGTGAAGATAGATAGAGAAATTTGTACTGGAGAGCATGCTGGCCTACTCTCTGTGTAACTGAGACACTGAAAAAGTTCAGCAAAGGGGAATGGTCAGGAACTAGTCCTGAGGGCTGATGAAACGGGAGCTCCAGCACTCCCTGTCATCAGCTTTCCATCCACCTCGGGAGTACTGCCCTGCTCGACTGGTGCTACTGGTGCTACAGTCTACTCCTCTCGGGTGTCTGCCCTTTCCTCTCTTCCATCCTTCTTTCCTTCCATCATCTTCTCTCTTTCTATCCTTCATTCTTTCCTTGTCCTTCTGCCTACGGGTGACCTTACACTCCCTCGTCTGTCTTTCTTTCCTTCATTCTTCCCTTTTCCTTTATTCCTTCTTTCCTTCATTCTTTCCTGAGTGTCAAGCCAAATGGTTTTCTGTACACCAGGAAACCATTTACTACGCTGGGTGGTAACCATATAACCAAATTTTGGCACCTGGTGGTTTAGTAGGTAATTATTACGGTCCAGTCGAATTGAGCCGGTGAAGGTTTATATCCAAGGGATGGTTGGGGTTGATTGTTCATGTAATGCCACTCAGGGATGAGTGAGGCTGGTCACTCTCATCTTAAAATGTCGAGACCACCTGCCTAGCCCCGGGCTCCTACGCTCCTCTTGGGGCAATGTAGGATTGGATGATGGATGGATGGATGGATGGATCCTACTTTCGAACGATTTTATTTTGGCTGGGATTATTATGGCGTTGAAGGTGTTGGCGTTATTAGCTCCAATTAACTCCCTCAGGATACTGACTCCTTATTCATCTTACATATGCTACAGAGAAGGGATTATATAGAATTTAGCAGGTCTCTTTTGTAAAAAAAAAAAAAAAAAAAAAAAAAAAAAAAAAAAAAGTTAATTCATGAAGCTCAAACGGTCTCCCCCAGGCTGAATGAAGTCGTCTGGTGAAAATAAGAATGATATACAATGCCACTGACCTGAAAGAGTAAAACAGAAATCGTTCTAACCTCTTCACTATAATGAGTGTCTTTTTGAGTGTAATAACCGAGTCACACAAATTTTATCTATCTATTCATTGTCAGACGCCTTAATTCCATACAGGGTGGCCACAAACAAATCGCCTCCACTTCGCCCTGTCCCCCGCCATTTCAGTGCCCTGCTCCCAATTCACACCCCCCTCTCTCATATACCTCTCCACTCCATCCTTCTTCACAATTAGGCGACTCTTCTAAGCTGCTTGTAATCGGCCGGCGGTTGTAAGGATTCAATAAATTGTAGTGAATGGCTCAAAATCAGTCTCCATTAACCTCCTCAATACGATGGCCTTTTTTATATCTTATCGTGGAAGATCGATATGGCCGCAAACTGAATTCTTTCCTAAATTTCATTCACCCGACACTATCTCTTCAGTAGGATAGCGACTCCGACATTTTATCGTTGAGGATCTCTATGGCTGCAAATCGAACTCCTTCCTACATTTCACTCACTTAGCTTCTTTTTTACACTGGCTCCCTGCCCCCCCTTCACTCACACCCAAAGAAAAGACGATCACTCTCCCTTGTCCAACTAATGGCCAAGTGTGTCAATTTCTTACCTGGCGGCAGCTTCTTGTTCTTTTTCATTAATTACCTAGATTTTTCTTCTGTTTTTCTGTTCCTGTTTCCGGTTCCTGATCACCTGATGTACTGGATGAGGCAAAGCAACATCCAGCAAGACTGTGAACATTAAATCGTTACCTACAGCACCACCTCCATAGTAATTTCGTGGGTATTTTTTAAAGCGTAAGGTAAAGACAACTATACACTTTACAACCAATGTAGTACAGTGTGTCATGTGATGTCATTCTAAAGTGGCTCCAACTCAGCCCTCGACCCTGAATAATATACATGAAAAAATCGAAGGAGGAAAAGTGTAAAGCCTGTACAACTCCACGTTCGCAACTCGACGTAATTCACCTCGCTTGGATAATGGCTAAGGGGACGAGGTGGGTATTGTGCCGGGTACAGGGGTTGGCATGACTACCATTACTATAGATCCTGAGATACAAGTAATGGTTGCAACTGCACTGATGCCGCCCCGTCCTGCTGCACACACACCCTCTTACTCTCTAGCCTATGACGACGATGATGATGATGATTGGTACTTTTTCAGTTTGATGTACTTAAGCTATTTTTCATTTAACAACTTACTGATTTACTTCAACTGTACATTTTCTCTTCTTTGTTTTCATCACATTCCTGCCCTAGCTCGTAATTTTTCGTCCTAGTTATCAATTAATTTATTCTGACAACACTGCACAAATTATTCCTTGACCCAACTTCCTTTTTACAATTATACCTTCTCTGTACTTGACCTGGTTAACATCCTTATCATTTTATTTTGACCCTTTTTAACAGCACTGATTCCGTCTTCGATTTACTGGGAACTCTCTCTCTCTCCCTGTGTGTGTGTGTGTGTGTGTGTGTGTGTGTGTGTCTCTCTCTCTCTCTCTCTCTCTGACTTCGGGGAACCTCTTACTCCTATTTACTGGTATATCAATGGCACCTTGATTGAATTACGGGGCAGTCCACACACACACACACACACACATACACACACACACACACACACCAGGTGAGGTCGAATGTACACCTGAATTTCGTAATCAAGAACAGTGAAAGATATTTTATACACGTGTATGTGTGTGTGTGTGTGTGTGTGTGTGTAATTCACCGGGTCGGTCAGGATCACTTGATGGTCGTGATGGTCAGCTTTTACCCTCCCGGAAGGGAGCTGAGAGCTCATATAGTCCGATCTAAGGGCAAGGCTGTGACCTTCACACACGCACACACCCGTCCCCTTGCTCCAGGAGAACAGTAACCACCCACTTCGTCAGTGAAACTTTTTCGCAACCTAAGCGAGGCGCGAACTCCCGTCAACCAGTTGGCAAGCGAGAGCGTTACCACTGCACCAGCGAGCGGTGTAAGCGAGGATTCGAACCAGCGCTAGCAACTGCGTGAGTGTGTGTGTGTTTTGAGGAAGTAATCGGGTGCCCATCATCCACTCACTTGATGTTGTGGTCTAAGTGGCAATCTACATATCTTGTTACCATTTACTTTGTCGGGTGGTAACCACGTAACTCAACGGACGCCCGGTGGTCTAGTGAGTTAAGACGCTCCAACAGATGTGGTCTACAAAGGATAACATCGCGGGGGTGGTTTAGGCGTACTACTCACATAATTCCACACAGAGAATGGCGAATGGTCATTTGCTTCATATTTCTGGACTTACTAGACTCGCCCCGGGTTCCTACGCTCTTGATGGGTCAATAAAGGATTCGATGATACAGACAGATGGATATTTTCACGACTATATGACTGGCATTGGTGAACAGTTGGGAAAATGGGTATGGGAAGGAAAATGCAGAAAAAATTAACCCCCTCAATCCACTGTGCTTTCCTGTTTGCTACTTCCATGCCATTTTCGTCCAGTTAGGAAAATCATCTCGTACTGAATGGGATGGAGAAGATTACATCTAATCCCTGGAGTTCGAGAAGTCTCTCCTAAGCTGGTGTTAACAAGAATATATACTACAAATAGGTTTTCTCATCGGCTGAATCACAACCCTTCCACAAAGTGTTGTTAAAGTAAGATAAAAACAGTTATTTTGTTAAAACACACGCGCGAGGGTGCACCGCTTAAAACACAACACAAGCTCTTGCTTCACGAGTCGCGGGTGTAAAAATGCGTCATCCGAGCGCAGGGTTATAGCTCTGCCCAGGCATTTCCATCCCTCTCATTTGTCGTGATAAGCATATTCGCCACATTGGCTTGCGACTTGCTAATATTCGATTCCTATGTAACTAAAGGACACAAGGGGTGCTGTGGTTGAACCAGTGTCGCTTACTGTAAAGTATGCTTGCACCCAATCGGCTTGCGCGGGCCGATTATACTTGATTCACAGACTATACACACATCCAAAGCCACTCCAACATTACAATTACACTCACAAGCACTTCTCACCCTACATACAATCTCTACCAGACAGCCTAAGCCACTAGGTAGAGATACATTGGCTGTATCCTCCCCACTTCGGTTGGGATAGGTCGGTCCTGCAGTGGACACTCAAACGGCTGATGAGATGAGATGAGATGTAACTAAAAGCCTGGTCCCGGTCCCTATTTATCCCTTTCGAGGCGTAGGGAATCTATTCTAGGATAGCAAAAGTCCAAGACAGTCAAAGGCAGATGACCAGTCTAAGCCCGTGGTGGCATTAAGTGATCGAAACACCTCCAGTCACCCTTTAGAGTTTGGAGTCGAGGCACGCAACGAATGGCCGGTACTATGAATGTTGTTTTAACTTCAGTATCATGACGCCTTTTATATTATGTTACCACCTGACGATTTTATTCAGCTGGGCACCTCTTGCAGTAAAAGGATTCTGATCATTGTTATCCCGCTGAGTACTAGTAGCACTACCCAAAGCGAAATAGATTTGTGGCAGCTGGAAAAAAGTATCAAAGGAGTTAAACACTACACTGCTTAAAAAAAAAAATAAATAAATAAATGTTCGTTTCCCCTAAATCAAAGCGAAATGCAACTCACTCATTTTTCGATCCTCTTTCCCCTTCATCCTCTTCCCCATATCCCTGTTGCTTTCCCATTTCCCCACCCTCTCTTCACCCCTATCTCTTCCCTACCTTACTGCCCATTCCCCATGTTCCTACCCTTCCTCATCTGTTTATCCTTTCCCCACATCCTTAATCCCGCCAAATTTCCCTACCCTTCATTAAATTCCTACCCTCTCCCTCCCAGCCTCCTTCCTACTTCCCCTCCCCACCCACCCTTCCTCTTCCCAACTTTCTATCCCCTCCCTCCCTCTGTCTCTGCTCCCCCCCCCCTTTCCAAAACACCTCCACGCTCAAATTATGATTTATGAAGACATGTTCGGCTCAGCGACCGCACTATAACGCAGCCGTGGCGTCAATTGAACCGAATATCTGCCTGAAAATGTTAAAATCAGCGTCACGGCTGGGACTGTCAAAGGCGGTAATGGAGAGAGAAGAATGAAAGAATAAGGAAGGAAGGGATGGAATGGTAAAAGAAAGAAAGAGAGAGAGAGAGAGAGAGAGAGAGAGAGAGAGAGAGAGAGAGAGAGGAGGGAAATGATGAGCAGAGAAATGGGAAGCCAAAAATAGAGAGGAGAGGAACGCTGTGGAAGGAGGGAGGAGAGGAGGGAAATGGTGAGGAAGAAATGGAGAACAGAGAGGGAAGAGAGAAGAATGCGATGAGAGAGGAAGGAAAGGAAGAAAAAGTAGAACAAAGGAATGTAGGAAAGAGAGAAACAGTGAGGTACAGTGTAAAGAAAGGAGACGAGGCGCACATGAGAAGAACAGAAAAAGAGGGGACAAAAAAATAAATAAATAAAGGAAAGCAAGAAGAGGAGATGGAAAGTGAAGTAAACGTAAAAAAGATGAAGAAAAAGCTGGTGAAAAGAGCTGACGGGAAAAGAAAGGTGTGGAGAGTGGCAGAAGTATAAGAACAGGGAAGAAGAAAAGTTTTTTGAGAGTACTGGAGGTAGAAGGAACTGAAGGAGTAAAAGGAAAACGGTAAGGAAAAGGGAAGAGGACTGAGACCGAAGAGGAAATAAGAAATAGTAGGCAAGGTAGGACGTAGGTATAGAAGTGGGAAATATGACACAGTGAGAGAGAGAGAGAGAGAGAGAGAGAGAGAGAGAGAGGCTAACAGAAGATGACAGGAAGTAGGGGAGAATTGAGGAAACCAAAGGGAAGTAGAAAGATGAAGGGTGAGTGACGAGAGAGGGCTAAGTAGACGAGACAGGAGGACATTCTAGTGGGCTTAGGAGGCCCCAGAGAGAGAGAGAGAGAGAGAGAGAATAACAATTGCAGCCTACATCAACAATACTGTTGACTTTCCTGACAAATTTTGGTACAGTAACATTTTCCTGTCTGTTATATGGTTATATGGTTTTGATACCGACACAATTTGTAGTTATTAAACGTAAAAGAATGTCACTCTTCAACTTGCTGAATTAAAGTGTTAAGGCTAAAGGAAAAAAAAATAAGAATGTATCTGGAGAAACAGCGATTATGAGGAAGAGTAAAACGAAAATGAGAATAGAAAAGAGGATCAAAGTAAGAGTTAATAATACAGTTCTCTCTCTCTCACACACACACACACAAAGGGATGTCCAATAAACTCAAGGTATCCCCGCCAGAGTTTCCCAGACGTGAGAGATAACTTTATAACGCGGATTGAGACAGACACACAGCTTTCATACCTGCCCAGGAGCTGTCTCTACACTGCATTTCCAACATTAAATCCTTTCACTCTCTTCTTTCCCTTCACTAAATTCATTCTGTGACGTACTTTTCTTCTTGTGTTTTTCATTTTGTTAACTACCTTCACTACAATGGCCTTTTAAAAATATGCCGTAACTACCACGACATTTTATTAATTTTTGTTTAACTCCCTTCACCACCATGACATTTTTCATTCTGTTAAAACTCCATTCACTATCATGACGTGTTTTTTTTTATTTTGTTCCAACTCCTTTCACAACCATGGCGAGCTTTTCATTCTATTAATTTACTTGCGCGACTTTTTTTTTCATCATTTTAACTCCAATCGCTAATATGACGTCTCTTTTTCTCTCCTCTTGATGTTTACAAACGATTTTATTCACAAGGGGTGATTTTTCCATTTCCCCGCTGCAAGAAAAGTGTTAATCCACATTCCGATGACGATCATACTCCGAAAAGGGAAACAATATATGAATACTAACTACCACTTATAAATTCTATGCAATAAAAGGCTAGAAATGGCCAGAAAAACTCAAGAGATCCCAATTCACAGTAAAACACACACACACAAAACCACCTCTCTCTCCTCTCTCTCTCTCTCTCTCTCTCTCACACACACACAAACACACACATACACACACAAAACCACCTCTCTCTCCTCTCTCTCTCTCTCTCTCTCACACACACACACACACACACACACACACACACACACACACACACACACACACACACACACACAGCCATCCCTCCCCCTTGCCTCTCTCTCCCATTCATCGCGTCCAACACACCCACACAGCCACAAACCAGGGGCATATATTTCTACGCCAGCCAGAACACCTTTTTTTTTCTGAGAGTCTGGGATGAGAAATGGCAAGTCGACTCCTTCTATGCTCTTGCCCTCTTGCTTTTCCAGCCTCCTCCTTACCTTCTCTCCCTCCCTCTTTCCTTGCCTTCTAACTTACCTTTCCCACTTAACTGTCTTTTCTACCTCCCTTTATCTCTACCTTTCTTTCCTTCTTCCCTCTCTTCCTTTTATTCTCTACCTCGCTGGCTTTCCCTCCCAACTCCTAACTTCTCTCTTTCACCCTCCTCCTCCTGGTTTTCTCTGTTGCCTCCTTCCCTTCTCATTTGCCCTTCCTTTCTTCCCTATTTCGGTCTCTTTTTCTCCCTACTTCCCCCCTTCTTTTCCTTTCCCTTGCTGGCTGCTGTTCTTATTTTCTTCATTTTCTCCCTTACTTCCTTACCTCTCTCCTCCCAGGTTTTCTTCCCTGGCTACTCCTCGCCCTCCCCTTTCTTCCCTTCCCACGTGTCTCCCTCCTTAACCCGCCTCATTTATATCATTATCACTATCATTGTCAATTGTATCATTATCATTATCGCCAGTTTTACTAACTTTCATTATTTTTTATCATTAGCATCTTCGTTATCATTACCATCTTTATCATCGTCATTATAATTACCAACGTCATTATTATAATCGTGATCAGCTTGATCATCAACGTTATCATTCATCTATAAACAGTAATGTACCATCATCATCATCATCATCATCACCATCATAATAGAAAACCTAATAAGTGTGGCAGGAGAGACAAAAACAACCAAGTAAAAACATGAACCCGAAGAGAACCGCAATTACCGAATATAAAGCGATGTTATTTTTTCATTAACGAGCTACCAATTACGGTCATTTCAGGCCATTAGAAGTCAAACTATTTTTCCATAATGTAACAAACCAATGCTCTATTACCGTACACCTAAACTATAACCTTTCAGCGATTATTTCTGAAGGAAATTAACATCAAAGTGAAGCATGTGATTTTTAAAAAGAATCTATACTAATTTCAGTTCCCCCAAACCTTCTGATAACGACAGAATCTTGATTTTTTTTTTACGGCTGCCATTTTTTGTTTTTTTTTTTTTTTTGTGAGTGAGAGAGAGAGAGAGAGAGAGAGAGAGAGAGAGAGAGAGAGAGAGAGAGAACCCTATCGTCCTCAATGGGATATAATTCACTTCTTTAGTAAATAATGTCGCAAAATATAGTATTCCTTACCGCCATAAAAAAGAAAATCATCTATAATTCTGCATGTTAATCAGTATCGTAAAATCTTTCTACTCTTATGATAAGACAATTTCACTTAGTTCAGAAACGACATGGGTTAGAAACTCGTCTCTAAAATAAACAAAAGCTCAAAAACAACAAAGAAAAAGAATCCCATCCAACCAAGGAAGAAAAAAAGTCAAGGGAGGACAAAAAAATCTCCCTCAATTTCTCTGCATGTATAAAAACTGAAGACAATTTCCTGGGCTTCCTCGGTGACTTTATCAGCGGGGGGATCGGAGCCCCCGGGGAGGATATGGTCACCCGCCACAAAGGGGAGAGGGGCCCCCTTAATTTGTGAGAGAGTGTTGTGGAGGGAGGGCCGTCTGCGGGATTGAAGTGCCTGTTGGGTTGGGTTAAGATGGCTTGGGTTGCTGGGCTTGAGGGAATTGGATTGAGGTGGTTGAGGTGCATTATTTTGATGGCTTGGGTTTGGGGATTCAAGAGGTCAGGTTTGGTTAGTTTGGGTCAAGCTCAGTTTATCTAAATTGGCTATAGCTGGGATGGCTTGGACTTGAGTGGCTTTATGGAGTACCTTGGGATATAACAGCCCTAGCACAAAAAGGACTGGGTTATTTGAGTGGTGTGGTGGCAAGGATGTCTAAGGGACTAAAGTGGTTTCGATGGCTTGGAATGGCTTGGGATGGCTTGGATTAAGGGAAAGAATGCTGGCGAATCAAATGGGTTGGGGTAGGTAATTCTCGGCTTCGGCTTCGTTGATGTGGGTTGGGTTTGCGTCGACTAGGCTTATTCAGGAGGAGTGGAGGTGGTTTTGTCTGGCTGGGTTGGGCTGGGATGATTTTGGTTGGTCTGACTTGGGCTGGGTTGAATTGATCCTAGATGGTCTGACTTGGGCTGGGTTGGACTGATCTTGGTTGGGCTGGCTTGAGTTTGGATGACTTTGACTATTCTAACTTGGGGTGGAGTGGTCTGGTTCAGCTGGAGTGGTTTCATACTGTTCGAGATGAAGTGGCTGAAGATATGGAAACCAAGTACAAAGAGGAGTGGGGTCCTTAATCTGTGTGAGTGTTGTGGTGGAGGCATCGTCTAGGGGACTGAAGTGGTTGGGATGGGCTCAGGGGATCGGTGCCTTGGATTAGGGAATTGGAATGGCCGTGTTAAATTAGCCTGGGATGAATTTAGTGAATATATGTTGAACAGGTTATGTTCCAATGACTGGATTTGGATTAATTTTTTTATTTTTAAGTTTAGAATATAGGGACCTTGGCACAAAGAGTAGGCTACTGGGGCCCTTAATTTGTCAAGTTTGTTGCGGCTGGGTCTTAAGGGGGAACTGAAACGGCTGAATTAGGGGACTGGAATTGGGGAAGGGTGTTAGGTTCGGTTGGACATGCTTGGGTTGCTGCGTTAGTCGAGGGTCGTCTACAAGATAAAAAGGCTGTTATCACGTTGACTTGGACTGGAGTGGTTTGACGTAAATTAATCTTAGCTGATGAAGGATGTATGAGGTTGGTTTGGATTAGAATAGTATGTTTTTGGTTAATCTGAGCTGAGGTTATGATTGAGGTGGCTCAGATACCTAACAAGACTTCGTAAAATCTTTTCAGTGGCGATTTACGCTGCACACCAAACCTTTACCCCTTCAGTACCATGACGTCCTTCATAATTATACTGTACCCCTGCTATTTCCGACTGATTTTATTCGTCTCGACTTCAAACAGGAGGATTATAACTTTCATTAACCTTTTCTTTCATTTTTTTTAAGGTAATCACAAAAGCCTATGGTTATCTACAACAAAATAAAAAGAAATTATGGTGATGAAGGGGTAATTCTCCTCCTGTTATATGTAATGCAAACTATGTCCACAATAAAAAGAAACCAAAAATACACAGGGATACATTAAGGTGAAAAGGGAGAGGAGTTACGAATTCTCCATTGTCAACAAGAACACGACCCAATAACGCTAATGATAAGTACATATACGGAGGCGGCTTTGAAGACACTGTATATAACCTTTTCCACTGCCATATACTCTGCACATTACACAAGTGTCCCCTTGAATGTCACAAATGCACACAACTACTTAACAACGATTTTACTGACACAGAAGATAATTTAAAGGCATACTATACAAAAAACATCACCTGCTATAATGCCTCCTACGTCACCTTCAACAGTCCCCTGATGGTTCGTGCAACTGGTAACCTATCTGCCACAATTTCATTTTCTATATACTAACGTTACTCTGTACACTTTCACAACGACATTTTCCCCTTGGCTACACAAAATCACTGAGAACCTGAAAAAAAATAAAATAAAATGGAAAAGGCGACCGCGTACTAAAGGGGATACCACAAGGAACAACTCTGCACAATGCTTGCATTCTTGAGATTGCTGTGTTGCAGAGTTCAGCCCCTTTAAATGTGTCCTCTCTCTCTCTCTCTCTCTCTCTCTCTCTCTCTCTCTCTCTCTCAGATAAAACATGCACATACAACTACATACACATTACTACGCGTGAACACTAGTACGACAATTTAAGTTTCCCTACACAAATACCCGAGCTCACACACACACACACACACACACACACACACACACACACACACACACACACACACACACACACATGTACGAAACCACAGCCTCCATCCCACGTAGGTAAACACAGGCTTATGACGTCATTCCCCGAGGCTTTCGATACACCTGGTTCACAAGAGAGTAAGTCCTCACGTCTTAACACACACACACACACACACACACACACACACACACACACACACACACACACACACACACACTTCTTTCACAACCATATATAGACAGGGAAGCATAAAAAGTAACAGTCACTTCACAAGACATACTCGTACTGTACCTGTATATACTTTCTGTTACACACACGCGAACCCACTCACGCACACGCATACACAAAATCATTGACACACACACCTCATAAGGTACCTAACCTCACACACACTCGTACAGACATGAGAACACATAAAATCCCTCTGGCACAGAACCTCTGCCTTAAAATACTGTACATACAAAATAATACCCCCACCCCACACACATATATAGAAGGAGATAGATATACAGACATGCATACGCACTCCAAAAGGCATAAAAAAGTTACTCATACACACACACACACACATTCAGCCCTCGATACAATAAAAGTCTCTCTCTCTCTCTCTCTCTCTCTCTCTCTCTCTCTCTCTCTCTCTCTCTCTCTCTCACCGGCACTTAATCCCAGCAAGGTTCTGCAGCGCGATGTACCAGTGAAGTTACCCCAGAGAGGCTTTGGCACACCCACATGTGCGCGTGCACGTACGCACAGGCGTAGGCGCGCGCACGCGCACACGCACACGCGCACACACACACACACACACACACACACACACACACACACACACACACACACACAATCACTCTACACATACCCTTCCCGCACTTCCACACTCCTCCCTCCCTCTACCCCGTCCCCTCCCAACACTCTCTGGTTAATATCTCAGGGAGCAGCACCACGCTGCCTCAGCCCCCGGAGTGCCGACCTAAGGGACTTAAGCCGCCCAACCCACGCAACTGCCTCTCAAGCTGCTTGGAAATACACTTTCATTTAATTATTACCCCTGCCCGCAGGTTAGGTTTGGGGTTAGATTTGTTTGTATGTCTAGTAGTAACACTACGGAAAAAAAAAAAATACTGGGTGGATCTGCCATACAACTCAAAGATGGTCAAGGAAACAATCGACACAATCTTTGGTGAAAAGATCAAAATTCAATATCAAAAGCGGGGATAGTGCTGCCATGGCGAAAAAGGTCAAATATCAATGTCAAAACGGGAATGCTGCTGCCTTGACGAAGGTATGCGCTCTCCGAATGGTCTTGTTTACCCTGTATTTGTCATGTTCATCCTTTCAACCAGAAGATTTCTATGTCATTCTAATCGCGCTATCACCCAATTATTATATTCAACGATTCCAATTAACTCTAACTAGATTCCATTCTGTAACTTCCTTATTCTATGCAGAGAAAGCCGATGCAAATGTTAACCCCTTCAACCTGAGGGCATTTCATTTCATTCTGGCTGCAACCATATTATTTGATTAGCCTTAGCAGTGCACCCTATTACGAAAGGGGTTAACTGAAGCCATACCTAATACCTACAGCTGAAGCTCTCTCTCTCTCTCTCTCTCTTTCCCTCAGCCTAATAAAATCGTCTGGAGATAGCAAGAATGAAGTGGAAAAAGAGGTTAAAGAACTGAGGGAGTTACGGACATGAAAAGAAAGTTGAGCAATTTCGCATTTAACCTTGAAACTTTGGATGGCATCATTAGAGGTCAGAGATTCCCGGGATTCCCATCGTAGTTAACATTTTTACTTGCTTATCTGCTGGTCTTTATTGATGGCATTATTTCTTTATTGCCTTCAGCTTCCTCATTCCTTTTCAAATAGCTTCTCCCTAGACTGAACAAATTCGTCTGACGGTAGCGAGATATAAGACATCACTGTGTGTGTGTGTGTGTGTGTGTGTGTGTGTGTGTGTGTGTGTGTGTGTGTGTGTGTGTGTGTGTGTGTGTGTGTGTGTGTGTGTGTGTGTGTGTATTCATTTCACCACTACACGTCTATCTTAAGCGATATGAAAGTGGCAGGTGGTTGAGGTAAATTAAAAATAAAAAAAATAAAAAGTAATGTAAGGATTAACCCTCTGACGACGAATGAAATATGAACCATCACTTCTACCTGTAGAGTGGAATAACAAGAAATATTAAGCCTCTCGGAACGGATTAAAATTATATCCAACATATCCCCCCGACAAAACCAAAATTTTCGTTGTCTTAAAACTAGATGCAGCATTTAAGTGAACAGTCATACTCCCTTGAATACGTTTTCCCCCTACTAATTTACCCAGCTTAGAAAAGATCCACCATTGTGAAATGTTTAGACACAGACTCATCCTAATTCATCATCCCAGCATCTCCCCCGGTCTTGGAAAATCACCATCCAGCATCGGCCCCAATTTCGTGATACGAGACTGGTGAATCTCGTCCTGGTGATTAAATGTGTGTTAGGATGATGAGACCCGGCCGCGTAATCAAGCCTCCCTCTCCCCTCGCTAAGCACCGCCAGTTTTACCAAGCAGATTACGGTTTCAAGTTTCCAGACGATTATTACCAGGGGAGGGCATTTGGAGGGTTTTCTGATTGCTTGCACTCTGACATTTTGATTTTGGCTGCTTTAAAGATGTAAGATATTGTTAGCTTTAAAGAGGTATGATACTGTTGGCTTATTCATTTTTGGTTCGGTGTTTTTAGCGTTTTATTTGCTATCACGGAATATTTTTATTTTTATATTGTTACCACGGAAGTGTTCGTGAGGGCTTCAGACTGCTTGCTCACTGACAATGTTATTATTATTACTATTACTATTATTATTATTATTATTATTATTATTCAATATTATTATTACCGGTACTACTATCATGAAGTGGTTTTACCGAGGTGCGACACTGACAGATGGATTATTTCAACATTTCATATGGACGATGAATTTTTTATCTTAGTCTTTTTCCCGCCTGACAATTTCATCAAGCCGAAGAGAGAACCCCTCATGGTGAAGGGGTTAGCAAGACTCCACTGTGCCCTTTACTACGATGATTTTTCCTTCCTGCTGCCACCAGACAATTACATTCAGATCTGGAGCTGTACTTACGAGTGAACGGGTAAAATACACATTATAAGGTTCCTGAAAACTGTTTTGATTGAACTATTTAGCTATTTCAGAGAGGAGGGATAGTGTGAGCTTGAAATTTTTAACTATATGTGAGCTTTAGTTCTGTTAATCACTTGCCCATGATGACGCCTTTTCATCTTAATCCAGTTAGTGTCAGTAGATCATAATTTTGGGATGGGAGGGCCTCTTGTAATGATGAAGTAGCACAAGATTTCTAGCCACTATGAGAGGTGTCCCAAACTGCATTAAATCATCGAACCGTGGAAGGAACATACTGCTGATAATATTATCTATCAATCTATTGCCAGACGCCTCAATCAGTCTTTCACCCTCCATCCTCTCCACATGGCCAAGCTGATAATACAAGCTTAATTAAATGTAAAAATATGACACAATTACATACTAAAATGCATTCGAATAATATGTATGTTCTTGATGCACGAAGATTTTCTCTAGGAAGTGTGAAAATTTGGTTTACTGCTGCTTATTTTGTTCGCCGTCTGGAATTTCTGCTTGTTCCCACTCTCTCTCTCTCTCTCTCTGTTTTACTATGATCATGTACAGTGTGTGTGTGTGTGTGTGTGTGTGTGTGTGTGTGTGTGTGTGTGTGTGTGTGTGTGTGTGTGTGTGTGTGTGTGTGTGTGTGTACATACAAACATACGCAATTATATACCTCACTCTCTCTCTCTCTCTCTCTCTCTCTCTCTCAGAAAACTTTCCACGAACCCCTACTTCCATTTCCCCGTCCATAACCAACTCTGAGAGAGGTATCCTATGGCTTCTGCTTCAGTTGGTTCTCGCCCTCTCCCCTTCCTCCGCGTCGTTCTCTCCGATTCCACTTTATTTCTGTGATTTCAAATTTAAAAGTTTATTATTTTTTTAACTTTAATTACGTCGTCCATAGCTAAAATTTTGGGGGGCATGTATCTATAATCTCTCTCTCTCTCTCTCTCTCTCTCTCTCTCTCTCTCTCAGCCAATGACACCTCGTATTCCAGCAACATTTCTCCTCCCACTCCACTACACCACCTTCCACTCTGACTCTGCTTTTCACTCTTCAATTTTTCCATTTCCCAATCTTTTTTCCTCTTTTTTTCCCCAATCTCTGTCCTTTTCTCCTTCCCTCTTCTTTTTTTCCCTTTTCCCCAACTTCTCTTAATATCACCCATGTTCCTTCCATATGTTTCTCTTGTATTCCTATTTTTTTCTCCTCTTCTCTTTCCACTAAGCTACTTTTCTTTACTCCCTTCTCATCCACTTTCATTCCACTGCTCTTCATCCACTTCTCTTTCCCTTCATCCTCCCTTCCTCTTTATTCTATGTATCTTTTTCTCCTTCTCTCTCTCCTCCACCCTCTTGTCTTATCCCTTATTCCTCCTCCCATATGCATACCTTTCGGAACTTCTTAATTCCCATCTCTCTCTCTCTCTCTCTCTCTCTCTCTCTCTCTCTCTCTCTCTCTCTCTCTCTCTCTCTCTCTCTCTCTCTCTCTCTCAAATTTGAAGCTATCTTTCACAACTCCAGTCCATGACACCTAATAAGTGACATCACACGAGAGAAAATGCCAAAACTCGTGCATTCAGAAACTAAGACGAGCTCATCAAAATCTCAAGGAGCTCCGAGGGAACTAAAAATTATGACTGACACGAAGGATGGGGAAAAAAAGCGGTCTGTGTGTGTGTGTGTGTGTGTGTGTGTGTGTGTGTGTGTGTGTGTGTGTGTGTGTGTGTGTGTGTGTGTGTGTGTGTGTGTGTGTGTGTGTGTGTGTGTGTGTGTGTGTGTGTGTGTGTGTGTGTGTGTGTGTGTGTGTGTGTGGGTGTGTGTGTGGGTGTGTGTGTGGGTGTGTGTGTGTGTGTGTGTGTGTGTGTGTGTGTGTGTGTGATTTTTTTTTGGGGGGAGGGGGAGGACTCCGAGGTGTAATAGCGAGGCTTGAAGAGTATACGAAGAGAGTGACAGGCCGTCAGTCGAGAGAGAGAGAGAGAGAGAGAGAGAGAGAGAGAGAGAGAGCAATAAGGAAACAGAGAGGAAGAGGAGCTGAATAAGCGTAGGAGGAAGGAGGAGGAGGTAAAAGGTGGGAGGGGTTGGTTGGGTTTGGGGGAAGGGAGGGGAGGATGGGGAGAGTGGGGTTCACGAGTCATAAGAGAGATTGCAGGGAGAACGTGACGAGCGTGGAGGAGTCAGAAAGGGAAGGTGGGGGGGGAGGGGGGAGGAGGAGGGAAGAATCATTGGAAGGTATAAATCTAAACAAGAGGAAGAGAAGAATTTATGGAGGAGAGATATGAGAGAAATATAAACTGAGGGGAGGGAAGAAGTGACGACAGATAAGGATGAAAAAACAGCAAGAGAGAAATAGACACCGAGAAACATAAATCAGAACAAAGAGGATAATTTCTCGATGAAAAAGAAAGCAGGGTTACAGAATAAATACATTAAAAAGGAAACGAGGAAAGCACGACAGACATGGAGATTGAGACAGCAGTAGTAGTTGCAACTCCAGGGCCATTAGAACGTGAACCCGGTAGACTGCAGGCCAAAGCTACCCTCCTTCCACACTCTACCATCCTTCTTTTGGGTGATATAGAACTGAAGTACGCCTGTATAACCAAGCAGCTCCAATGCTCGGTATTATCTGTGCCACCACGTGAAGGCGACCCTTTTTAGCAGCGCAGAAAGACAAATATTTATATACTACATAAGGAATTTACGAGATATGGAGAGGGACTATGAAAGAATTATACAGCAAAGAGATGACATCTGGTGTGGAGTGACAAAAAAAAAAAAAAAAAAAAAAAAAAAAAAAAAAATCCCTTAAAAGTGAGAGCGAATGAAAGGCAGAGATGAGAGAGAGAGAGAGAGAGAGAGAGAGAGAGAGAGAGAGAGCAGATGGCATACGTGAGAGAGGTGCGAGGTTTTATGGGAGATGGAAGTAGGGTAAGCAGCTTATAAAAGAGTCGGGGTCTGGCCTGGTGTGGAGTAGGGAGTGGGATGGAGCTGAAAGGATGATAGGAGGTGGAGTCTGGGGGTGGATTCTGATATTTCCTAAAACCCCTTCAGCCCGGGGACGTTTCGTTTCTTGTATTCTAGCTACGGAACAGACGACTATGGAACGGACGATTAAGGAACAAACGAATACTGAACAGGTGACATAATGCTACTTAGGAACGATCTCTTGCGATGAAGGGGTCTACCTAATCTCACCAGTTCTAAGTCTTTTTTATGCTGAATAAAATCGCTTAGATATAGTCAAGAAAAAAGCAAAAGTCATCCGCGGGTAGGTGATATAATGCTTAAAACTGTGCTTTAGATTATTTGTTTACACACTGATATTCATTCATACAGGTATCATTTACATTACAACCACGATGGAGTCAAAACTGAAGTGAATATTAAGTATAATAATTTCTGACACAAATTTACGCCTGTGCAGTCTGGTTTATCGCAGAAAATGGCTGAGATCCATCAAGAAAAACTCCCCTGAACTGCGGCTTGAGTGGATGTTAACTTCTTCGCTATGGTCCTCTCACCTTAATTTGGTCCAGTTTTCCCGTCCTTTGGCAGCCTACTGCATTTAGCTCAGCTGTAGAAAAAGACAACACTACGGCTCTACTCTTTACATCCTTTCTACAGCGCTTCATGACCAGCATCCGATTCCAGCGTTAATCTCCTGTTACAGTTCAGCATTTACGATTTAGAGATGGATACTTTAGGCCACGTTAATGAGTACAACTGAGTTTCTACGCTAAATAAAATCATCTGATGTTAAAATGGATGGTGTAAAGAGCCGCAATTGTGCTGAAGGGGATGATGATGACTTAACATAGACTATTCCAATCCCCTGACTTCGAGGGTTCTCTCCAAAACTAAATCAGACCATCCACCTGCATCAGAAATTAAATACAAAAACAGTGTTCAAAAATAAGAACTCAAAGGCAAGGGGTACGACTGCTTGAAGGTAAGAGAATCGATGACGTGGAATAAGAAGTCTAGGAAAAATCAGCAATGCAAAAAAGGATAAAAATCTTTGAGGAAAGTGAGTTGAATAAGTTGATCAGGAGGGACGGAAAGAGGAGAAAGGAAAGGGGAAATGGGGATGGTATAAAAGAAAAAAAAATCAACACGAAAATGATATGATAATCTCAAGGAATGAGAGAGAGAGAGAGAGAGAGAGAGAGAGAGAGAGAGAGAGAGAGAGAGAGATTCTTGGTTGAGAATGAAGTAAATAATATGACTGATAAAATAAAGAGAAAATCCATGGAACAAATACTTACAGAAAGATCACGAGGGCAGATGGAACATCGAAAAATATGGGGAGGAGTGGGAAGCGAATCTAGAAGGAAATAAAAATGGGAAGCGAGAGAATGTTGTCTTAAGGAGAGAAGGAAAATCTAACGAAGGTTTTGGGGAGGAGGAGGAGGAGGAGGAGGAGGAAGCGTAAAGGGAGAGTGCTGTGAGAGAATCTGAGGGATGGATGAAGCAGGAGGGGATGGCAGGTAAGCGATGGAAGGCAGGTGGTCATGGGGGAGGCGTGGGAGCACTCCAATTTGTATGTAGATGGTGAAGGAGGCAGAGAGACAGGAGACAAGGAGCGGGGAAGAGTGAATGAATGACACGGAGAGAGAGAGACAGAGACAGGAGACAAGGAGGAAAGAGGAGAGAACGAATGAGACGGAAAGAGAGATGAGGAGATAGGAAGGGAAAAAGAAAGAATGGATAAGAATAAGTGAGACAGACGGAGGTAGATATAAACAAAGAAGGACAACGGCAGAGACAGAAGGGGAAAGCAGAGAGAATAAACCAATGAGAAAGAGAGACTGTAGGATAGAGGGTGGTAGGAAAAGGGGAAAGGGAAATAAAACAAAATTAGAAAAAAAGGAGGGAACATCTGAAGGAAAAGGAAGAGACAGACACGAAAGTAAGCATAAGGGACAGGAAGAGGTGAGAAACGGAGCAAAGAAGGAAAGAGTTTGATAAGGATGGAGACAGACAGACAGAAATCTACGCTGAGGAGAGAAAGAGAAAAGTACTCAAGTAAAGACAGCCAAAGGAAAATGCGAACGAAAAGGGGTGGCCGAGCTGGGGAAAAAAAAAATAAAAATAGGAGCTACATTGAGAGAGAGAGAGACCAGGAGTGGAACAGTAGAGTATAACTTTCTCTCTCTCTCTCTCCCCCCCCCTCTCTCTCTCTCTCTCTCCCTCCATATCAATGTCTCGCAGAATGTCCTTCTTTCTAAGACTAAAATTTTGGAGTAATCTTAACTTTTCTTTCGCCAGAGACAAGTTTTTGACTGCCCTGCCACTTGCTTTTTTTTTTTTTTTTTTTTCTGTGACTGTTTTGAGATTTTCCTTCGTCGGGTTATCTTTTATTTTGTCTCTTCATTGGAATCTGAGACGTACTGTGGCTTTTGTTTGGTGTGTGTGTGTGTGTGTGTGTGTGTGTGTGTGTGTGTGTGTGTGTGTGTGTGTTACTCAGATATTTTTCACACACACACACACACACACACACACACTGTAAGGGAGAGAGGGAAAATTCAGCCAACGAACTAAGCAGACAAGACACAGCACGCACGCACGCACGCACGCACACAATGGAATCAACAAACTGAGCACATAAGAACGAGGCACACGCGCACGCAGAGACAAAAGCGACGCCACACGCAATCAAAGGGCCAGCGCACTCAAACACTGGCACACACACGGAAGCAATTAGAGTCGGAGTGAAGAGAAGTGGGGGGGGAGGTGGGGGGGGGAAGAGTCGTTGGTGAGAGTGTGTTATGGGTGGGTGGATGGAGAGAGTGGAGGAATGAGAGGAGGAGGAAACTGGTAAGGGAGAAGAGGGTTGGAGGAGACAAGATAGGAACAGGAGAATGGGGAGAGGGGAAAGGGAAGAAAGGAAAAGCCAGAATGGAGGGAAATGTGGGAGGTGGGAGTGTTGTTGGTGAGTGGGTGTTAATGGATGGGGCGGTGGGAGGAGGCAATGGAAGAAAGACAGGAAACTGGAAAGAAAGATGTGCAGGGAAGGACAAAGGTAAAATAAAGACGAACAGACGAGAATGAAACAGAGTGAAAGAGTGAAGAGTTCTGGGCAAGGGGAATGTCTTTGGGGAGTGTGTTAATAAGTGGATGGGGGAAGAATATGGAGTATAGGGAGGACACTGAGAATATGGAAAAGAATAGGAAGGAAACTGAGGGGAAGACTGGAAAGCTCGGTGAAGGAAGGATGTGGAGCATAGAAGTAAATGGGGGACTGGGAAAATGGAAGAGAAAAGGGAAGAAGTTTGGAGGATAAGGTGAAGGAAGGAAGTTGGAGTATGGAGGAAAGAAAGGAAGCTGTGAAGACAATAGAAGAAGAGAGAACGGAAACGGCTTTCCTGTCATTCTCTGACTAAATATATCTGTGCTGTTTACTTATCCCCTAATTCTACTGACTATCAAAAATTCTTCGACTATCTTACTTCTACGATGGAACACATTCTGTCCATTTCTCCTTTCTCTGAAATCTCCATTCTTGGAGATTTCAATGTTCACCACCACCTTTGGCTCTCCTCTCCTTTCACGGATCCACCTGGTGAACAAGCCTACATCTTTTCTATCCTTAATGACCTAGAGCAGCTTGTACAGCACCCTACCCGTATCCCTGACCGCCTTGGAGAGAGCTCCAACATACTTGACCTCTTCCTCACAACTAATCCTTCTGCTTACCCTGTTAATCTTTTCTCTCCGTTGGGCTCCTCCGATCACAACCTTATTACCTTAACCTGTCCTATCGCTCCAGTACGGCCTGCGGACCCTCCAGGGAAACGTCGTCTCTGGCATTTTGGAGCTGCGGACTGGGAGGCCCTCAGGCAGTACTTCTTTGATTTTCCCTGGAATGATTATTGCTTCCATGGCCGTGAGCCATCTGAGTGTGCCTTGCGCATTACGGAGGTTATTCTCTCGGGCATGGAAGCATACATTCCTTTCTCATATCCTTTGACTAACGCAAGAAAGCCTTGGTTTAATCACGCTTGTTCTAATGCTGTCCGCAACAAGGAGAAGGCCTACAAAAGGTACCGGAGCCAACCCACCCCTGAATCACATAATCTTTACGTTTCTGCCCGGAATCGTGCTAAGTCTGTTCTTCGCTCTACTAAAAATAATTTCATCCATACTAAATGCTCTCAACTCTCCAACTCGAATTCTTCCCGCTCCTTCTGGCACCTTGCCAAAAATCTTTCTAACAACTTTACCTCATCATCCTTCCCTCCTCTTTTCTACTCTGATGGTTCTGTAGCTATTTCTTCTACTGATAAAGCAGATCTCTTCGCACAGACTTTCTCCTCCAATTCCACTTTAGACGATTCCGGTGCTGTTCCTCCATCACTTCCCCCCTCTGACTTCCTCATGGCTGACATTAAAATTTCTTCAGTTGATGTATTTTCTGCCATTACTGGCCTCAGTACTAACAAGGCATATGGGCCTGATGGGGTCCCTCCTGTTGTTCTCAAAAACTGTGCTTCTGTGCTTACACCCTGCCTAGGCAAACTATTTCGCCTTTGTCTGTCAACTTGTACCTTTCCTTCTTGCTGGAAGTTTGCTCTCATTCAGCCAGTCCCAAAGAAGGGTGACCACTCCCAACCCTCCAACTATCGTCCAATTGCTTTAACGTCCTGTATTTCAAAAGTTTTCGAGTCAATTCTTAATAAAAAAAATTTAAGGCATCTTTCCTATCACAACCTTCTTTCCGATCGTCAGTATGGGTTCCGTCAGGGACGCTCCACTGGCGATCTTCTCACCTACCTTTCAGACTCCTGGTCATCCTCCTTTCGGGACTTTGGCGAAAGCTTTGCCATTGCACTTGACATCTCAAAGGCTTTCGATCGAGTCTGGCATAAATCTTTAATTTCCAAACTGCCCTCCTACGGTTTCTATCCTTCTATCTGTACCTTCATCGCTAGCTTCCTTTCTGGTCGTTCTATAGCTGCTGTCGTAGACGGCCATCATTCTTCTCCTAGATCTATCAACAGTGGTGTTCCTCAGGGCTCTGTCCTATCACCAATTCTCTTCCTTTTATTCATCAATGATCTTCTAAGCTGTACATCTAACCCTATCCACTCATACGCTGATGACTCCACCCTTCACCTTTCCATTCGGTTCCCGCAACGCCCATCTCAACAGTTACTTCAAGAAACAAGGGATGAGGCTATGGCACACCTAATGTCTGACTTGGCTCATATCTCTGACTGGGGTAAAAATAATATGGTTGTCTTTAATGCTTCTAAGACTCAGTTCTTACACCTATCAACCCGACAAAATCTTCCACAGGTATACCCACTAATGTTTAATAATATTCAGATTAATCCTACATCATCCTTGAACATGCTTGGGGTTTCATTTACTCGGGACTTATCTTGGAAAGATCATATTACATCTCTTGTAAAATCTGCTTCCAAGAGATTGGGTGTGCTAAGCCGACTCCGCTCTTTCTTTACCCCTGCACAATTGTTGACTCTATACAGGGTTTTTATCCGCCCCTGTGTGGAGTACAACTCTCATGTGTGGGGAGGCTCCCCACATACAGCTCTTCTCAATAGGTCAAAGGCTTTTCGTCTCATTAACTCTCCTCCTCTTACTGACTCCCTTCAACCTCTGTCTCTTCGCCGCACTGTTGCATCTTTATCTCTTTTCTATCGCTACTTTAATGGTCACTGCTCCTCTGAACTGTCTGCTTGCATTCCTCCACCTCTACGACGGGCGCGTAGCACCCGTCTGGCAGCAAACTCTCATCCCTTTTCTGTCCAACTCTCTAATGCAAGAGTTAACCGTTACTCCCAGTCTTTCATTCATGCAACAGGTCAGCTCTGGAACTGTCTCCCTCTGTCTGTATTTCCTCCTGCCTATGATCTCCAGTCTTTCAAATGCAGTGTGTCCAGGCACCTCAAAATGATCGGATCTTGAATTTGGCTCTCTATTGTATTTTGTTTTTCTCTTGGAGGGAACTGTTACTGCGGGCTCATGGCCTTTGGTTCCTTCTTCCTCGCATAAAAAAAAAAAAAAAAAGGAGGAGGAGGGAGAGGAAAGGAAGGAGGGGAGGGGAATATGGAGGCTGGGAAGAGGCGGAGATGGTTGGAAAAGAGGAGTGAGTGACGGAAGATGAGGTAGGGAAGGAAACAAGGAAGAAGGAAGAAAGGTAGACAAGAAAAAACGGGAGAAGGGAAAAAAGAGAGCGTGAAGGAAGAAACAGGAAATGAGAAAAGAGAGACACGGGCAAAGGAGGAGACGAGGCGGAGAGAAAAAGGTTGAAGGTGAAAAAAGTTAAATACGGGAGAAAAGAAGTGAGGGAAGAGGGAGAAAATGAAGAAATGAAAAAGGGGGGGAAACTAGGAAAAAGACGGGAGAGTAGAGGGGAGAGTGGGAAATGAAAGAAATGATAAAAGAAGCGAAAGAAAGGAGTTGGAAAAAAACAAGGACGAGGGAAAGAGACATTGGAGGGGAGTGAGGGGCGACGAAAGCTGGTGAGAGGGGTAAGGTAAGGAGGAAAATGGAAGCGAGGAAGAGAAAGAGGAGGAGGTTGGTGAGGAGAAAGAGATAAATGAGAGAAGACGAAAGAGAAAAGACGGATGAGGAGGAAAACGGTGACAGAATGTGGGATATGAAGACGGAGAGGCGAATGGAAATGAGTGTGGAATGCCAAACAGAGAGGAAAGGAATAAGGGGAGACAGCCAGGGAAGAAGCAAGGATATTGAAAGAAAGAACGAGGCAAGAAAGTGGGGAGGAGGGTATTGCAAAAGCTTCTCATTATTGAATTACTGAATTACGAAACAAATAACGCAACAGGGTCGTGTAATAATCAAGAGGGAAATAACGTTCGTGATCTCAAATTTCCGTCTCTGTCTGTCTATCCATCTGTCTATCTTTCTGCGTGTCCACCCCTTTCACAATTTATCTACTGTGTGTGTGTGTGTGTGTGTGTGTGTGTGAGTGTATCTCCATTATTTGTTATTATTATTATTATTATTATTGTTATTACAACTACTACCGTTGTTAAGATTTTTTTTTATTATCAAAATCTTCTCATTTTTTTCGGGGAGGGGGGTCGGGAGGGGGGGGGGTTGCAAGAGGCAGACTGAAAAAGACCTGGGGCGCGGTCATACACTAATCTCACGGATATTGCCTGAATAGGGAGAATGCCAGAGATCGAGCAGCGTGGAAAGCCGCCATTAGGTGACCAAGGCCGAGATATACAAGCAGGTTGGAGCTTTTATAAACGATACGATACGATACAACTATACGATTGTCATTATTATTATAAGAAGTAGTAGTAACTGTAGTAGTAATAGTAATAATATAATCAATAGTGGTTATAATTATTACCATTTTGACACGTTAACGAGCGATGGGGAAAATTCCTCCATATATTTAATACCTGTTAACGACCGCATCAAAAGTGAACGGTGGGGCAGAATTAATTGGCGCCAAAAATGTTTGTTTAATTTACTGGGCTAAAAATAATGAGCACATTAATCTGGCTCTTGATTAAGTCCGTGATATATAGACCACACACAAAAAAAAGGGGGTTAGGGTGTACGCCATGGGTAAATACATATCACGTGACAAAAATAATGTTTCCCCATTGTTTTTCTGGTGTACGCATGAGAGAGAGAGAGAGAGAGAGAGAGAGAGAGAGAGAGAGAGAGAAACATCATAGGTCTAAATACATATCGTGACAAAAGATCATTGTTTTCTCAGTGTTTTTCTGGTGTTTGCATAGAGAGAGAGAGAGAGAGAGAGAGAGAGAGTTACAAATTATATTAAGGCCCCGATTTTATTTTAAATAATTATTAGTACACGGATTCACAAAATATGAAAGACTTTATAAATAAGAAAAAAAAAACGGTGAGGCTTCTCCATATAATCAAAGGAGCCGATAATGAAGTGTCACCTGAGTCTCCTTCCTCTAAAAATACCGAGAGGTGAGATGCAGGGAGGGAGAAAGGGAGACAGGGAAGGAGGGAGGGAAACTTAACAAGGTGGAAGATGGGAAGGGAAACTTTATAATAAAAAAAAGGGGACACTTAGGAGAATGGGTGAAGGAGGGAGGGAGGGAAGGAGAAGGAGAAATTTAAGAGATGAAGGGAGGAGGGAGACAGGTAAGGAGGAATGGAAACTTAACGAGGTGGAGGATGAGAGGGAAAACTTAAAAATTAAAGAGAGGGGACACTTAGGAGAAAGGGGGAAGGCGTAAAAAGGGAGGAAGGGAGGGAGAAAAAGAAATTTAAGAGATAGAGGGAGACGGGAAACTTAAAAATGAAGGGAGGAAGGGAGGGGATCAGCAGGAAGGGATGGAGAGGAGGAAATTTAAGATATGATGGGACAGGGGTTGAAGCATAAAAATGATGGAAGGGAGGGAGAGAAACTTCAGATATGAAGGGAATAAGGGATGGAGGGGGAAATTTAAGGGAGGAAAGGAGGGAAACTTAAGAGATGAAGGAAGGGAGGGAAGAGATGAAGGGAGAGAGGGAGGAGGAATTTGAAGACAGTAAGGGAGCGAGGGAGGATAAACTCAGGTGTCGATAAAAGTATGAGTCTGTAACAACCTGATATTTAAGGAACTAGAAGGCGGAACCGGGGTTGATATTTTAAAAGCTCAATCCCTTCAACCAGGCGACGTATTTCTTGGTCAATTCAAACTACCAACAAGCGACTTTTAACACAATTCATGAACGATCTCTGGTAGTTAAGGGGTTAATTAAGGATGTATCTAACCCAACCATTTCGAAATCTCTCTCTAAACCTAAATAAAACCATCTGAAAGTAAAGAAAAGAAAAACAGGTCATCAGACAGAAATGGTTAACGTTAATCTTATCCCTTTAACAACCAGGATTTTTCTGAGGTGAACAAAATCGTCAGGTGTTACCCTCAATAAAACTTCAGTGTGTACTAACAGCAAATAAATGGTTACTCGTCAAAGTTTTAGAAGCCTATGATTGTTAGGATTTCTCTCGGCTGATTTTTTTCTGATATTAGATGGTATAAAATCCCCACTGTACTATAGCTCTAAAGCTGAGCAAAATCATTCGAAGGTAGGTAGAATGAATGTTCAAAAAATGTCACCACATGGAAGAAGTTAAGAAAGCTATACCTCATACCAATTAATCTGGCCAGGCATGTATGGCAACACTGTTCCTGCCGTGATTCTGATTGGCTGGAGGTGTTTGTTCGATTTCGTTGTTGCTTAACCGATACTCTTTTTATTATCAGATGTGATACTGAGTTTGTCGACAATACAATCGTCAAAAGCAATAAGAAATCCGTTATATACTTATCAACAATGAAATTTTCGTAGGATGATAGAGATACGAGTCAACAAAGTATTATAACAGTCCAAGTCAAGGTCAGCACTCGAACAATTCTTTTAAATCTCCGACACTCCGTAAGGAAACCTGCTTAATCTAAGCGTTGGTATAACACATTTAAATTTTAAGATCAGTCCGTACTGTGATAATAGAGGATATATGATGAAGCAGTTTTCCTTTACCCTACTTTGATTTCTCGCGATTTTTTCAAACCTCCCTCCGCGCAGAACTCTTCTTTTCATTAGAATTTTTAATTATTCAGAGTTGTGGCACGATTTAAGGGTGCGGACTGATCTTAAAATTGAAATGTGTTATACCAACGCTTAGATTAAGCAGGTTTCCTTAATTTTCTGTTATATTACGGAGTGTCGGAGATTTAAAGGAATTGTTCGAATGCTGACCTTGACTTGGACTGTTATAATACTTTGTTGACTCATATCTCTAGTTTCCTACGAAAATTTCATTGTTGATAAGTATATAACGGATTTCTTATTGCTTTTGACGATTATACTGTCGACAAACTCAGTATCACATCTGATAATAAAAAGAGTATCAGCTTTAGCAACAACGAAATCGAACAAACACTTCCGGCCAATCAGAATCTTGGCAGGAACAGTGTTGCCATACATGCCTGGCCAGATTAATTGGTATGAGGCATAGTACTGTGGGTCAGATACTTGCAGTCAGGAAAAGTATCAGCCACTGAACGACGCGTGACAGTGGTGCTCTGAACAGTCAAGATGGACGAACCATAATGAAGCAACTTTTTTTTTTTTAAGATGTGTCGAAGGGGGTAATAAGCACGTTCAGTGAAAACCGTGTTAACAAAAACAGAACCAGACGATCAGTGAAAACCGTGTTAATAGAATCAGCCAATCAGATCCGACATCCCAGAATAATAATATAACAATGTATGCAGTCTTAGCTTCAAGAAAAGAGCATGAAAGTATGAGATTCGTAGGTATACATTTCTTTTAACCGTACCGTTCCTCAGACATCAAATAAGTACCCAGAAAACTACTTATTACAGTATGATAAGTTGCATACTCAGGGAGCGAAACACCTGCACCCTACAATCGTTTGGCCCATCCTCTGACTCTACCCTGTAACACTGATTATCTCTGTAACTCTACCTTTGACTTCAACTGTTCTAACAACACAATCCCTTCATCCTTGGCCAACCACAAACCCTTCCACTAGGTCTGGTCCAGATAAAAACTAATTAAAGGGCGAAAACTTTGACCTTGCCCTGTGACCTTCAACTCTAACCGACTGTCCTAAAACCTGAATCATTTCTTTTCCTGACCCTCAGTGTTTCAGCCAAGTTTGGTCTAAATCGGAAAAAAAAATAGTCTGAGTTGACTTTATCCCTGTCCTATGATTTTTTTTTTTTTCGGCCAAAATTTAATCACCTATTCCTCTAATGGTCCTCAGTCACTCGTTAAGTATGATGTGACTCCATTCAATACAATTTTTTTTTTTCAATATCCTGTTGACAGAGAGACACACGGAAATAAACTGAACTTTCGCTACGCAAGCATATATATATATATATATATATATATATATATATATATATATATATATATATATATATATATATATATATATATATATATCTACACATTTTCCCAACCATCAAAAAAAAAAAAAAAAAAAAAAAATATCGTTCGCCAGTACATAACCATCCACCCTAGTCTTTTAAAGGAACGCTTGATCAATAATAACATCGAAGGGAAAAAAAGTACTACCATATCTCCGGTGGCCGCTTTACATAACTCCCATCGACCTTGCACACCGCGCCACCTGGCCTCATAATAGCACACGTCTTCCAAGGCTGCCGTGCGGAAGGGATCGAACCCAGGTCCTCCATAATGTATGACCAATTTTCCTCTCCAGCGACCCCAAGCACCCACGAGGGGAGTTAAGAGGCAGGGGAGGAGGAAGGGGAAGGGGTGAAAGGGAAGGGGGAGAGGACTGAGCGAGAGGAAGGGGGAGGGAATTTGTGAGGGGAAAGGGGAGTGGATTTGGTGAGGGGAAGAGGGAGGGGATTGGTTGAAGGGAAGAGGGAGGGGGAGGGGAGTTATGAGGTAGGGATAAGGGGCTAAGAGAGGGTTGAGGAAGATGGAGATATGGTTGGAGAGAGGAGTAGGGGGAGGGGAAGGGGGTTGGGGACGGGTGGTGGAAGATATGGGTTATGTTAATGAGAGAGAGAGAGAGAGAGAGAGAGAGAGAGAGAATGAACTAAGGGGAGAGGAATGTGGTACAAGGAAGGGAGAGAGGGACGGGACTGCGAATGTCAGATGGGGATATGGTTGGAGGGAGATTAGTTTGGGGAGGAAGAGAAGGAATGGGATAAGAGAAGAATAAAACGGAGGGAGGAGGGAAAAAGAGGCAGACAATGTGAGAGGAGGAGGTAGGACAAGGAAAGGGAGTTAGGGGGAGAGGAGGGAAGGGGGAAGAGGGTGAAGAAGATGAGTAGCTATTCCTGAGCTTTCTCTGGCAAGGCAAAAGGTGAGGGAGAGGGGGAGGAGGAAGGGAGAGGGGCATGGTGGAGGGAGAGGTGTAAGGATGAGGGGGAAAGGCAGAAGGATGAGGAGGGAGAAGGGTAAGGGGGAAGGAGGAGCGTAAGGATGAGGAGACGAGGGGAAGAGAATACATGAGACAAAAGAGTGAGTATGGGAGGATGGTAATGGTAGCGAGAAGAAAGTTGTGAGGAACTGTAAGTACTGAAGTTGGTGGGAGAGGAGGCAATGGAAAAGAAGAAAAGGACGAGGAAAAAGAAGGCGAGAGAAAGGAAAGGAAGAAGAGGGTAGGAGGGTGAAGGGGAGTGCAGCCAGAGGGTAAGAGAAAGAGGTGAAGTACAGGGAAATGGGGAATGAGAGAGGGAGAGGAGGAAAAAGAAGAGGAAGGGGAAAGAGAAAGAAGAGGGAGGAGTGCTTTGGAAGGGACTGTGACCTAAGAAAGTGGCAATATTGTTCCATGGGAAGGATTTGTTGCAGAGTCATCTTGCAAGATTGTGGCTCGGTGTGGGGAAAGCGAGGGGAAGGGGGAGTGGGGAGATAAGTGATGGGGACGAGGGAAGGAGGGAGGGGAAGCGGTGGGGTTTAGATGAGGGAAGGAAGTTAGCCAGTTCTTTTGTATTAAGTCACAATAAAACCGTTTGCGCAAGCTAGGAGATGCGAAAGCAAGAATCTGGTTTGGTGTTACTAAGTTCCAGATTAATTATTAATTGTCAGGGGGCAGGGGTCATTCCTTCTCTCAGAGGCCAACAGTACTAATAATTCGGCATTCGTGAGTGGTTATTCCCAGCTGAGTACTGTTTGAAGAGAAAGTTTATAAATCTCTCGTTTTCTGAGATTGGCGACGTAAGCCAGAATAAAGTAAAAATTTGTAATACTTTAATTTCACAAGTCGATCCCGCTTGTGATACGTGGCGACTTTCTCCAAATGATAAGTGGCGACCTATTCCCTTCCCCCCATGACAACTAGTCCAGTAATATCTCTGGAAGTGTATGAGGAGGGAAGAGAATGGATGGAGGGAGGGAGAGCAGGAGAGGAGGGAGGGAAAGAAGGAGAGGGGAGAGGAAGGAATTGGAGGCTGGTAGCTGGGAGCGTAAAATGCTTGGAAAAGGTAAGGGAAGATGGAGGAGAAGTGAAAGAGAGGGGAGGAAGAGGAAAAGAAGGGAGGGAGGAGGGGAGGAGGAACAGGAAAAAGGAGGAAGGAAAGAGAGAAGAGGAAAGAGTGGGATTTGTGGAGTTTAGTTGTTAGCTTAGTAATATCTCTAGAAGAGATAGGCGAGGAGGGACGCAGGGAAGAAGGAAGGTAGGAGGAGGGAGTGGAAGGAGGGAAAGAAGAAAGGGAGGGAGGAGGGGGGAGAGGAAGAATGAGACAGTGCACTTAAGTAGCCTGTCTAGTAACATCTCTGGAAGGGGTAAGGAGAGAAGGGAAAGACGGGCAAGTGTGGGAAAACGTGAGAAGAGAGGGAAAAGAAGGAAGGAACGGACAGAAAGAGAATGGACATATGAGATTTCCATAACCGGCAGGAAGGGAAGAGGTGGGGGTAAGGGAGTGAGAGGGAAAAGGTGGAGAATACAGGGAGTTTTGCGGAAGGTGGGGAGGGGAAGGGGATGGGAGAAGGAGGGAAGGTGGTAGAGGGGAGAGAAGGGGAAGGGACAAAGAGAGAAGGAGGTAGAGACGAGAGAAGGTGAGGGGGGATGGAGGGAAGGGGATAGAGAGGGGGGAAAGGTGAGGGAGGGACGGAGGTAGAGGGGAGAGAGAGAGGAGATTGTATAGTAGGAGGCGGCAAAAGTGGAGAAACGCAGAAGAAAAGGGGGATACGACTGAGTTTAGTAGGAGGGAGGGAGGAGGAGAGGTACTTTGGGACCGACTACGAGGTATGAAAGTGGCAATGATATTCCTTGGAAGGCAGTTGTGGCACAGCAGAGGGAAGCTGTGCCAAATTCTAAACCCCTTGAATCCGGAGGCTATTTTTTTTTTTTTTTTTACTTCTTGTTACCGCCAGTCGACTATACTAAACTTTTCGTGAAACTGTAGCATCTAGATAATTAAACTTCAATTTTGTCGTATTTTTCTTCTACCAACAGACGGCTCATTGCAGCTTAGGAATAGTTTCTTTCCAGGAAGTGACTGATGAAGGCTACATCTACCCTAGGTCAAAAAATCTGTCCCTAGTTGAATGAGAGTGTCTGAAAATATCAAAATATAAACTATGTCTCTGAGCTTAAGTTGTTTATGGTGGTGGAAAGTAAAGTTGCGGCCGCCGAGAATAAGCCCCGGCACTGGGCGTCACGGAATAAGTGAATAGAATGATGGTGAGTGATTAGGTGGAAGTGTGAAAATTCTCTGAAAAAGTTTTGCAATATAAAAACGATGGGAGCGTAAATACTGGGTGAAATTTTTAAGTTTCAAAGACCTGAAACCTGTGTGAAGAAATGTTACCTATATGGTGATACTGCTCCTGCTTCTGTGCTTTACTGTTCCTGCAAGTTGACCATGACCACCCTGTCTGCAAAACACACATACACACACACACACAGCCATGCAACCTCCAGCCAAACAGCATCCTCCATGAAACACCACCAGATATTCACCCGACAGAAATTACCCTTGCCAAACACGCACACAAGTACACCTAGCCAGACTTTGCTGTGGCCATTACCTCTCTCTCCCTCAATACCAACACACAAACAGCTCCTCACAACATGAAACCCCTCACCTCACGAAGCTCCCTCCCACAACAAAGAGAAGCCTTCAAAACAACCTCGACAAAAGCTATCTGGAAGTGCCTGGCTGAAGTGTCCTGTTCTCACCAGCCAACAGAGTTCATTCCCTGAGGCTGTCAAAACAAAAGCAACAAAAACAATCTAGAGGACTGAAGGAAGGTATACAGGAAGGAAGGGAGAGGGAGGAAGGAAGGCAGAGGGAGGAAGGAAATGGAAGAGGGAATAGAGGGAAGATTAAGGAGGAGATGGTAAGAGCTGAGAATAAAGCGAGGAAGAGGGAAGAGCAAGTGAAAACAGAATGAGAAAATCGGAGGGGTGGACAGAGAGAGAGAGAGAGAGAGAGAGAGAGAGAGAGAGAGAGAAGGGGGGGATGATTTAGGTCCCTGTAAGATTATGGTAAGATGATTACAATAACAGTCTTGGCGAGGCTCCGGGTTGTATCTAAATTATGGTGTGTGTGTGTGTGTGTGTGTGTGTGTGTGTGTGTGTGTGTGTGTGTGTGTGTGTGTGTGTGTGTGTGTGTGTGTGTGTGTGTGTGTGTGTGTGTGTGTGTGTGTGTGTGTGTGTGTGTGTGTGTGCGTGCGTGCGTGCGTGCGTGCGTGCGTGCGTGCGTGCGTGCGTGCGTGCGTGTGTGTGTGTGTGTGTGTGTGTGTGTGTGTGTGTGTGTGTGTGTGTGTGTGTGATCAAGTCATACAACAGATATAAAGTATGGTAATAATACATCTGAGACTTAAACTCTTTCACGGTACAATAATAGTCTTTCGATGATAGACAGAATACGATGGGATATTCATTACATTTACGATTTACCTGAGATTGTTATTAATCCTTCGTTCAGGGAGATCGTTCTTGAGATATACAACACATCGACACCGTGGCTAAAGACTTCATATCGGAATATCCATTTTCTCTTCTTGCTGTCTCCGGGCGATCTGATTCAACTGTGTAAGGGCATCTGCTACTGAAGGCGTCATTGAAAGCTACTTATCTAACCCCTGTAATTCGAAAAAATCGCTCTTTATCTTAGTAAAATCTGGTTTTCGTACGGACAAAATGAAAAACCCGTCATCAGAGTAATGTGGTTAAGTGCTGTCAGAATGGACCTACCTGTGTTAAAAAAAAAAAAAAAAAAAAAAAAAAAAAAATACAAGAACCACAAAAGGTAACCATAATAAATATGGAGTGATCGTCATCGCGGTGAAAGGGCGAGGAGAGGAAAAATGTCATCGATGAAAGGAATATACATAAAGATGAAAGAATCAATTTAATTCACGCCATCATCATCGGCAATACGTAAAAAAATTTTGCATCAAACCACTCGTCAATCACACCCACAGAAAACACACACACACACACACACACACACACACACACACACACACACAACTACTCTATAATCAATATATCACTATTCTATCTTCAAGCACCATGATCACCATTATCATCAAATCACTCAAGACTTCAATTTCAGACAGAACAAAAAATTACTTGTTACAAATTCACCTCAAGATCCGTAACGGGAAGACTAAGAATCTGAAACAAAGGGAAACAGGTATTCATGCAATAAGGGGAAGGTAATGAGGTTGATAATGAGCAATGAGAGAGAGTGGAAGAACGCAGGAGATAAATGATAAGAGGCGCTATGATAATGAGGGGGGAGGCGATGAAAGAGGAAATGGAGCCACATAACTACCGAGATACGAGATTATGCGATATGTAGCGAAAACTAAAAGAATATTATTTTTATATGAGAGGTACTGTGTGGCCTTTTTCTGTGCGAATATGTTAGTTCTAGGACTCTTGTGCTGCTTTCTTTGTTTCTGGACCCAACCTCTTCATATTTTTTGGTGGGAAAGGGGGCTGGTATGATGACGAGGAAGATGACAACGATAACGACGACGACGACGATGATTTAAAGATAAAGGAAAACAGATTATCAGATGAAGGATGTTGAGAAATTTGATAACGCATAACTTGTGAGAGACAACTTACTAAATCAGAATGCTGTAATGTATTCAGCTCTTTAGTATGATCGCTTTTTTCATATCCTAGCAACCGCCGGATAATACCAAGATTAGGTGTGCCCTTCGTAGTGAAGAGGCTGTAGGTAAAAGACAACAACAACAGGTGAATGGCTGTAAGAGGTATTGTGGTAAGATGCACTGTACTAGGAAACAATGACAGATAAGATTTGATCATTGTTCGGGAAGAGGTAATCAGAGTGGGATACAGTGAGATAAAGTGAACTGTGAAATGAATGCAATGTAGATACGTAAATGCATGAGATAAGGAGCTTCCAGGGGTGAATGACTGACGCAATGAGGTATCGAGATACGGACTGGGATGATAAGAAAAAGATACCGGTACGTGAGGTATCTACTGTAATATAATGACTAGATATACGATGAAAAAGATGGCGGTAGGCTGTGATATGTTGCTGCAAAATATGTAAGGATGAAAGTAATTTTTCTTATAAATGACACAGATAAAAGTCAATAACCAGAGATTAATTATGAAAAAGAATATATGAATAAAATACTAACATGAGAACCTAGAACATTATAATAAGTGACTGTAAAAGTTAACTTAAATAATGAAATCAGAACTCAAAATAAAAATAATGAGACACAAGAGAGTGGTGGTGGGATAATTTGAGAGAGAGAGAGAGAGAGAGAGAGAGAGAGAGAGAGAGAGAGAGAGAGAGACTTCCTTGTCACTCAGTGTTATTTTTCTAAACACATCTCAACTTACCCTTCCTCATTTGCTTCTCTCACTACTTCACCTCATCTTATCTCACCTCATCTCACTATCTCTTCATCTCACCCCACTTCACATCAGCTTACTTCACTAACGCTCGCTTCACTTCATTATATCTAACTTCGCATAAGTGTACCTCACCTTACGTTACTCCACCTATGCCCATCTCACTTCACCTAATTTCACCTTACTTCATTTCACCTCACCTTACCTCACTTCACTTCAACATACCTATTTTCACCTTACTTTCCTCACTTCAGCTCACCTTATCTAACTTCATTTCACCTTGTCATGTCAACATAAACGTACTCTCTCTCTTTAACATGCTCTCCCCCCCCCTCTCTCTCCTTCTCTCTCTCTCTCTCAATCCCCATCCGTCACTGTAATGAACATGCAAATCTCACATCACTGTCCCCCATGGAGAGAGTTTATCCTTCCCTCGCTTCATTCCCCTCACTCCCCTCACCTCCCTCGCTTCACTCCCCTCACCCCCCTTTCCTAACTCCCCCCCATCTCACTCCCTTCACCTTTCTCATTTCACTTCCCTCACTTCACTCCCCTCACTTCCCTCGCTTCACTCCCCTCACATCTCTCACTTCATTCACTTCGCCTCTCACTTCACTCCCCTCACCTCCATCACTTCACTTACCTCACCTCCATCACTACACTCCCATCACCTCCATCACTACACTCCTCACGTCTCTCACTTCACTCCCCTCACCTCCTTCACTTCACTCCTCTCACCTCTCTCATTTCACTCCCCTCAATTCAATCCATTCTACTCCCTCTCTTCACTCCTCTCACCTTACTCCTTTTGTAACTCTCTCTTTCTCTCTTTTGTACCCCCCCCCCTCTCTCTGAACATACATCTTTCACTTGCTCCGTTTATTCCTTTCTCGTTTTCTTTCTCCCTCCTTCATCTCTCTATCTACTTTCATCATCCACCTCCCCTTCCCCTTCTTCCTTATTTACATCCCTTCCGCCTCTCTCTCTCTCTCTCTCTCTCTCTCTCTCTCTCTCTCTCTCTCTCTCTCTCTCTCCAACAATCATTCCTCTCTTTGCTTCACGAACTTTGCTCACTGAATTTCTCTCTCTCTCTTCTCTCTCTCTCTCTCTTTCCTCTCCTCTCCTCTTTTCTTTCTTCCTACCATAATACGCTTCCTTACATTCTACTTCCTTTTCCTTCCCTTCCTCATCTAAGAAGTTATATTATCTCTAACATTCATCTTCTTCCTCCCTCACTTCGTCTCCCCACTTTCCTTTCCTCTTTTCCCTCTTGCATTCAATCCCTCTTCCCTCTCTTATCTTTTCTTAACTCTAACATTCTTCCTTCCTTTCTCTCCCTTCGTCTCCCTCACTTTCCTCCTCTTCCTTAGCATGTCTTCCTTCCATGCCACTTCACCTGATTGGCTCTCCCCCCTCCTACCGTCACCTCCTTTTCCTTTCCTCCTTCTTCCACTTCTCACAGATCTTCTCTCTTTTCCCTGTTTCTTTCACTTTCTTTTTCCTTAGGTTATCTGTCGCTTCATCTTATGTTACTCTGCTTTCCTTTCCTTATTTTTTTTTTTAACCATTCCTTCGTGGACCTGTTTCGCTTCCACCTCTTGTTATAATTTACTCATTCTTACTTTCCTTCCTTAACTCCACTTCTCTCTGTTATGCTTCCCTCTAACTCCTTCCGTTATACTTTACTTTCATCTTTCCTTCGCTTAATGCTCTCATTTTCCTTAATCTTCTTATTTTTTTATCTTTCCCTTCTTCAATTCCTTTTTTCTGCCTTCCTTCGTTTTTTCTGTATTTTCTCCCCTCATTCATTACTTCCTTCCTTCATCTCCGTTTTCTCTCGATTATCACTCGCCTTATTCTCAGATTTTCCTTGATTTTCCTCTAACTTCATTACTCTCGACATTTTTTTCTTCATTTTAATCCTCTACTAGAACTGTCAGCTTTTTGTTGCTCCTCCCTCTCCCACTGCCATATTCCTCCCTCTCTCTTCCTTTCTCTTATTCCTCTCTTTCTCTCTCTCCTTCTCCTTCAGTTACTCATCTGCATCTGTCCCCTCCTCCAGCCCATCGTATTCTTTCCATTAGTTTTATTACATTCTCTCTCTCTCTCTCTCTCTCTCTCTCTCTCTCTCTCTCTCTCTCTCTCTCTTATTCCTTTATCCCTCTTCCATTACCTAGCATTATCTCACACTCCCAGCCTTAAGTACCAGCTTATCGTTTAACTCATTCTACTCTCCCTTCTCTGTGCTGACTTTCATCTGATCACTTACCTCATCCAAGGGTCTAATCTCGCCTAACAACGTAATACAACAGAATTTTGTCCATTTTAAGATAGCCATCCTACAGCGAACCTAATTTAGTCTTCCCTATTCTAATTCCACAATGCTTATCCACGTCAATGTGTCTTAACTTAATCCCAGTGTATCTAACCCAGTCTAATCTATCAGCATTCCCTACCCTAACCCACTATGCTTAGCCTAACCTACAGTACATTGATCTACCCTTATGTAATTTGACCTTCCTTACTTAACCCCACCAAGTTTAATTTAGTCTACCCTAATATTACCTTACCTTAGGCTCTACACCCCAGCCCTCCAATCCTCGGCTACCCTACTACTGCCCTAATACCACACAATCCCTCCCCTCACCCTCATCTCTCTCTCTCAAACTACATAATACCCTTCCCCTCATCTGTCTCTCTCTCTCTCTCTCTCTCTCTCTCTCTCTCTCGTCCTTGTGTTTCAGTGGATATGCTCAATGATTTATCCGCTTGCTTTACAATGTTATCAGGCATATATATATATATATATATATATTTTTATATTTTGTCCGACTCTGGGCATAGGCTTCACAGCCTTCACTCAAGGGTCATTAGTCCTCCTGCATACCATGCACTTCTACATGTCACCACTTCGGCGTTAATACCCACCGTCCATATTGAATACATGCTAAGGCTGTCTCATACAGGACTGGTGTATTGGTAATAATGGGGGTATTTTTACATGTCGGCGGGACTTCTGGTAGATCGGTAAAGTCTGCTTTTGTGAAATTCAAATCCTTAAACTGTTCCCTGTCCCAGTGGGGATCTGAACCGGGGTCCGTTAGGACTCCAGGCCACCTCTCTACCGGTTAAGCCACCGCCTCCCTATCTACCTATCTATATCTATATCATCTACCTATCTATATCTATCTATCTACCTATCTATATCTATATCTATCTATCTATCTATCTATCTATCTATCTCTATCTCTCTCTCTCTCTCTCTCTCTATATATATATACACACACACACACACACACACAAAACACTCGTCACAAAATTCGCAATCTCTTCGCCTCTTTATTCCACTGCTTACTGTATGTTTGCGACAATGTGGAATACAGTGTTCTGTTTCTATGATATCCTCTCATTCCCAAGTAAACGCCTGTTACTGTCAACCTCTAGTCATTTAAATGAAACGTACCCTTATCAACTTCTTTCGCAACTAGTTTTACCACTAAGTTGTCTTCTCTGAGGTAAATAAAATCGTGTAATAAAAAAGAAAATTCCACGTTAGCCCTATGGGAGCATATAACTGCTTGGCTACGCTACCGCAGTAATGAAACCTTACTTACATGACAGAATACAGTCTTGAGAATTCGAATCTCTATCACTAAACCATCAGGTGTCTCGCCAGGTAGCCAAATATATATGTCAAATTCTCGTAAGGAAGAGTTACTTTGTCTTAGGCGAACATTATTAAATCTGAGTGCGTTAAGGTGTAGGCAAATCCCTTACCTATGACGATCAATTTAAAAACACCTGTGAACGAACGAAATAAGTATATTGCATTTAGATTTACACACCGCAATTAGTAACGACGGAAAATGGTCTAACTTATTACATTACGCATCCTGTGTTTCAATAATTAAGTCAGATAATGGGTTTTGTCTTGCCATTCGCCATCTTATATTCAGTACCACATCATACAGTTCCTAGCCTATCACAGAGACAGATTTTCCCTAAGCTGCAGAAAATAATAAGGTAGCAACGATGAATTTCAAAAGGACGCAATCAAAGTGACAGGCTTAGATAAATCCTCTACTCTACTTAATACCCCTAATTCCCCTTATCATCTCAAGGTATAAATGGGAGAAGAGCAATTTCCCTCCTCTCCTTTCTTCCCTCCTTCCCTCCCTCACTTAATCCTTCAGTCTGGGGATGTAATTTATTTCGTATTCTTTTTATCTGTGGACGATTTCATTCAGATATGGAGAGACTTAAATCAGGGGTTATATACGTCCTTCATGAATTTCTTTCGAACACAGGACTTTCGTAGGTTGAGTAAAATCGTCTGGAAGTAGCAGTGATGAACTAAGATGTACGACAAGGAATATTAATACCCCCCACCCCACTAATCCCTCTTGTCATCTCCAGGTATAAACAGAGCCTTAAAAAAAAAAAAAATGTACCCCCTTCCCTCCCTTCCTCCCCCATTTTCCACATTCCTCCTCCTATCTCTTCTTCCCCTTCTGCCCCTCATCTCCCTTCCTGCCTCCTTCTTTTCCTTCCTCCCATCACTCCTCCCTCCTCCTTTCCCTCCCTGCTTTTGTCTTTCCCATCCTCTCTCCTTTTCTCCTTTCCTCGTCCCTCTCCTACTCCTTCCTCCTTCTATCCCTACCCCCTCTCCTTCTTCATCCCAACTTCTTTTCCTTCCTCCCCCTTTTTCTCCCTCCATCTATCCAGGCCTCCCTCAGCTAATCCACCCTCCTGCTCCCCCAAAAGACATTCTGTGCCGGAGTACCAAGCCACCCTGTTCTTTTGTCTCAGGCTCATTAATGCAACAATGATAATGATAATGACTTGTCTTAATGAGAAAGGGTTTTACTTCCCCCCCTTCTTCCTTGTTACTCGGATGACCTTTCAGTATTTCTCCTTTTCTTTTATTCTCTCGTACATTTCCTCATTTAAAGGGGTGTTGAAATTGGCTTGCTGGATTTTATAACTTGCTTGCATCTATCAATCTTTTCAGTACAATCATCTTCTTCTTCATCATCATCATCATCATATTTCCCATCATTTTAGGGTATTAATGTTTATTCTCATTATTTTCTGATAGCATTTTTACCAGTTTACCAAAGAGCTATCACAGCAAAAGAGATATGTAAAAACAGAAACGAACTGTCTTAATGAGATGGACTGTGCTTCCTTGTGTCCCCCATCTTTTCTATTGTTACGAAGACTCTCTCTCTCTCTCTCTCCCTACCTACAGTACCTAAGTATTTATCTACATCAGTCTACTTGTATTTCATCCAGTTCGGGTATATAATGTTCCCCCCCTCTTTTTATCTACTTACCTACCTGCGTATTCATCTATGTATATTTATTTATATGTCATCCTGTTCTGGTATATAATGTCTCCTCTCTCTCTCTCTCTCTCTCTCTCTCTCTCTCTCTCCAAATTTGTTGATATAATACCGAACATATTACACATAATAGTAATTATTAATCCTTTCGGTGCGCAGAGGTCCTATTTTCGTCTGTTACTGCCACCACCACAGGTATTTACTCAGCTTAGAAGTGGCCTTTTATGCTTAAGCACTTATATAAATTACTTCCACCAATCCCTTTATCATTTTTTTTTTCATTTACCTCCACAAAAAAAAAAAAAAAAAAAATCAGAATGATGGTTCTACCAATATTCCTATAAATAGGCTACATATTTTTTTTTTTTTTTTTATGGTTTAGGACGGCAGGGACTTCATCTTTAACACTCTCATGCGCAAAACAACTCTTTTTCAGATCAAGTCAAGGGACTTCTTTCAGCTGAGAACGAGCCACAGGTCAGTTAATATTGTCGCCATTACACCTCACATGGGTGGAATAACTAAGATTCTATTCAAGCCAATGCCATACGATTACATTTGGATAGAATGAGCATACGGTTGTTCGGCGGGAGAAAAAAGTAATTAAAAAAGACATCATTTACTGAAAGGGTATCAATAGGTCGTTTCTGTCCCTTTCAACACACGGTCTCTACGCTGAATATTATCGCCTGGTTTTAGGGGGAATAATGTATGAGACAGCACCGGAATGAAGGCGCTAAGTTTAAGTGTGCACAATGGTCGTCGGGGTTCAAAGAAAAGATGCGTGATGATTGGTAGCTGCTGCCGGCTTAAAATGCTTTCCGAGGATGATACAAAAGTCAAACAACCTTACTATCAGTTTTTATGTTTCCCGGAGTCTACAAACGATCCTTTTCTACTAATTATTGTCAATGGCAAATAATAACCCCACGTATTACACACGCTACGATACACGGCACTGAACACCCGTATTGCATGGTAGTCCAAATATTGCGTACACGTTGCCATTCCCTACCTCCCATAGCCCTCTTCATGCCATGGGCGTCTGACGTTTTTACACCCAATAATTGCATGGTTGATTACTAATTTGCATGGTTGATTAATATAATGAAGCTGCTCTCCCCTCACCTGCAGACTGAGCCATATCCCAATGCATAAGACAGGGGAGAACAATATACGAGCCACCCTACCGTATAATATATAGACAATTACCTCGTCAGAAATGCTGCGTGATAATCACAACCTAAGGTCTCCGAAAAATATATATATATATTTTTTCTGTACTTTACCTTTCTCTCTGCGAACACGATTCACTAGTAGAAATCTAATCCACCAACAGTCACTTACCTGAAAGAAAAGTTGTTAAGTTTACTGATATGTTCTGTTTCATCATCATCATTATCATTACTACTACTACTTTAGAAAATTAGAGATTTATACAGTTTGTTTCTGCTATCGAAGAGTACCTCCCGTCAAGGGTGGTCTTGACAAAATGACTTGTGTTTCTGTCCCTACTCAATAACGACACACACACACACACACACACACACACACACACACACACACACACACACACACACACACACACACACTGAACACAATGAGAGTGAAGACTTAGGCTCTTATTAATAATTCTTTCACTTTTGTTTAAATACATCTATGTATTTATCTATATTGTCAATTATTTCGTAACAAAATGATGTTGTGGAGGGACAAATCTCAATGATTCGGTCTAAAGTTGTAAGTGTATAATAATTACCTTCAAACTACCCACCAATAAATAAAATAATCGAGGAGCAAATTTTCTGATACATCATCCACCTCCCCCCATCCAGGAAAAATAAATAAATAAAAATAATTCTTCCTGCCACTAGCACACTGGTTCAAGGGTAAAATTCCTCTCATCATTAACCACCTCATTACGACGACAATTATTCTTTTATTCTGGCCACATCGAGAGCTGTATTCTACTTGGGAAAGATCATCTCACAGCGACTGAAGGCGTCAAAAATAATCTCCAATAACCCCCTCTACAATAATCTGACGGTGGCGGGAATAATAACCGGAAAAGAAGATACGACATTAAAACGGTTATCTCCTTCATTTCGACGACATCTTTATTAAAAATTATGTACACTCTGATCACCGTCACTAGGCGTAAAACTGCCACCTCCATCATGGGTTCTCACGTGTAACAAAGGGTTATACACTAAAAGATGATAACAACAATACAAAAAAGTGCTATGAAATGTATGCAGGGCCGCAGTATTATAAAATGACTAAGCTACGGTAAATAGGCTGCAGAGAGACAAAAGTTTCCGTCAAGTTAATGTGAATGAATATAAGTCATGCTACTACCAGACGATTTTATTCAGCTGATGAGCACTTCCTAGTAGTAAATGACTGAAAAACTTACACCTATCTCCACCGATTCGGAAAGTTTCTCACAGACTGAATAAAATCGTCTGGAGGCAGCAAGAATAAGACGAAAGCCCATATTCTCGTCAGTTGAGGAAGCTCCCTAACATCTTCCACCAAGCGATTTATTTTGTTTATTACACCTTCCTCTCCTTCTCTGTGCTACATGAATCCTTCCAGCATTGTCATATTCTGCAAAAATAACGTACCAAAGGAACAACCACCCATATCTAAAACTAAATCGCCAAGGAAGAGGTGTTTGGGAATTTCCATAACCGACGAAAATACGGGCAAAAGACGCCATCCTAATACAAGATTTAATATATTTCCACATTCATTCAACGCCCTACTATAATTCTCCTCTCATCTTGCGTCCACTATTCCATTAACACTTTTTCTCTCTCTTCATTATCACTTTTATATCTTCTATCGCCCACATCCTCTCCTTCTCTCTTTCAATCTCCTCTCTCTCTCTCTCTCTCTCTCTCTCTCTCTCTCTCTCTCTCTCTCTCTCTCTCTCTCCAGCCTCTTTGTTCGTCTCTTGCTTCTTTGATCTTCAGGAGGGTATTTCTTTCCTCTCATTTTTTCATTCGCGAATTCGTCACCTCCTCATCTTAATATATTTCTCTTCCCCATTTCTCTAAAACTACAGAAATTTTGGGCACATAATTAATCAGTTATCCCTCTCATTCTCTTATATTCTTGATCTGTCTCCGTCTACTTGTCTATTTAGCAACACACACACACACACACACACACACACACACACACACACACACACACACACACACAAAGTATACCTATTCTATTCATGCTGTTGAAAATATCTCATGCATGTGTTTCTGCCTTTACCTACCTTGCTAATGAGCTCTGTTCTGTTTTACCGATGAAACTCTCCTTTCTAACCTGAACTGCGTCTATGGATGACAATGAGGAAGGTCAGGACGTATGAAAAGCATAGAAATTAGAGGTTAACGCCTTCACCGTAGTGGCATCTGCCTATACCTTACTATGGGTGGCTCAAGATGAATGTACTTAAGCTCTCAAGAACGGAGATGATTATGAACAATCAATACGCCTTCCTTCAAGTCTCCCTTTAGTTAAACAAAATAATCTGGAGGATGCACGAATATAATATAAAGGACGTCAGAGAATGCATTAATAAAGAGGATATACAGATGCACCATTGATGGGAAAATCAGAGGAGGAAGAACAAATATAAACGATAAAGCCAAGTGCATGTGGGAGGATGGTTCAGACTGGTGGTGAAACGTACACCTGAGGAATGGATTTATGGGAAAAAAAAAAAAAAAAAAGGGTATATTTTTCTACTTTTCACAGATTCTCCAGGCTTGCCTATCTGCTTTAAGTTTTCCATTCAGTGTCTCCTCTTTACGCTCTCTCTCTCTCTCTCTCTCTCTCTCTCTCTCTCTCTCTCTCTCTCTCTCACACACACCAATTTATCAACTTAGCATTCCATCCTCCACGTTACCTACCTCCGATTATTTCCCCTCCTCTCTCTCTCTCTTTCCTGTCTTTCATTCCTCCATCTCTCTCGCTGCATTCCTTTCTCCTTTTCTTCTCTTTTTAACTGTTCTCCTTTTTTCCTTCCATCTCTCTCTCTCTCCCCCTCCCATTACCCTTCACTACTTCTCCTCTCTGCCCTACACTTCCTCTCTTTCTCTCACGTGTCTCTTCTCTCTATCTCGCTCTCCTTTCCTCTCTGCTTTCCCTGTTTCCTCTTCGCTACTCCAGCTTTAGGGTGGATGAGTGTGTACATACCAGCTGCGTCACCTTCGCTATAACAACGCCTCTTCCCCAACTTAATATTTGCCATTTTTACTTAAACGTTTTCTCATGCCATCTTGCTTGGACTAATACTTTCTACCTCAAGGCGATTATCTTTTGTTGAGGAGGGATTGGAAGGATTAGATGTAGCCTCCGTGAACGCCACTTCTCTATGTTAATCCTTATCAATTTTTCTTCTAACCCCTTCGTTATGGCCAATGTCTTATGAGTTTACCATTAGTATACGTTACCTTCTGAAGAGCATATTTTACTCAACACATTTAAATTTTTTTTCTCTCTCTCTCTCTCGTCGAGCAGGTCAAAAGTAATATCCTGATAAAAATCCTTGCTTTTAGGGAGACAGTATACCTTTAAATACTAAACGTCTCATGTCAGCTACATAAACTGTCTGAAAGTAACACACACACACACACACACACACACACACACACACACACACACAAACCTACGGTCCACAAAATCGAGGTGACCCCAATTAACCCCCTCGCTACTCGTGGTCCCTACGACGCAGAATAACATCGTTCGGCAGAGATAAGAATAAAATAAAAAATAGTCATCGTAATGACGGGGTTAATGGCGACTGTCTTTAACCCATCCGGCACGAGAGGTCTTCCCTGAACTAAAAATAAAAAATAAAACGAAATACATTAACACTATCTATCTATCTATCTATAGCCCGACGCCCTAATCCCGCAAAGGGTGGCCGCAGACAAAACGCCTCCAAGTCGCTCTGTCACTCACCATTTGACTACCCTCCCCCCAACTCACCCCCCCCTCCCTCATATACCTCTCAACTCCATCCCTCCACCTCATCCTCGGTCTACCCCTCCCTCTCCCTCCCTCCACCTCACCTACATACACCCTCTTAGTCAGTCTTTCATTCTCCATTCTCTTCACATGTCCAAACCACCTCAGTGTATTTCTCCTAATCTTCTCAACCACATCCACATCCACCCCACATCGTTCCTTCACTTCTTCATTCGTCAATCTGTCCCTCCACGTCACTCCACATGCTCCTCTCAAGTAACTCATTTCCACTGCTCTCACTCTTGACTTGTTCCCCTCTTGCAAGGTCCATGCCTCGCTTCCATACGTCAGGGTAGGGATGACAATACTATCATGCAGTGACTTATTAACTTCCATACTCACCTCCCTATTTCTCATCACTGCTTTCAGTGTACCAACGACCTTCCTTCCCTGCTGTACCCTTTCACGCACTTCATCCCCCAAAGTTCCATCCTTACTCATCACACTACCCAAGTACTTGAATGCACTCACATTCTCCATATCCTCACCATCCAACCTCACTGCACACTCTGTGACTTCATTCCTCTCAAACACCATAACTTTACTTTTGTTTACATTAACTTTCAGATTCCTCCTCCTACACACTGTCCCAAATTCATTCACCAAACCTTGCAACTCCCATTCATCTTCACTCAAAAGTACTGTATCATCAGCAAACAGCAACACCGGAAGCTTCCAAATCTCACCCTCATTCATTAGAGCCACCCCCATATCCACTGCCCTACCCTGCACCTCCTTTACAACCCCACCCATGTATATATTAAACAACCATGGAAACATCGCACAACCCTGTTTCAGTCCCACATTGAGATCAAAGAACTCACTCAGCTCACCATCCACTCGCACCGTAACCCTAGCTCCCTCGTACATACTCTTCACAGCACTCAACAATTTCTCTTCCACTCCATATATTCTTAATACCTTCCACATACCTTGCCTATCTATTCTGTCATAAGCTTTCTCCAAGTCCATGAAGGCAGCATACACTTTCCTTCCCTTCTCTAGATACTTCTCCACTAAACATCTTAGAACAAATATCTGATCTACACACCCTTTTCCTTTCCTAAATCCCCCTTGTTCTTCTCTAACTAGCTCCTCTGTCATATGCCTAACCCTATCAATGAGTATTCTACCATACATTTTACCAGTCACACTAAGTAGGCAAATACCCCTATGGTTACCACATACTTCTCTCTCTCCTTTTCCTTTGTATAAAGGAACAATTATACCTGATTTCCAGTCCTCTGGAACCCTTCCCTCTTCCCAAGCCAATCTACACAACTTCCATATCCACTCCACAACAATCTCACCCCCATACCTAAGCATTTCACCACACACTCCATCAATTCCTGGGGCCTTTCCCAACTTAATATTCTTCATCGCTTCCACTACTTCCGCCCTACTGATCTCTTCCTCCCTCCTCTCATCTCTTCTTCTCCCAGCCATTCCCCAACCACTTATACTCGCACTGCTCTCACTCTCCACATTCAACAAATCCTCAAAGTTCTCCTTCCATCCCCTCAGTTTCTCTCTCTTCTCCACCAACAATCTATTATTCCTATCTTTCACTCCCCTACTATTTCCCCTTTCACACTGCCTTACTTTCTTTACCTCCTTCCAAAACAATTTCTTACTCTCCCTCCATTTCACACTCAGATTCCTCCCAAACTCCTCATCCACTTTCTTTTTACTCTCCTTCACCAGTCTCTTAACCTCCCTTCTCCTGCTCATGTATACCTCCCTCTTCTCTCTCTCATCTTCTCCCCTACCTCTATTCGCTAACCATTCACTATATGCCTTCTTCTTTTGTTCCACAGCTCGTTTCACCTGATCATTCCACCATGCTGTCCCTTGCACACTCTTGCATCTCCTCCTCACTCCACAAACCGCCTCACACGCTGCGCCTATCTCTTCCATGAATATCTTACATACGTCTTCCACCCCCTTCCATCTGCTCTAGCTCATACCTTCCCAGTCTTTCTTCCATTATGCTCTTATACTCTGTCATTTTCTCACTATCTTGCACTTTCTCCACTCTTCTCACAGGAGTTGCTTCCTCCTGTCTTCCCCTTCGTCTCCTCAACCACTTTCTTTGCAGCTCTACCTTGGCCATCGCTAAGTGATGGTTCGTGACTCCATTCCACCACCCTCTCCACACTCTTGCATCCAACACTTGTCTTCTCATTCGCTTATCCACACACACGTAGTCTATCATTGCCTTTCGTTCAACATGTTCACCATCCATCCTCCTCATTACTCTCCATGTATACCGGTGGATCATCTTATGCCGAAAGTAGGTGTTGGCTAATGCCAACCCCTTACAAGCACAGATGTCCACCAAAGCACTTCCATTCCCATCTACGTCAGCTGGCACACCCCACTGACCAACCACTCCATCCACTCGTACATTCCCAACTTTGCCATTCATGTCTCCAATCAACAGCACTCTCTCGCTCCTCTCAAACTTGTCCATACACGCTTCTACACTCGCCCAAAACTCATCTTTCACTCTTGCCACTCGATCCTCTGTCGGGGCATACACACATACAATCGCCCATGCTTGTATACCTACTTTCATCTTCACCCACACAATCCTTGCACCCACTGTTCCATACTCTCTTATATTCTCCTTCCACTTCTTGCTTATCATCAGACGTATTCCCTCTCTTGCCCTCTCATTTTCATTGACTCCCGCACATATACCTAAACCATATTCCCATTCTCTCACCCTTGCACCTTTCCATTTAGTTTCAGTCAATCCACATATATCCACTTTTGCATCCTCAAGCACCTGAACAATCTCTCTCTCTTTCACTTCATCATTCACTCCTCTCACATTCCACGTTCCCACCCTAAGAATGTCCTTCGTCCGTTCCTTAGTCGTCAACGTATGGTCCGTCCGGGTCCGAGGCGCTTTGTTCGCTTTTTTAGTTAGTTCTTTTTACGGGGTGGGGCACTAACCCACCACCAACCCTTTTAGTCGCCTCGTACGACAAGCAGGGATACTGGGGGAGTATTCTTGAAAACCCCCTACCCCCAGGGGGGGGGTACTGAATGGTATGTCAAGGTACTGAATGGTATGTATCGACAGACTTCTCTTTGCTCGTCCTCGAGGTTTTCGATTCGGCTGTCTTTCCCATTTTGTAAAAGAGGACAAAAATGTGTTCTCTGTCTCGTCTTTCTTTAGGCCCCTCGTCATCTTAAAATGGAAGAGCTGAAAGGGGGTGGGTAGCTGAGAGAGATGCTGAAGACAAGGTGAGGAGGAGGAGCAGAAGGAGGAGGAGGTCGTGGCAGAGAGGATTGGTGGTGGACGAGGAGGAAGAGGAGGGACACTGAGAAGCAAGATACAGTGACGGAGAAAGGAAAGAAGGCTTGAGAGTAGGTAATGGCTAGGGAAAGGAGTGGGCGGAGGGGAAGGAGAAGGCTTTGTGAGAGGTTGGTCTGAGGAGGGAAAAATGTATGAGGAGAAGATGCGAGGAGTGGAAATTGAGGGAAACGTCAAGAAAAATAAAAATAAAAAATGTCTCAGATAAATTGAAAGTGTGGAAGGAAAGAAAAAAAAAGATGTCCAGAGTTGAGGATGGTGGAGACTTCTCATGGGTTGGTTCCTAAAAGAGATGTATGAGTGAAAGGCAAAAATGGGGGAAGGAAAGGGAGAATGGAGAAGGAAATTCTGATACAGGCGGAAATAGTTGGAGGAAAGGGAAGTCTGTGATTGAAGAGCGAGCGGGGTCGTAAAAGGATGGTTATGGGAAAGGGAAGGTCTGTGATGGGGAGAGACGAGAAGGGAAGGGAAGGGAAGGGAAGACCGAGGGGGAAATGTGTGAGACAGGTAAACACTATGAACGGAGGGGAGAGTATCTGAGATGACGGAGATGGGAGGAGGCTCGTGAGAGGTTAGTTATGGAACGGGACGGTCGATGAAGAGGACAGGGGAGAGGGAGAGAGGAAGGAAGTGAGAAAGGGGAAGGAGAGAAACTGAAGATGGGAGAGAAATATGGGACGGGAGAGTGAGATGCCTAGGATAGGAAAGAGGTAGAGAGGAAGAGAAGGGAGAGAGAGGGAAGGGGAGAGAAGTAGAAGATAGGAGGCTTGAGATCGGTGGGAAATATGGGAGGGGGAGAGAGTGAGATGACTAAGGAGCGAGGAGGCTTGTTAAGAGGATGGTTATAGGAAGGGAAAGCATGTGGTGGAATATTAATGAAGGGGGAACGGAAAGGGGAGAGATGAAAGGGGAAATTGAGACTGAATAAAAGGGGTATTTGTAAGCAGTTGGTGAGCTGGTAATGGTGATGGAGAGTCATGTCACAGAAACGTCATCAATGCAAAGAGACTGAAGGTTAAAATTTGGAACGTCGTGTCGATGAGAAGAGAGGAGGTCTGGCTGTGGTAAGTACTGGGAAAGGAAAGGATGTCTAAGTGAGGCAAGAAATGGGGAGAAACATGAGACAATCAGATATACGGGATGAGAGGAAGATCTGAGGTAAGCAGGTTATGGGAAGGAAAGAAAGAAGGTGGCGAGGGTCAGGTTATGGAGAGAAGGTGTTTAGTGGTACGAACAGAAGGGGAAAGAAAAGAATGTGAAAGAGATATTTAAGGCTGGAGAGAGAAAGGGGAGACTTAAGTAAGGCTGATCATTTCGGAGAGAGAAGGAAGTTTGGGGGTGTTAGGCTCAGGAAAAGAAAGGACAGAAAATGAGAAGGAATAGAGAGAACCTATTTAAAAAAAAAAAAGGGTGGGAGGGAGGGAAATGAGGAAAGGCATTCAGCGAGAATAAGAATGGAAGATGGAGCAAAACGAAGAGGAAAAGGAGCACTGGTCTGACAAGGGTACAAAATGACGAGAAAGAGGTATATGAAAGAGGTACAAAATGAGGGTACAGGGAACGAGGGATAAGCAAGGTGGGGCATGGGTAGTGAGTTTAATAAGAGAAGGGTAATATATGGGGAATGCCGAGAGAACAGCCTTGCGAGAGGCACGAAAGGAGGAGGAAAGAAGAAATGCTGAGAGGAAGAAGGGAGATCTAAGACAGCTAAGTAATGGCGAGGAAACAGGTCTAAGAGGGGTAGCAAAGAAGTGAGTCAAGAGAATCAGATAATGGAGTCTTCAGGAGGCAGAGGGATCAAAGAGAGACAAAATCTGTGATGGTATGTCAGAGGTAATGTATGTAAGAGGGTACATACATGCCTTGGATTACAACAACAACGATACTATAGTTGCGGCGCACGACTCTGAGGTAGTCATTATCGTACCCTGGCAACTTACCATTCAAAAGTGCGTCCGATTTCGTATCATATTATACACGAATCATATTATAATGCACGAATATATTATATATGAATATTATTATACACGAACATATTATACACGAATCGCATGCGTCTCATATTATACACGAATTCAGACGCACTTTTGAATGGTAGGTTGCCAGGGGACGATAACAACAACCTCAGAGTATAGCATAGGCCAATCTTTTTTTCACCTGATGGCTGCTTTAAAAACTGCGCAAGTGCAGCATTCCAATCAAGTCCCCTAACCTACTAACCCTGGGGTACCTACTAAGGTCTTTTTACTACTTTTAGGTGCAGAAGCATCTCTAGGAGCGGATTTGCCCGTGTGTCACTCATAATGAAGTTTCAGAAGCGGTGCTTCACTTCCGTGAACTTTCACGATTTCAGTAAAGCAATACTACTATCATACCACCCTCTCACACACCACACCACACAAAATCACCCTCCCACACCACACTATGTCAAGGGCAGTAACCGTAGGACCCTGATGATCCCGCATGTCGTACGTTTGTGCTTGTGCCTTGATTGGCCAACAGGGGTTGTCCCTCCCATGTTCAAGTCTTCACTGAACTCCACTCAGTAACACATATTCACACGTGTAAGCACCTCAGCCTACTGTCATTTGACTTACATTAATTGACTGAGGAATCTTAAATCTGAACACATGTTTTATCCTTCATTTTCACATTTTTATTTAACAAGTTTTCATGTCATTACTGTTTGAGAATATCCTCCTCCTTTCCTGCCCACGTTTGACTATCTAACAACATTTCACACGAAGCATATTATCTCTTTCATAGGCAGAGAGAATCCCTTCATTTTCTGCTCGGTTAACATCCCCCAAAGCTTCATCTAACCACTTGTGACTCACCCTCCGCCTCCGTCCTATTCCTATCTGTTACGCAGAAAACTCAACACACCTAAGAGCCACATCCCCAACATCAGTCTCCTCCAGCCATGGTTGGATCCACGATCTCCCCTGCACACGGCACATCCATAAACACTAATTTCCACATAGGTACATTTCTTACCTGCCCGCCTTCCAAAAACACTACACAAGATGTAGTTACCATTCCTGCATACGGCACAAGGTCACTATCCACTCTCCCCCAATGAGCTGATGTTCATTCAACCAACCATAACCCTTTTCTTCCAAATATCCAGCAAGAAAATAAAATGCAAAGATATAAGTAAGTACTGTGCAACACTCACCATCACCAACATCACTATCATAATCATCACTCACCTGCTTCTCCCACCCTTAGACTCTCTCTCTCTCTCTCTCTCTCTCTAGGTACCTTCGGATCTAACTTCAGTGATAGCGGTGGCTTTATGCATCCCTGAAGAGGTGGCCTGATTCTTATCTTATGAAAGTGGTCCCTTGAGTAGAGGCATAAGTCTTTCTCTTGAATTAAAGATGCTGGTAAATCTCTCTCTCCGCATATGCTCACACACACACACACACACACACACACACACACACACACACTGCCCAAAACTCTCTCTCTCTCTCTCCCTCCCTGCACTTTCATACCGACCATTCGAGCTGGCTAGTATTGACTGGACATACGAAAGATGCTTTGAAATCCAACAGGCCAGGCAGTCAATTTTACAAACCCTTTCATGTGTTCAATATTGCTTCAGTGTCCATAATTTCTGTTTAATATTTCGATTCATCCAACAGTATGTACTTGCCTAAGATATATAGTGCCACTGTTTTCATTATATTTTGTACTGTTCCCTACAAAAGTTCCGTTCCTCCTCCTGCCGTATTATAGCAGTTTAGGTAAAGTTGCTTATAGTCACTACATCTGTTTGGTCTGTCAACCTATTAGCTGTAGCCAATTATCAGAATTAATAACCCTAATAAATACAATGCTCATTACAGGCAGACAGGAGGAGGAGGAACGAAACTTTTGGAGGCAGAAGGGCAGAAGGAAAGACGGAACTTTTGGAGGCAGAAGGAAAGACGGAACTTTTGGAGGCAGAAGGGAAGGAGGAAGAACGAAATTCTTGGAGGCAAAACGGCAGGAGGAAGAACAGACCTTTTGGAAGCAGAATGGCAGGAGGAAGAACGGCACTTTAAGAGGCAATAGTACACTTCAGTATAGATTACTCGGAATATTTTTAGTCTCACTATTATACATATACCTACAATACACCGTAAATACAAATACACTTAAATACCATGTGTATGATATACACACACCACAAAAATACCTGATTCCAGGTTAAAATCACATGTAAAATAATTCTTCACTATTTGTTTTCTTTGAATTATCGATCTAAATAGCAAATACACACGTTATTCTACTACAATCCGAAATCATCTATGTCATTATTTTAAACTTCAAAGCAGTGACACAATTCTGCAGCTAATGGCCTGCGAACACCACACACACACACACACACACACACAAACGATTCTCTCTCTCTCTCCCCCCACAGTTTGATTTTCCCTCACGCCTCCACAAGCTAGAAACAGAAGCGTGTGGAACCGCTAACCGCATCACCTGTAAAGCGATGTAGTTTGGTCGGTACGGGATGTTGTCTCTCGAGGGGGGAGAAGGGGGGAAGGGGGAGAGAGAGAGAGAGAGAGAGAGAGAGAGAGAGGGGGGGGGAGATAGAACGTGCAGAAAATACGTGTGTGCCTGTGTAAAAGAGACAAGGGAGGAGGATTTGCTTGTCCTTTGTGTGTGTGTGTGTGTGTGTGTGTGTGTGTGTGTGTGTGTGTGTGTAAGAAAACCCACGATATACATGTGTGTAAAATCGGATATCTGTAGACTGGAATGAAAGAATTAAGAGAAGCCTGGGATTTTGTGGAGGGTGGCGAGTCAGGAACAGTGAATGGAAAGAGAGGGATTGAAGTAATGGGGAGGGGGAAAGAGTGAGCTGGCAGAGAAGCGGCAGAGAAGGACGGAGAGAGAAGGGATGAAGGAACAGAACTATGGGGATAACGAAAAACAGCTGAGGGAGAGAGCAGAAGCAGAGAAACCGGAAGAGGAAGGCTGGAGAGAGAGAGACAGTGCGAGAGAGAGAGAGAGAGAGAGATGGGGGATTGGAGGAGATGAATAAAAATGGGGAAAAGACCAAAAAAGAAATACTGAATGAACGTAGCTGAGCAGTGGTATGTAGCAGATATGAAGAAAAAGCTAGAAAAAAACAAACAAACAAAGTAATGAGATTAAGCAATGGGGAGGGGAGAGAAGAGAGAGAGAGAGAGAGAGAAAGAGTGCGGGAAACAAAGGATGAGAGGAGGTATAGTAAGGAGGGAAAGGTGGAAGGGAAAAGTTAGGCAAGAAAAGAGAAAGAGGAATACGAGAGAGAGAGAGAGAGAGAGAGAGAGAGAGAGAGAGAGAGAGGTTAGGGAAAATGGAGGAAATTAGGCGTTAAATCGTTCCTTTCATGGCTGATGCTGCGAAGTCAAAGAAGTTAAGTGACATTTCAAAGGCAAAATTATATATCTCCTACACTGTGCTTTTCATCTCTCGAATGCCATGATGCGTCTGTACGAAACGATTTTATGCGGTTAATATGAGAATTGGCTCGTAGTGAGAGTACACGCATTTTTCATAATTTATTTTCGTACGAGGTAGATGTAACCCCCTCACTCTGACGACATGCTATATATTCTACTTATGGTACTCCTCAGATAATCAAATTCGCCTAGTGATACACGTTTCTTGAAGTTAGATACTGCCTTCATTAACACTATCAACACAACAGGTCTCTTTTAAGCTCAATAAAATCGTGTGGCAGTAGGAATAATAATATAAAGGAATACGTTGTCGGAAGGGAGGCCCTAATAAGAATGTAAAATCATCCAGAAGCAGCGGGGATAATTCACGAACACGTCAAGACATTGAATGAGCTCCAGGTCCCTCCTTCAGCTGAGTGAAATCGTCTTGCGGTAGTAAAAATATAGCCCAAAATAATAATAGTCCAAAACTGTCCGCGCACTCCTTGAAGATAAATCCCAATGTACAGCAACTGCCAGTAATTCCCTATCGCGTCTGTGGTTCGACCTCAAGAAACTAGTCTCCATCTTAACTGGTTCTTACCTGTAATTCCGACACAGTTATAAAACAGTGGAAAGACTAAGTGCACAAGTACCTGAGCACGCGCCAGCAAGTAAGTGTGTGTGTGTGTGTGTGTGTGTGTGTGTGTGTGTGTGTGTGTGTGTGTGTGTGTGTGTGTGTGTGTGTGTGTGTGTGTGTGTGTGTGTGTGTGTGTGTGTGTGTGTGTGAGAGAGAGAGAGAGAGAGAGAGAGAGAGAGAGAGAGAGAGAAACGAACCATGCGACTCCCTGAAAAGTGAAGGGGCCGGGCCTTGACATGCTCCAGTGCCCCGTCGTACCGTGCTAAGAGGGAGGGGTGGAAAAAGGATGGAGTGATGGAGAGGGAGTGGAGTCGGAAAGTGATGGAGGAAGTGTGTGTATGTTGGAGAGGGAGTGAAGTCGGAAAGTGATGGAGGAAGTGTGTGTATGTTGAAGAGGAAGAGTAGAAGTGATGAAGAAGAGTGACAGAGGAGTGGGAGTGCTGGAAAGGGATGAGTGGGAGAGTTATGGACAGAGGTGAAAGCGTGGGAGTGATGGAGGGGGAAATAAGGAGTGATGGAGAGGCAGCGTGTAACTGCCGGGGAGGGAGGAAGTAGCGTAGGGGAGTGATGGAGGGAATAGTGGAAGTGATGGAGAGGGAGAATAGTGAGTGAAGAGGGAGAAGAGTGAGAGTGAGAGAGAGGGAGAGAAGAGTATGAATGATGAAAAGCGGGGAAAGGGAGAGTAACAGAGTGGGGGAAAGGGTGGGACTGATGGAAGGATATGAGTGGGTGACGGAGAAAGGAAAGAGTGGGAGTGAGAGGACTGGGAATGATGAAGTTAAGAGGGAGACGAGGAGGAGTGGGGGGAGGAGAAAGTATGAAGAGGGGAGTACAAGGATGCGAAGAGTATAGAGGAGGATGAGTTCGACAAGGGAATGGAGCTCGAAGAGGAGGAGGAGGAGGAGGAGGAGGAGGAGGAGGGAGAAGAGTGGGAGGAGGAAAAGGGGGAGGAGTTAGAGGAGAAGGAGGGGGGAGTGAATGAAGCACAACAATAAAGCAAACAGCAACAAATCTATTGGGCCTTTCGAGGCTGTTAGTTTTAGGAAATGTTAAAACTAAGATGGTGTAGTTGGAGTGAAAGAGAAGGACAACAAAGCAAGAAGGAAAGGTGGAAGAGTGGGGGAAGTGAAGCAGTGGGGCACAGGAGTGGAAGTGAATGGGCGGTGGAGAGTAGAGGTGTGGAAGTGGGAAGTGGAGAAAGGTGGGGCAGAGCCGCAGAAGTAAAATGGGTGGGCATGCGAGGTTTAGTGTGGAAGTTGATGGCTGAGGATTTAAGTGGCGGGAGAGGGAGGGGTACGTACCTACGGCGGGAGTGGAAAGGAAGAGAAGCACGTGAGAGGTGTAAAAAAAACGACCGAACACGTACAATAATTAGCCAGTCTATTAGGGAACTGTTACCTGTGCATTCATATCACTTCAACATATCAACAAACTAATGCACACCAATCGATGCATAGTTATTAAATACCACAGAAAAATGTCGTGAATATACACCTGTTATAAGTAGGTTATACACACTACAGATCACACATACAGCATCCCTTACATCTCACTCCCGCTACCCACCTAACCAACTACAAAGTAATCACCATCACACAATAACCACCTCGAAATCCAAAGACTAAGGGTCGTATTGTTAGTGGCTTTGGAGAATTCATATCACCATCTTCTTAGCGATTATGTATACAAACTACGCTTAAAAAAAAAATAATAATACAATACACGCGAATGTTAATGTGTGACATGCAAAACAAATAGCTTAGGTAGAGGTACCAAGAAGCTTCCCATATAACCAGTATACGGCTGCGTGAACATCAAGTTTACAGAACACGATCGAAACCGGTATGTTAGGTATGTACAGGCAAATGACGCTCTCAATAACTAAACAACGATAATAATAATGGCTGACCTATCCTACATGTCGTCCAGATAATTATCATCACGCTTAGAAAATAATGGCTGACACAGAAAGGAAGGTAGCTAGGACTCCAAAAGATGCTCTCACTAACTGGACAAAATGGCTGACCTGAAGAGAAGCGTTGGGCTTGTCGCTTAATCTTCTTCGCCCTTCTCAAGAAGATTATCCATTCCACATCTTGACGCGGACCCCACCACCAGGTCAACATCATCCATACTCCTTCGTGGCGATGGAGATCACGCAAAAACGTGGCAAAAAAGCAGGATCACGAACAAAAAGAAACATCTCCTATGCTATGCTCCCGCCGGTAACTGAGGCTGGTCGCTGAGTGAGACGCCGACAGACGAACACGACAGGTGTAGCAACCATCCCGTGACAAGACGCCAACATCCACATCATCAGCTAACAAATTTCTAAGTTTGTCAGACTCAACCAAGCATTGTGTTAGTTGACTTCTAAACATATCGGGCTTAATTTCGCATAGTTCTACGAGTTTCGCATGCCTAAACGACTAATCTATTAAAATGTAAATAATAATGCTGCTTTTGAGTCCACCAAAAATATTGGTACTCCTGACTGCAAGCGTCAGGGCGACCACCTCCACACCTGCTCCACACGGAAAAGAGAGTTCATTTTTAAGCCTATCATTCTCAACCACACATACTGCCAGTTGATTTCTTGGCATATCGGGTTTAACTGTGCATGGATCTAAGAGTTTCGTGTGTCTTAATGGCTAAATTGTCATGAAAACAAATTTAGAAAGCTCGATTTTTAATAATCCGTCTGATGTATTGGTACCCGTGACCGTCCGTGTCAGGGCGACAACATCCACACCGCCTCCACATCATTCAGTCAAATTACTTTCTATGCCTGCCAAACTGAACCACCAATAATACTAGCTTATTTCAAAGTATATTGGGTTTAACTAGGCATAGCTGTACAAGTTTCGCATGCCTAAACGACTAATCTGCTTACATGTGAAGGAGGAGAATTATACCGCTCGATTTTTGAGTGCGTCAGAAGTGTTGGTACCCGTGACTACCCGCGTCAGGGCATCCACATCCACACCGGCTTCACACCACAAGCCATTTATCTTCTAAGCCTGTCAGACTCAACCACACGTACTCCTTGCTAATATCTAAGCATATCGGGTGTGGCTGCAGACAGATCTAAGAGTCCAGCAAGCCTAAAAGACCAAATTGCCGAGATAAAATGTAGAGAATAAAACTGCTCGATTTTTCAGTCCACCTGAAATATTGGTACCCTTAAGATCAGCAGCGCAGTAACCCCCTATCTTGTTGCCACCAATCCAGTTTAATTGCACGACTATTAAGACACTATAATCCAAATTCCAAATGTAAGTTATGTATACTCTTTACATTATAACAAGTACGTTCTATTAATACTGAACTTACTGTACATATACAGGAAATCGCTTATCTATACGTACATTATAAAAACCGCAATAGGTAACACTTTCAGCCTATCGTAACAAAGGGAGGTGGTGGAGGGGGGTGGAGGAAGGCGGTTCTGAGCTCCAATAACATTACGATTCGTCTTGTTTCATTACTCTTGGTGGTGAAAACTGAACGATAGAACAACCTCCTGGCAATGTGATGATATATAATGGTTTTAATTTCTTACCAGTCCTCACCTGCCGTACTTAAGGAAGAGGAAACACGACGGAGAGAATATATACTGAGGAAAATAAAACTTACGTTTCAAAATCCTTTCCACTGCGGTATTTTTCCCTTTTCGACCAGTTATGAATCACTACAAATGTTTCAATCGGGTGAGCCGTGAAACAAATGACACGCACAAACTGCCGTAAAATATGCCAATCACAATTTTGGCTAACAGATTCCAACGCCTCTTTATAATTAATTTTCCACTGTGCGCTACAAATGTTCGGGAAAATTTAATACCGATGAATAGATAAATTCTCTCTCTCTCTCTCTCTCTCTCTCTCTCTCTCTCTCTCTCTCTCTCTCTCTCTCTCTCTCTCTCGTTTTAATCTTCCCGTACCCACACGATTTAGCTCTGCCCAAGGGAAACTTTCCGAGACAGGTAATATACAGCCTTCGTTAACCCCATTCCCACTGCTACAGGCCTCTCATGTGCTGAGTAAAATTGTAGCAGCAAGAACAAAGCACAAAAAGATGTCATCGTCCTGGAAGGATAAGTTTTTCTAGTCGACATCCTGCATTTTCTTTCACCATATCCTTGTCTCCTCTCCATCTCCCTCTTTCTTGTTTCCATTTTTCCTCCAGTATCTCTCATTCCTCCATCAATGCTCTCTTCCTTTCACCTTCTCTAGCTTTCCTTCCACCTCTGCATCACACATCATCCTTCCCCCCCATCACCTTCCTCCTTCCCTCCATCATCTTTCCTCCATATATCTTTTTTCTCCCATTACTTCACCTTCCCTCCATCACCTTCCTTTTTTTACCTTCACCAGCACCTCCCGCTCCTCCACCATACCTCTTGCTCTCACTCTCATCTCGTGTCACCTCCACTTTTTCTCCTTTTTCAGCTTTTTCTTTCTCCCTCACTACCTCTCTCATATTTCCACTCACCATTATCTCGCTTTCCTCATTAACTCTCTCTCTCTCTCTCTCTCTCTCTCTCTCTCTCTCTCTCTCTCTCCAATTGCCTGTCTCCCATTGTCTCTCTTTTCTATCATCACGTGGCCGTCCCATCTCCTCACCTGTGCTCCTCTCCATTACCTGTACTACCTTGGGACTTCACACACACACCCACACACACACACACCCACACACACACACACACACACACACACACACACACACACAAAACAGAGGCTAAGGTTTATAAATAAGAGTTATGGAGAACTTCAGAAAGCAGGGTGGCGTTAGATTTACGGTCCCACAACACAACAGTCCACCAGGTTCACGTTCAGATAAGCCTGGGGTCACAAAATCATCACCATCATCATCATCATCATCATCATCGCTGTCATCGTCACCATTATTCGTAGTCATCATCATCACTTTCTCGCAAGGAAAATTTAACACCTCGGTTGCAAGACAGGCTGGGAAATGCATCGCTCGTCAAACTGGAATGAAACGCCTGTCCTACGTCGCGCGGGCTCGATTTTAATGCCCCGGCGCCCTGATCATATTCTAGATTGGACCACATTTACGCAGGGCAGATTTTGATTCATAACTGTGTAAAGGGTGATTTTACGGCGGGTTATTTCAGGCTTCATGATTCGGGACCCGGTTTTATGGGACGGCACTGGGGGCGTCCTTTCACGGGGTGCGGGGTTTTAGTGATTCTTCCTGACGTGACATCAGGGTGTAATCTACTTATGCTTTGTTCCCGGTTAGTGTATCCTGTTCTGAGAGGAAGAGTAGCATCCAGCCCTGTAACTCCTGCTTGTGGGTGTAGGTGTGCCGGGTGTAGGGTACCGATGTTAGGTTGCGTGAGTCCACTGGATAAATTCTATAAATGCTCTGAATTCAGTAGCCTAATTTCAGGCCCCTACAACTTTCTTTCGAGTCAAATGTTACCAGGACTATGGTTACGTCTCAATACTTTTTCCTGTTCTGGACTTTGGTAGCCTATTCGCAGGCCCCTTGTGGCCCAAGCGGGGTTGTATGGGATTCTTTGTTACATTTACAGGTTCAAAGGCTAGATAATAAACCAAAAGCTAATTCAGAATACAGAAAGCTATTCCAGAATCTATCTTAAATGCTGATTGTCTGTGAATAACCCCTGGCAAAATACCGGGGAAATGTTGATTCATTTTTCTTGGGAAATTGAAAAAGAACAAATCACCAGGACGCATTTTAGTAGAGAGTCGCTGATTGGCTGGAGATAAAAGGCAGTGATAAACGAGTGGACTAACTTGTTAAATCAGTCCGTTTAATCCATTTAGCTGCTCGTCCTCGTCCTTTCTGTCCTTCACCCCTCAGTATTTCTCTCCCTCCCTCTCCTCTTTTTTCTTCATACTTTACCTGCCCTACTGTATTTATTTATTTATTTATTTTTTTTTTAATAACAGAACGGAGGAAGGAAAAACAAAGGGGGAAAAAAATAATCCATACACCAGATTATTGGTGTCCTCTGTTCATAAAATATCTGTAACAGTTAGACTTGAACAGTTGTAGGTTGAAATTTGGAGGAAAACAACTCTGGGGAAGCGAGTTCCAGAGAGATGCAGTTCGGGGAATGAAAGAATTCTGATAGGCAGAAGTTCTGCAATATGGTTGAGTGACATTCCAGTCATGAGCGCTACCAGATGCCCGTGTAGCACGAGGGAAGGCATGGAGAGGTGGCACCATGAACGCAGCTTCATCTGAGCATTTGCCAAAAAAATATCTGTAAAATAATGCAAGGGAGGCAACATTCCTTCTTACTTGCAGGGGAGGTATTATATGTAATGGCAGGGTTGTTAATGATTCGAACAGCTTTATTCTGAATTTTGTCTAGTTGTCTTAATGCAACCTCTCCACAACCATTCCACAAGGGTGAGCAATATTCAAGCTGAGAGCACACATGACTCTTATAAATTATAGCTAACTGCTCATCGGCGAAGAAGTTACGGACTCTGTACAATAAACTAAGTTTCTTTGAGGCGGTTTTAGCAAGTGATCTGACATGAAAGGTCCAGCTCAGGGCACTGTTAAGTGAGACACCAAGAATTTCAATATTTTTGGAGATGGGAATATTAGTAGCACTGAAGGTAATGTACAAATCTGGTAATATCTGTCTATTAGTAAACTGTATATATTTAGTTTTACTAGCATTAAAAGAGACAAGGTTGTTTTGTCCCCATTCACTGATTGTAGATAGATCTTGATTTATGGAGATGGCTGTACTGAGTTGAGAGGTAGAGATATTAGACTTTGTAAATGGATGTCTGAGTGTGAATGAACTATGTAGTGTTGAGTCATCTGCATATGAGTGAATGGGATTGTGAGTGACAGATAAGAGATCATTAATATGAACCAGAAATAGGGTTGGCGCCAGAACTGATCCCTGTGGCACGCCGGCGTTAATTGAGTGGAAATTCGAATATACATCATCTACTTTTACTCTTATTTTCCTGTCACTAAGATAAGAAGAAATCAAAGGAACAAAAGACGTTAGTCCATAGCAAGGGAGTTTGGACAGCAGGGAACGGTGCCATACTCTGTCGAAAGCTTTAGAGATATCAAGAGCTACTGTATGAGTTTCTCCAAAAAGATCAATTGATTGATGGATGGTATGAGTTAAGAGATTGAGTATGTAAATGGTGGATCTTTCGTCATCACCATCATCATTACCGTTTTCCCGTAGAAGGATAGGGTGAGGTAGCATCCAGGAACAAGGAAAGAAAAAGTATAAAAATAGAAGTATCAACAGTATGCTCAGTGAAATGGGTCCAACGACTGTTCCAACATGATTAAAGTCTTCAGTTTCGATCCCCTATACATATCTGTCTCCGCCACCGACGGTATGGGAGTTATTGTTTTCACTGTTTTCTGTGTCAGTCTGTTCTACTAATTACAGAAAAGCAAATGGCAAGATCACGATGAAAATTTGTGGGGATGTGCCAACTGACTCATGAATAAAGTGATTTAATTCTGATGACACTGAATCGAAGTACAAAAACACAATGTTAACTTGTATTTAAATACAGGCTCAGCACGGTGTGAAGGATGTACGAACTCTACTACACGTTCTAGTTAGTTTCAGGAGTTTATACCTCTTATTTATTTTAATGATGATGTGCAGCTATTCTTTCTAATCACCTTCAGACAATCATTCCCGTTCCTTATGTTTCATACTTCACCTCATCCTCAGGTGGGGAAAATAGTAGGGAAGATGACTGCTCCACTTTACCCGTCTTAGCTCTTGTTTTTTCTTTTTACCTTATCCCATTTTTGTTCTCCCTGCCATATCCTATTCTGTTTCCTCTCCCATGCTCTCAGTCTCCAAGCTCCCTACACATCCTCCGTCTCTGCTACATTTTCATCACCTTCTCTCCCTCCAAATATCACTTTAACCTAACAAGTCCAACTACAGTAGTACCAAATTCTAGTGTTAATCTCAAGTTACTGCTCAACATTCAGGATGGAGGGATAGTAATGTTTGATACTATAAATACTATAAAGGTAATCAAATGGTAAGGATGAGGCGAAATAAAACAGTCCCGAGACCACGAGACCACGGACCTGCGAATCTACAACATCAGCGGGTTCGAATCTCTAAGGTGTGACTGTGAGTATCTGTCATGAAATCCCATCAGGAAGAACGACTGGTCACATCCAATTAATGTTGTGATACGCGACAGCCGGGCCTTGGGATCCAACATATCATATGAGGTTATGTAAAGGGACTTGATTTTACAGCTACGGTGTCTGCTCTCTCTCTCTCTCTCTCTCTCTCTCTCTCTTTCTCTCTCTCCCTCAAAGCAAATAGCCAGAAGTTTCTCTTGGGTTTAAAGGTCACTCTCTGCCTTCATCTTTATTGACATTCAACTGTTAATTTACATTCTCTCTCTCTCTCTCTCTCTCTCTCTCTCTCTCTCTCTCTCTCTCTCTCTCTCCTCTGCTATCTGGCTATTAAACTTCTGTAATTAGATACTAACTCTTGCTATCAGTACTGAAGTTTGAATATCTGGAAGGAACCGAAATATCTGTGTGGTATATACATTTTTTCTCTCTCTCTCTCTCTCTCTCTCTCTCTCTCTCTCCTGTCAAAGGTACAGAAAGAACAATGCCCCAGTTCCCTCTCCCTCTGTCTCCTTCCCTTTCATTCTAGATTACCTCTCCCTTTTCTCACTGTTGCTTTTATGGAAGTTCTTTTCCCGTTCTAACCATTTCCTGATCCATTCCTCTCTCTCTCTCTCTCTCTCTCTTTCTCTCTCTCATTTTTCATTTCGATTTCTATCACCACCCATCCTCTTATGGCACTGTATTTTGATTTACTCATTATATTTCTCCTACAGCCTAAGCCTCCTCCCTCTTCAGTTTCCTCCACTTTTTCTCAACTTCTCTTCCTTACCTCCTCGTCTTCTCTACTCTTATCTCCGTTATTCTTTTTGTCTTCACTTACTTCCTCTTAATTCTCTTACCCTTGTTCCCTTTCCTTCTGTCTTTACCTATTTCCTTCCCGATCTTTTGCCGGTTCTCTTTTCTCTGTTCAACTTCTTTCTGTCTACCTATTTCCTCCCAGTCTCTTGCACTATGATAAAAATATAAGCAGTTATCTCCCAGTCTATAATGTTTACTTAGCCTTATCTTTGTTCTTCCCTGAGTTTTCCTCTCTCTCTCTCTCTCTCACTCTCTCTCTCTCTCTCTCTCTCTCTCAAGGGTAAGCACTTTGGTTTAACTAATACCTCATGTCACAAAGCTTGGAGCACCGCCGTTTCTCTGGCCAACAGGAACACCCATTTTTGGGTTATATTGATGAAGCACAAAAAACGAAGGTGCTTTAGTTATGAACAAGACAAACTGAGAAACTACTAAAATTAATTCTAATCCCGTCCTCCTGTTCCAGCGTGATGGTAATACTGGCAATACAAAAAATCAAATATATATGAAATTTCTGAATTTATATGTTTAGTTAAATTCAACAAATGGGGTTAAAAGAATTCATATTAAAGAATGCTAAAAGATGGGAGAGAATGTGTGAGAGAGAGAGAGAGAGAGAGACTGATAATTTTACTTGACAAAGAAACGCATTAAAACTGTTCGCTACACATTTCCTTCATCTAACAATACTGTATATGAAAACAAAGAACTGTAAATGACTGAAGCAAAGCGTCCCATCACTCTGCCAAACTTAAGCTGCACTCCTTTTATAGACACAAGTTACGCTGATAATTACTGTAATCCGGTTGGGTCTTGTTACCCCGACAAAGCTTGAAAATACCCTAGACGGGCTAACTTACCCCTTATGGCCGACCCCTGGGTTAAGTGTATGAACTGTCCATGAACAGCAAGAAAACTGAGAAATATGATACTTGAGTTACAGCTACATGTACTGATACTTTTGATAATTCACGCAAGCGCCCGCAAACACAAAAAATATACCGGAATTGTGGCAAATTTTCCCGGTAGACCCAGTTACAGAACAGTGTAAAGATTCAGTTCTAATCGCCCCGCGTCTTACTTCTCAATAAAGTTTTATATGTCCAGTGACCCTGTTTAGGAGCGTCACAGGTCCTGGCCCCAAAGCCAGAACGGTAGTGGTGCCGGGGACCACCTGCGTGTGACCTGCGTCCTGGATGAGGCTGGCAGTCACGCCCGCTCTCCGCCCCGCGATAGCCAACTCTTGGAGGGAATCCTCGTCTTCCGTTGTTACCACAATTGTTGGTTCACCATTATTCTCCCACTCCCTCAGCCATTTCTTATTTCTTTTTTGCACCTCTCTGTGTGCCTTTAAGGTTGCATGACAGCACTGGGCAGCTACTTTGCCCTTTCCCATTTTTAAGTCCTTTCGTACAACTAGCACGAGCTTCTGGCCTTTTGAGGCCTTTTTTGCGGAGTCCGTAGGATCTAGCTTGGACTGAGGTGCATTGCGGACCTGTAGGGGCGTGTCAAGGCCCAGCAGGAGATCTGGCTGCCGTTTAATTCTTCCAAAGGCCTTTGAGGGGTTCACCTGAGCCGCCCCGGGATCCGGATGGGGTTGTGGTTCCCTGCAGTGCTGTTTAAGTGCAGCCACCTCAGCGTGCATAGCCTTGGCTGCCTTCGCCTTCAGGGGCCGGGCTGTCTGCATGTCCAGGGTCGCCGTTGCCTCCGTGTCCAGGGGTGTCTGCAATATCACCATTTTGAAATTTGTGTAGTTTTATTTTTATTTCAAAGTCTTATTATAATTCGACTACACGATCAGTATGTTGTTAGTGACACAGCAATGGGGGTAAAGTTTCCCAGCTTACGGGTCCCGGTTGCCCACACCGAGTAGAGTTTTACTTCATAGGCACAATCGGGTCCACTTCAGGGTACTGCTTGGGATGGTGTAGTGGAGGTGAAGGTGGCACCAGTGTGTGTGTGTGTGTGTGTGTGTGTGTATGTGTGTGTGTGTGTGTGTGTGTGTGTGTGTGTATGTGTGTGTGTGTGTGTGTGTGTGTGTAATTCACCGGGTCGGTCAGGATCACTTGATGGTCGTGATCGTCAGATTTTACCCTCCCGGAAGGGAGCTGGGAGCTCATATAGTCCGATCTAAGGGCAAGGCTGTGACCTCCACACACGCACACACCCGTCCCCTTGCTCAAGGGGGACAGTAACCACCCACTTCGTCAGTGAAACTTTTCGCAACCTGAGGGAGGCGCGAACTCCCGTCCACCAGTTGGCAAGCGAGAGCGTTACCACTGCACCAGCGAGCGGTGTGTGTGTGTGTGTGTGTGTGTGTGTGTGTGTGTGTGTGTGTGTGTGTTTACGCGTTCCCATTACAGCGACAACAACACAACTCTTGCATCTGTATACACTAATGGCGCTACAACCTGTACATTTTTTCAGGTTTTGTAAATCACATATAAAGTCAGTGAAGTAATTTTGCTTACTATAAGAGCTCTGAGGCGGGTGTGGATATAGGGTGAACGGGCCCGGTCAGGCGACAGGTGTTGGCTGTATACGATTTTTTTTTTTTTTTTTTTTTTTTTTACTTCCGTGAATTCGATGTTTTTCTTAACCTTCGGTGAGACTTAGAGGAATTAAAATGTTAGGTAAATATCCGGGACCTGGCTTGAGTTTTCCTGCACTCCTTTTCAATTTCTCTTCCCTCCTCCTTTCTCTTCTCTCAAGGTCTCTTTGTCTCCCATCCTTGCCATCTCTTCTCCTATCTCTGTTCCGTTTTTGTCATTACTTATTTTCTCTATCTTTAATGGGTTTTCTTATCCTTGTTCCCTTTCCTTCTGTCTTTACCTATTTCTTTCCCAGTCTTTTGTCAGTTCTCTTCTCTCAATTCCACTTCTTCCTGTCTTCATCAATTCATCTGGCATTAGATGAAATTGACTACCTGAGTTGTCCCGATCATGGGAGGGCTAATGATGATTATTAACACTCGCAGGTACCTATGCTGCCTCTTAGCTAAACACATTCGTCTACGCAGCCATAGGAGAGCTAACTTCATTTCGCAATTTACTTAATTTTTTCAGAGTATGTCAGTATTAAATCCTAAAAAATATAAGACGAAAGAGAATATTAACCTGTATTATGCAAACGACTTGAGGGGAAAAGGGAGTGCTAAGAAGCCTTTTAAGTTCATGAGGATAGAGTGTATGTGTTTCTCTTTTCGTCAGCACTAAATAACCCGCCTTGTTTTTAATATATTATACCTATCTCTATTTTCTTTTCAGTATTTCTATCCTCCCTCATTTATCTTACCACTTCCCTTATTTCGAACATTCCTTCCATTTCTAACTTTTTTTTTATACTTTCTCTTATGATACTTCTTTTCATGTTTGACTTACTTCTCAAATTTCAAACTAACTTCTTCCATGTCTAAATTATTCAACTGATTTCTAGGTTACTTCCTTTACTAATACCTCCTTTTCCTTATTTCAAGAATGCTAACCTTATCTCCGATTTGTTTCCCGTATTTCTACCTTACCTGTCCGATTTCCAACTCCCACCTCACCTAAAGGCAATTTCTCCAATATATACAATTTCTTTCGCCGTCCTAATCTATCTTCCTATCACCCACCTGCCAGCGGCACACTATAACTCTCTCTCTCTCTCTCTCTCTCTCTCTCTCTCTCTCATCTTTCCTTTTCTTTTCTCCATTCCTTTTGTTTCCTTGTATTTAACACATCTCTCATTCTCTTTATACTAACCTCTCTCCGCTCCCATTTCTCTGCCATCATCTCTCCGTTCCCCCATCGTTACTTTTTTTTAATACATGAAAGAAAGAACTAAAGGCCAGGAGCCTGCACAATTGCTCCCTCCCACTGAAAACAAAAACAAGATAACAGAGAGCCAAATTCAAGATCCAATCATTTCGAGATGCCTGGGCACACTGCATTTCAAAGGCTGAAGATCATAGACAGTGGGAAATACAGACAGAGGGAGATAGTTCCTGAGCTGACCTGTTGTATATATGATGGACTGGGAGAAACGGTTAACTCTTGCATTAGAGAATTGGACAGAAAAGGGATGACAGTTTGTTGCTAGGCGGGTGCTACGCGTCTGCCGAACTGGCAAAGGGATGCAAGCAGACAGTTCAGAGGAACAGTGCCACTGCAGTAGCGATAGAGAAAAAAGAAAAAGATACAACAGTGCGGCGAAGAGACAGAGGCCGAAGGGAGCCAGTAGGAGGAGGAGAGTTAATGAGACAAAAAGCCTCTGATCCCGCCCTGTTAAGAAGAGCTGTATGTGGGGAGCCTTCCCATACATGAGAGTTGTACTCTACACAGGGGAGAATAAAACCCGTGTATGAAGTCAACAATCGCGCAGGGGTAAAGAAAGCACGAAGTCGGCTTAGCACACCTAATCTCTTAGAAGTAGATTTTACAGGTGAGGAAATATGATCTTCCCAAGATAAATCCCGAGAGAATGAAACCCCATGCATGTTTAAAGGTGATGCAGGATTAAATTGGACACTCAAAAATTAGTGGATATTCCTGTGGAAGATGTAAGAACTGAGTTTTTGATGCATTAAAAACAAGATGGGAGAAGGTCGGCCGTTCTCTCTTTCTTCTTCCCTACCAACCTTTGTCTCCTCCCTCTTTCCTACCCTCTTACTGACGCTCCCTTCCTCCCTCCTCTCATAAGAAATTGCTCCATTATCTTTTTTTTTTTTTTTCTGCCTTATTATTTTACCCCCTCACACCTTTCTCTCCTTCCTCCTCTCCTACTACCTCTTTCTCCTTCCTCTTTCTTAACTACTTACCTCACCCAGCCTCCCTCATATCTCCTGAAATATGCTCTATTCTCCATTCCCTACCTCTTTTCCTCTCTCACCTCCTCCTCCTTCCCTTGCCGCCCCATGCTCCTCCATGCCTCTCTCTCTCTCTCTCTCTCTCTCTCTCTCTCTCCTGAAATATGCACCATTCTCCCGTTCATCGTCTCCTGCTCCTCATCTTCGTTTTCAAGGCAAAGGAGGAAGACGTGCCGCGAAAGATGACCCCCCCCCATACACACACACACACACACACACACACAGATGCACAGGAAAGAGGAAGCAGTATACAATAACGGGTGAGGAAAGAGATAAGTCGAAGAGGGGAAGGAGAAAGGAAAGAAGGTAGGAAAGAGTAAGGTAATGACGAATAGTGAATGGTGAGAAGTACTGAAGGATGTGCAATGACTGTGGAAACTAAGAAAGTGAGACTGAAAGTAAGAGAACACGGAGATTTGGGAAGAAGTGCTGAGAAAGAAAATGAAAGCTTAAACGAAGGTGGGAAGGGGAGACGATGAAAGAAATAAGGAAAGAAGACATGGAAAGATAGAGAAGAAAGAGATAGTTAAAATGGAAAGAGGAATAGAGTAAAACAAACCTGGACAAGTGGCAGAGAAAAGAAAAGATGGAGGATGGGGAGGGGAAGAGAGGAAATGGTAAGGAAAAACAAGAGACAAAAAAGGAAGTACGCGAGAGGTTAAAAGGGAATGTGAAAATGAGAACAATGGAATAGAAGGAGGGGTGTATGGAATGCTTAATAAAGGGAGTAATGAAAAAGGGAGAACAAAGAGAAAAGGAAGAGAGACAATGAGATAAAGAAATGAGGTTAAGTCTGCATGAAATGGTGTCACTCAAGCATAACGCAATTTAATCTACCTTAAAAGTGGTGGTGAAACATAATGGCCAAAGAGAGGTAAATACATATACAGAGAGAGAAATACAGACTATCAGACATACAGACAAGTAGACAGCTCGATAGATAAGCTGACATAACCACTGCCGATGATAAATATATTAGATACATTAATTAAAAATAAAAATGAAGACTTTTTTTTTTTTTTTTTTTGAGAGAGAGAGAGAGAGAGAGAGAGAGAGAGAGATTGTTTCATGGAGGAAATTTATGAAATATCTCGGCATCTCGTAATATAAATACCACAGAGTTTTGCTTTTATATTTCAGCGCTTTTTGCTTCGCTTATCCCTCCATCTAGCTTTCTGTCGGTCAGTATCGCTTTTATCCCAGTGTTCATCTATACTGGCTTCCGATTATAAAAATACATTCTCTCTCTCTCTCTGTTCTCCCTCTTCACCCCGCTGACCTAATTTTCCCTCACCTTTTTTGCCATCACCTACTTTCACCTATTCCTTCTCTGCCCCACATCTTCTCTCTCTCTCTCTCTCTCTCTCTCTCTCTCTCTCTCTCTCTCTCTCTCTCTCTCACCTACCATTGAATCTTGCCTTACCTTATCTGGAGTGCGTGAGGCCCCGGGAAAGGTTAATTAGTCCCAATTTTAACCCCTCTGCCTTGTCTTTTCTCTCTCGTCTCCATCCCTTGCCTCTTCTTTTCACTCCATCTCATTAACCCTCTCTCTTGTCCCTTCTCTCCTCTCCCCATCCCCTCACATTCACCTACTCTCTCTTACCCTTCCTTTATTCTCTCCTCACTTCAATAATCATGTCCCTCTCTTTTCCCCTTCTCTCTTCTTTCCCTTGTCCCATTTCTCCTCTCTCCCTTTCGTCTTCTCTTCACCTACTCTCTCGTTTGCCTCTTCTTCATTCTCTCCTCTCTCCAGTTTCTCACTCAATATCCCCTTCAACCCTTCCATTACCCTTTCCCTCCTCCATTCAACCACTCCTTCCCCTTCACTTCAGGATACCCCTTCTTCCTGGCTCTCTCTCTCTCTCTCCCTCTCTCTCTTTTCGAAGCCTTCCCTTGTCCGTAACTGATAGAATAATTTCGTTAGTTACAACCTACCCTATACCAAACAGCCACGAAAGGACTAAAAGGTTTGATGCTGTATACTGTCCTTTGAACTCTTTTGTACTCTTCTATAACCTTTCTTTTCCCTTCTTTTCCCTCTCCAATCTGACAATACTGCCTCACTCCCCTCTCTAACTCATCTAACTTGCCCCATTGCCTCTCTCCACTTTCCCATTCACTTTCTCTTTTAACCTTCCCTTTTGCCATTTTTTTTCTCCCTCCGCCCCCCGCCCCCTCACTCACTCTCACTTTTACCTCCTCTCCCTCGCCTCTTTTTCACTCACCAATTTCTCACTCGCTCTCCTCTCCAACCCTTCCAGCTTCTCCCTCCATTCCTCTCGTCCTCCCTTTCATTCTTTTCGTCCGTTCGTTCATTCCTCTCTCCCTTTCTCCTGCTTTCCCCTCTCCTTTTCCCCTTCTTCTCCCTTGCCTTTTCATTTCCTCTCTCCCTCTTCCCTTTCTTCTCCCTCGCCCTTTCATTTCCTCCCTCCCCTTTCCCTTCTTTCCCCTCTCCCTTAGAACTGAGTAATTTCATCAAAGATTCACGACACGGTTTTCGAAATAATCGCTCTTGCCTTACGAATCTGTTGGATTATATTCAACATAAAGAATAATAAGATCAGATCTGTTGACACTATATGTCTCGATATACCTCATTCCCCTTTCTCACTTTTACTTCCTCTCTTTTGTCTCTTCTCGTCTCTCTCCAATATCTCACTCACTCTCCCTTTCCACCCCTCTCCTTTGACTCTTTCCCTCTCTTCTCTATTGCCCTTTTTCTCCTCTCTCCTTTTAGGCCACCCCCCCCTCTTCTCTCTTCTTTCCTCTCTCTAGTCTCTCTCTAGCCTTTCCTTTTTCCAGTTTCTCACTCATTCTCGCCCTGCACCCCTTCCCGTTGCCCCTTCTCTCCTCTCCTTTTCTTTCTCTCTCTCCAGTTTCTCTCTCACCTCACCCCTCTCCAATTTCTCACTCACTCTCTCCCTTAACCCCTCTCCGTTGCCTCTTCTCTCCTCTCTCCAGCCTCTCACCTTCTCACTCCCAAATGGCCATCAGAGAAAACAAAGTATCGACCACGCAGCAGTGCCCTTACCTCCCCTCTTTCTCTCTCTCTCTCTCCTTTCCTCCCTCCCCTTCTCTCCCTTCTTCTTTCCTCCCTCCCGCTCTCTCCCTTCTTCTTTCCTCCCTCCCCCTCTCTTCCTTCTTTCCTCCCTCCCCCTCTCTCTTCCTTCATCTTTCCTCCCTCCCCCTCTCTCTCACCCTTCGGCTTTCCTCGCCCCCATTTTCTTTCCTTTTCACATCTTTCCTTCTACCCCTATTCTCTTCCATCTTCTCTCCTCCTCCCTCCCCCGTCTCTCTCCCTGCTACCTCTTTCCTCCTTCTCTCTCCTTCTCCTCTGCTTCTTTCCTCCTCCTCTCTTTTCCTTCTGTTTCTTTCCTCTCTCATCTCTTCCCTCTCTTCTCTCCCCTATCTCTCTCTTCTTTCCTCCTTCCCTCATCTGTCCCTTCTCACTCTCATCTTACTTTCTATCTTTTTCATTAACACAAGCCGGAAGTTTTTTTTTTTTATGCAAAGAGGGATGGATCACAGGCTAAAAATAGCAAAGTTGTTCCTCTCAAGAAAAGCGCAACAAAAGACAGCCAAGTTCAAGTAGAGCTTTTTCCCTATGAACTCTTTCACTATGATGACTCCGTTTTCAGTTTTACTCCTGCTACTTGTAGATTTTTTCTTTTTTCTTCGGGAAAGGTGTCTCGCATCGTAAAAAAAGGCCACATGACACCTTTAAATATTTCAATCCTGTGAATGACTCAGTTTAGTCTTGCTTCATCCAGACACTTCTATTCAGCTTAAAAATATTCTCAGGTTGAAGAGGTTACATAAAGCCTTCACTACTAAAGATCCTTCCTGAAAGCAGATTAAAATTATTAACCGGAAGCAATAAATAAATAATCTAAACTTCCGTATATGATCGGAGTGAAGGAAAAAATATGATGACGCAGGTTAGTCCATTACTCTTACTACTTTCTGATGATTTCATTTACCTGTTTGGGATGAGGGCGGATCACCTCCCTAGGATCAATTATTGTGTGTGTGTGTGTGTGTGTGTGTGTGTGTGTGTGTGTGTGTGTGTGTGTGTGTGTGTGTGTGTGTGTGTGTGTGTGTGTGTGTGTGTGTGTGTGTGTGTGTGTGTGTGTGTCCCATCTCCCTCTTTCCTCCTCCTTTTCTTTCTCCCTCAGTTGTCTTCTTCCCTCTCCCTCCACTTCTATCCAGCTTCACCTACCCTTATTTGCCCCCTTTCCTCCTCTTCCTGTTCCAGTCCTCCTTCCGCTCTTCTCTGCCGTCTCTCTCTCTCTCTCTCTCTCCTTCCACTCGTATCCTACTTCACTTCCCCTCTCTCATTCCTCTCTTGCTCTATTGACATCCACTCATCCAATAATTCTCTCCCTTTTCCTCCTTCCTCTTCCCTTCCTCCTCCTCCTCCTCTTCCTCTTCTCTCCCTTTTATCTCTCTCACTTTCACTTGTGTCCTTCGCCTCTTTCTCATCTCCCTCCTGCTCTATCGACATCCACTCCTGCAATAATTCTCTCCTTAAACAAGTACCTCCCCTTCTTTCCTGTGCATATGTGTATATATTCTCATTTCTCTCTCTCTCTCTCAAATCAGTTAGGGACATGGGTTTCCTCCCTGCTCTCGAAATAGTTAATCAAGATACTGCAATTTCTAAAAACTCCTCTTCATTATTTGACTTACTTGACATTCTCCTTTCCTTTCTCTATCTTCATCAATATTGCCATTCTCTGTCTCTTAATCATCAACTTTTTCATGTCGCAAATTGCTATTATATCAATTACGTTTCCCCAGTCTTATTCTTGTAGTTCTGTCACTTCTCATTCATTTCATTTCATGCTTAGGAGACATGTGGAGGTGTATACGCCATCTGTTGTGCATAGAAAAACTACCAAGCTTAGGGAATGGGTTATCTAGTCTATGTTCAGAGTCAGAATGATCATTCACCATCATCCTGACCATATTTCCACCTCGTGATTGGGTGAAGTAGGTACCAGAGAGAAAAAAATAGAAATTACAAAACTGCTAGACCTATCATCGTTATACTGAGTGAAATGGGCCAGACAATCATTCTCACATCAAACAAACCCCAGGAATCCTAGCTCCGCTTCACAGGCCTAACCATTTCCAGATAATATACTCTTTCAGCCTCTTTATTTTCCCCCGTCTCTCCTTCTCTTATATCCCGTTTCTACACCAACATGTCTCCACTTCTCTTTACCGTCCTTTCCACAGATTTACCTTCTTATATTTCAGCCACTTCTTCCTCTCTCCCTCACCGACCCGCTTTAAGCCTCCATATTTTCTTTCGCCCCCTCTTTTCCTCCTCTCACCTTTAAACTTCAAAGCGGATTCCTTTACGTCTTATTTTTTTTTTTTTATACCTTAACGTTTATTGTGTTTTCTGTTCAGTTACCTTATCTGTTTCCTAAATGTCTGTCCAACTTATCCTGAATTTTTTAAATGAAGCTCCTTTGTTAAATGCTCAGTGTAACTCTTTTAGTGTGTGTGTGTGTGTGTGTGTGTGTGTGTGTGTGTGTGTGTGTGAATAAATTTGCTCTAATATAGTTTCTTTTTGCCTTTAATTCCTAAGCCTTTTTTTTTATTTTTTTTTATTTACATGACCCGTTTCCTCACCTCCATTACTGTACATTTTTTTTCATCAGGCCCTTGCATCGTCCCTCTGTCCTCCATGCAGCTTTATGCTATGCTACTTTCTCTCCTTCCTCTCACCTACTTTTCTCTTTCTCTAATCTTTACGAACGAGTCAGTCTTTACTCTTTACTGGTTTGCCTACGCACTTCTATACTGCTTGATCGTCACTATTTTTCACAGATTTCGATTAACTTTTCTCTTTTTCGCTCCTATAGACTTTATTATCCATTTCAACAGCTTTATTTGCCCTTCAAACACGTCCCTTCCCCACACTTATTCCCCTCTTTTGTGCATTTTAATCGCCCGTCGTTCGGTTTACTAACTATATTTTGTTCACTTTTACTTGGCTCAAAATTGCTATCCCTCAAACTTCAATGCTGAGTCGCAACAAGAGACTAACGTTGGAATATGAAGGAGAACTGACAAGCAGATGATGAACCACAGCACCGTACTGTCGTTCTCTGCCACTGAGCTACGTGAAATATGCTGCAAAGTGACAAGATCTTCGGCCAAGCTAAAGTGGACGAATTGTAATCTTTTTGTCGGTGTACATGCTGTTTAAACCTTCTGATGACTTGGATTTCCCTCAGCTGAAGCACAATCGCCTGCTGCTGGCCTAAATAAAATACCTAAGCGCCTTCACAGCAGCGAAGTGGGTAATGCGGAGGGCTTTTGACTTACATAAATTTTCTATCAGCTGAACAAAATCGTCTTCTTTTTTGCCTGACTAAGTTACCAAATAGTGTTCAGGCCAGCGAAAGGGTTTTGTTTTTATCGGAATATTTATATTTTTAAGTACATACATAATATACTCGTACATACACACTCACAGACTGTACGTATCTATATTTATTTATTTATTCATTAATTTACTACGTATTTTTTTTTCTCATATCAATTTTCCTGAAGTTAAGCTGGACACATCTGAAAATTAACTTTCCTTTCAGTGCGATATATTTTATTATTATAATATTTATTCTTGCTTCCCCAGTGCAATTTTATCCATCTTACGGTTGGTCTCTCGTCGTGAAGGGATTAATTATAATATTACTTAAATGAACAATCAGTATATTAGTAAAATTTGTTCAATCGGTCCATCTTCCCCCTTGTTTTCCCACCATCCCTTTCCCTTTGCTTGTTTCTTCCCTCGTAATTTCATCACCTTATCCCCTTATTCACTCGCTCCAACCCCAGTCTTAAATCATTAGTGAGGGGTAAATACGGGAGGAACGCGACAAAGGGAGATAAAAGAAAAAGGGGAAGGGGAGAGCGGAAAAAATGACACGAGAGGGTTAAAAGAAACAGCGAGGTGAACGGAGGAGGAAGGAAAGGATAAAGCGAGAAGTGATAAAAGGGCGCCGATAAAAGTAATGTTCTTAATAACATTTGCGATGACGCTGTACGCATTGCAAATTGCCCTGCTATAAAAATAAGAGCGTAACATAAAGATCAAAGCGAAAGGATGGGAAAAGAAACGGCAATGAGAGAGGCGATAAAAGATCTGTGATATTAATTAACATTTTTAACACCTACACGACTCGACGTTTCCATGTGATGAATAAAATCGTCCGGCGTTAGCAAGAATTTAAAAAAAAAAAAAAAAAAAAAGTAAATGAGTAAATAAATAAAAAATAAAAACGATGCCCGATGTCGCGGAAGAATTAAGCACTTCACCCCGATGACATATACTTAGGGTATTCTTGCTACCAACAGACGATTTTACGAGTATTCAGCTTAGGGGTGAGTGTTCGATCTGGAGGGGTTAGATGCAGCCTTCATGAACCCCTCTAATACATTTCCCCATAACTGAATAAAATCGTCAGTAAAACAGCAGGAATAAAATGCAAAACTACGTCACCGGACTGAAGGAGTTAACATTTCCAGTGGCTTCTTCATGAAGAAAATTTGTACTGTTAAAAATATACACATTTTTTTCCCCGAATATGACACAATTTTTCATCTCTGAACAAGGATAAGTCTGAGCAACTGATGTCCTATTTTAGTGGAAACAATAAAACCCGGTAGTAATAATAATAATAATAATAATAATAATAATAATTCTCAACCTTATAATGGCTATATAAACCCTTCTCCCCTTGATTCTGAGTGGGATAAATCACTTCAGTCATACATTACGCGTATTAAACGAAAAAAAAAAAAAATCAAAGTAGGTTACAAATTCTACCAAATGTGTTTATAAACATTAAGACTGCAATTCGGATAAGGAAGGATTCTACACAAAAGTACTGACTATTCTCTCGTCTGGAGGTTAAAAGTGAATTTAGGTACGCACAGTTTTCCATTGTCAGAAAAGAGAAAGTAAAAACTCCACCACTCTTTTTCGTCTTCCTCACAGCAAAAGTTGACTTAGAAAGTATAATCCCCACAGTTTCCGTCCCTCTATTTTTTTTTTTTTTTTTTTTTTTACAAAGGGAGAGAGATTCTAAACTGCTCAGTATTTTCTCTGCCTTCCGCTACTTGTGCTACAAAAATCACAAATGACAACAATAGTGGTTAACAGCAAAGAAAATACTGGAACTTCAATGAAAATAATCTCTATGTGGAGAATCACTGACAACGATAAACTATTTGGGCTATCCCTGCCTTGGGGTTTTGTCTGGGACGTCACCATATAAGTCAATACATGAAATAACGAATATGACATACCGTAAAGGTAAAAACGGACAGGATGACAGATGGATAGATGGAGACAGACAGATCATGAAAATTAAAAGAGGACAGGATGACAGATGGATCATGAAAATTATATCTTATTAAACCGATACAGAGTTAGTTCTGTTTGAGTCACCCAGTCCCCTACCAGAAGGCTGCCCTCTCTCCATTTTACATCCCCTCTTTCATATACCTCTCCACCCGATCCCTGCATCTCATTCTCGGTCTCCTCCTTCCCTATCCCTCCGTCTACATCACTCACATACAGTACACTCCCCAAGACAGGACAGATGCGCGCATTGAACAAAGAAGCTCTCTCTAGCTATATTTTGTCCAGACGAATACTTTTTATTTTTTATACACAAGATGGCGACACATACACGAGATGATGTCGTGATCTTATCCTTTTTTCCACCCATTCTTTCTCTTCACAGAGCCATGGCACTTCCTCCCATTGTTCTGCCCCTCCGACTCCGCCTTTATTGTGTGTGTGTGTGTGTGTGTGTGTGTGTGTGTGTGTGTGTGTGTGTGTGTGTGTGTGTGTGTGTGTGTGTGTGTGTGTGTGTGTGTGTGTGTGTGTGTGTGTGTGTGTGTGTGTGTGTGTGTGTGTGTGTGTGTGTGGAGGCTGAGGACCTGAGGCAATGAACAATATCTAAAAGGGAGGTGGGCTGGAGGAGGCGTCAAGGTGGAGGATCTTTGTTACCACGGCTGCAAGGGAGATGGAGGTGTGTGGGGGTCTGAGGTATAGAAAATGGGCCACAGAAACCAGGACTGTGAAACCGTAAACTCTCTACCACACGACCGTAAGAGCAATATCTGTCGCTTTATTTTTCAAGTCATCGGTACAAAGACAGTGACGGAGAAATGCGAATGCCCATGGCTGAAAACTATATTCTACGATGGTAAAGGAAAACGTCTGCACTGTGTTTTCTTTCTAGGCGAACTATACTCTTTTCACACTAACTTGTCCCAATATTGCCATCCCCCCATCTTGAATGCTAAGTTGTGGCGATAGATTAACATAAAGAATATGCTGCTAGTAACGAACAGGTGCTATGTTACGGATGAGTCGCAATATTGGCTTTTCTGGCATAAAGTTCCATGACATAAGCTGCATTGGGACGACAATCTGGGCCATGTTAAGGTGAAAGAAGTATAGGAATCTCAAAAAAAAAAAAAAAAAAAAAAAAAAAAAAAAAAATCCATTCGATACGGTAAGCTCTTTTCATATTTCATTCCTACCTCCGGACCCTTTTCATCATTTTACAGAGACCATATGTAGTGACGGAGTTAGAAGTTCTCCTGTGATCCATTTACAACCTGATGTCCTTCCCTAAGCTGGACATAGTTGTCTGAAAGGTGTATGAATAAAATGAAATATAGCCCACGTCACCGAAAAGACAGGGTTGAAAAGTGGGCCACAGAAACTTGAACTTTGACACTGATCACTATCCTATGTGTATAAAATAAATATATATCTGTGCTACTTTTTCTTCGTAAGGACATCACTGATACAGAAATGGAGCGACAGCAAACTGGATGCCAACGCTGGATCCTCTACATTATCACAGGAAGGTAACCGAAAAATCTATATATATATATATTTTTTAAGCTGGTCTCGAGTAAAGGAAAAAAAAAGGCTACAGAAACCTGTATTCAGGCAACAAAAACTACCACATCAGCGAAAAAAGAAAAAAGTACAAAATTACTACATAAACGAGGGATCATCACGGCCGTATATGGGACTTGGCTAAAGATGACGGGAGTAAAGTACTTCGCATCCGAGAAAATTAACACCAGACGCACAAGGCAGCAGGTAGGTGTTCCCGGATCTAAAAACGCCTCGGATACAGAAATAAGGCCATAGAGTAAACCTAGACACAGACTCTGCAAATTCTCAATGCCACGAAGGTAAAAATAAAAGAAAAAATTAAAGTAGACTGTTTTGCTGTTCCAGTGTAGTTTAGTGGGTTACGGACGCCACTCAGGTTGACGGCCAAGTGTCAGGAAAAGGTCAGGATCACCAAGAGGCGGCTGGAGACTGTATTTTCCTTTAATCTGACCAGGGTTGTGAATCGGTCAAATATCGTTAACTTCTTCCCTATGAGTGGCATTCTTTACAGTTGATTATACTTACTTGGTGGAGAGAGAGAGAGAGAGAGAGAGAGAGAGAGAGAGAGAGAGAGAGAGAGAGAGAGAGAGAGAAAATGCTTTATCGTACAAGAAGTAAAACAGACGTAAATTCCAATCCCTTCAGCTACGAGAGAACTTACCGACTCTGAATACAATCTTGAGTTAACGCAAACATACAAAAAACGGGATTAAATATTGTACACCACCACAGCCTAGCCCCGGGACCCTACGTCTCGAGGGGGGGGGGGTAATTTGGGACTGGTTGTGTCCGTGTTTTCCAGGAAGGACCCATGTTGTGTTGGTACAAGGCTGGGTTGATTTTTTCCTTTATTTGTGTGTGTGTGTGTGTGTGTGTGTGTGTGTGTGTGTGTGTGTGTGTGTGTGTGTGTGTGTGTGTGTGTGTGTGTGTGTGTGTGTGTGTGTGTGTGTGTGTGTGTGTGTGTGTTTCTTCCTTGGGAGATGAAAGGTTGGGTACGGCCTTTGAAAAAGAAAAAAGTGTAGTAATTCCATCCCCTTGAGGTCGATAATATCTTTCCTACGAGTAATTTGTGTTTGCTACCATTAGACGACTCTTGACTCTAAACCAATACTAGTGAAGGGGCTAGAAACAATTACTATTAACCCACTGGTGCCTATGGTCCTTCAAAAACGACGTAATTAGGCGTTTTCAAAAGTTAATGAATGAGGACACCCTAAATTTTGGACCCACGCGCTCCGGAACTATTAGCTGAGAGGCGGGCTGCATGCTAAGTTTTTACTCTTCTAGCAAAGTCCCCACCAGCAACTTATTATTATTATTATTATTATTATTATTATTACTTTTATCATTGTTATTATTATTACTATTATTATTATTATTATTACCGAGTACCGTTAAATATTATAATTAACTAAGGGAACACCTCGCAGTTAGAAGGTCAAAACAGTATCAATAATCCTTTCCGTAAAATGTCGCCTTGCCCACGATATGTAAGATACCTAGAAATGCCTTTTTTCAGCTTATGAGACACCTCTAGCGGCGAGAGAGTTAAAATAAATTCCTCTTCCCGTTTACAAGGCGAATCTGCTACTTTAGAGAGCTTACAAATTCCCTGCTTCTTGATCGTGTACCCAGAGTTTGGGATATGCATACTTTTTCCCACATTTGCATTTAGATTGGAGACCTTGAGAGAGGGAAGTGGTGGAGGCTTTTATGCAGAGTAGTTACATGGAGAAACTGAACAGGCTGAAGTTATGGACAGGGAAGCGGTGAAAGACACAAGTTAATCCCGTTGAGTAATCGGCGCTAAAGTTTTAATCCACTGCTTTATTGGAGTGAAGTTTGTACATTTGCTCAAGAAGATGAACCTGTCGGAAATACAAGAGAATTCGGAGAGTGGTTTTGGAAGTTATTATACGTTTCGAAAATAGTTCCTGGATGAAGCTGACACAATATCGTGGTACAAGATAATCATAACATAAATACAACGATTAAAATAAACAGTGTGCCAAACTTACGAAACAAACTGGCAAATGACCAACTCTGCATGGCCATGTAATAATAATAATCACGACCGGTTATTGCAACAGAGAGGTGCAGTTTGGTGCAACAATGAACCCTTTCCTGAATCTCTCTCCTGCTAATTACCTGTTGTGTATACGCCTACGTCCTCCAGACGAACAATTGTCGAATTCATTGTATTTGTAATTATTAGTGAACTGGGTAATGGCATCCGGGGAAATCAGTGAATGGGGCCGTAATTGCCATGGGAATCGACGCATAAACACAATGACCTATAAGTTTACAAATATTCTTTACATACACACAAAAGCACGGGATAATACCGCCAACAAACACACACATTCACGAGCGCACCCACTCACACACAAAATCACTGAAAACTAATTGTTATTCTAAAATGATTGTTAATGCAAGGATGAAAAAGAAAAAAAGATGGTGCAGAAACAAGAGATTTTAAAAGGCTAAGAAACAATACAGCATTTGAGATGGGAGGAGATCCAGTGTTCTTTACCCATCATAAAATTCCACCAGCTGCAAATGTTAAGTACAGTGTGGAATGAAGTAATGGGCATGAAAATGGGCATAACACTGTGAATCTCCTCCCATTCCAAATGCTTTTTTTTTTTTCACTCTTTCCATCACCACATTCAACAATGATTCTCCAAACTTTTTTTTTAGTATATAATCTTTCTTCTGGATGCTAGCTACCAAGTAAACATTAGGTATACTATTACCTACCTATGCTGATGCAGTAAACGTTAAATACTTACGTGGAAAGGAGACACATGAATCCGAGAGGTTTAACATATTCTGAGAGGGGGTCTGAGTGCTAGAGAATGATCTTAGGCTTCAACTCGCGAATTGTAACTCGAATGTTGCTCTAAGCACGAAAAGAGACTTCTCCATTTGTTTACATGCGTTCTGGTGCGTGACATACTCGTGTACGCCTTTTGTTTTAAAGTTATGACTGATAGAGAAAGGAAGACAGAACAAAATCAATATTTTTTCGACCGGATTTCACGAATACTAAGAAGGTCAACGGGGATTTACAAATCCCTTTGCACTTAAATGGCGAGGGTCTCTCTCTCTCTCTCTCTCTCTCTCTCTCTCTCTCTCTCTCTCTCTCTCTCTCTCTCTCCACTTATAGTATGTGCCACAATTTATATCTATCTATACTGTGTGTGTGTGTGTGTATGTGTATATATATATATATATATATATATATATATATATATATATATATATATATATGTATATATATATATATATATATATATATATATATACCTACAATATAACAGAGTCTGTCCACTGCAGGACAAAAGCCTCTCACGCCTTTCTCTGCCCTGACCAATTGGTTCCTTGTCTATTCCATCCAATTCCAGTATCCAAAATCCATCTTACACATCTACATCCATATCGCATGACTTCAATCCACACATTCACAAGCACATCTTATCACTTCGCTCTCTCTCTCTCTCTCTCTCTCTCCACACACACACACTTAAAGAGGCAACACAGAGTCACCAGGGAGGAACATCACTCCTCTACCACCACCACCACCACCATTACGGCAAGACTTTTTAATCTCCAGCCTCTCCACCTAAAAGCCTTATTGGGTTCAGTATGCTAGGCTTACTCTCACAGGATCTAGGTGTGTGTGTGTGTGTGTGTGTGTGTGTGTGTGTGTGTGTGTGTGTGTGTGTGTGTGTGTGTGTGTGTGTGTTGGATCCCTGAGGTGTGGAGGTTTGATGGCTTGGTATTATATTGCTGCGCCTGGCTTGAAAAAAGTTAGAGAGATTGAAGTGCTTCTCTGGATTCATCCCCCTGGTGTTACTTTTATTGCATTTATTTATTCATTATTTACTGGTACCTCCGGACGACATTATTTAGCTTCGGAGTGACCTCTTCTTGTAAATGAGTTAACGAAGAGTTTATCGAACACCAATAGTCTGAAAAATCTCTCCTAAACGTAATATAATCTCGGGGTAATACCAAGAATGAAGTAAAAAATCATCCTCGCAGTGAAGGAATTAAATGCTGCTCTGGATTATGACTCTCACACTGCACTATCACACCTCACTTCCCTATATCTCACCTGGATTCACCTGGATCTTGAATTTGGCTCTCTTCTGTATTGCTTTTTTTTTTTTCTTGAAGGGAACTGTTTTGCGGGCTCAGCCTTTGGTTTCTTCTTCCTCGCATGAAAAAAAAACAAGAACAACACACCTACACCTCACACTGACATCACCATCATTACTATCTTACCCCTTTACCCACACTTATAAATGAAACAGCATGACTCAGAGCTGAATATGAATACCTCAAAAGTACGAACACCCAATGAAATGGTCTCTACATTTATTCGTTCATTCTGAAAGTCTTCGAAATTCTGCAATTATAAGAAAAAAAAAAAAAAAGGGGGGGGGCGCTGTCGACGAATTTTACTAGATACTGTATATCACAAACCATTACCTTTCAGCCGCAGTTACGAGTAATCTCAACTTTTCATATTTTTTAAATTAATGCATAACACTAATACATATCTTATAAAGTATACCGTATAAATTTAATTACCAACAAACCTTGAAAGTTCCTTAAAATTAGGTAATTAACTAATCTATAAAAAAAAAAAATAAATAAAAAAAAACAATACTTCTTACTTTACCTTCATCACTGCAAACACCATTCATTCCTAGCCAGCCAATCCACCAACAATCATTTACCTGCAAAGAAAAATCAGTGTAAATCTAAAAGGTAGTCATGTTCTTTATCATGTGTAATACTATGGGTGCTTTCTCTTAAATTATCCAATAAATTGTCTTAATTTTAAACGAAACCTTCAATGAGATTATTTTCATTCTCAGGAAAAGAAAGAAGAGAGAGTATAGTGGATGGCAACATAATCAGACAAAAATTAATTATTAATATAATCCAAAATTTCCCACAGAACTAATTAACAAACACAGAAATAAAATACACGAATAAAATGACAGGAATGCAGCCTGATGGAGAACTAAATCTGATGGAAGGGGTAATATTATGAACCGTCACTGTAAAGACAGAATTGTTGATAACGGCTATCCTGGAAAGAAAAAAAAAAGCGAGAGAGGCGTTGCGTGAAAAATGTTGCGACCGCGAAAAAAAAAGTAAAAAACATGCAGGAAAAAGGGTTAAAAGAAGTAAGAACTCTGCCTTACACATCTCAGTTAAATCTCGTTCAGTAAAAAGAGTGTTGCTCATGTTTTTATACTGCTTCTTAACTCCTTCAATAAGATGATTTTTGCCTCCTTCATATTAGTTAAGGAAAATCGTATTCAGGAAGTAAGACTAAGATGAAGACAATACGGAGAGAGAGAGAGAGAGAGAGAGAGAGAGAGAGAGAGTGTGTGTGTTTGTGTGTGTGTAAGGGATAGAGTGAAAGGGAGAGTGATAAAAATGGAGCAATCTTCCAAAACTGTCCACTATCGATAAAATTGTGGAGTTTTCTAGCCAGTTGTCAGGGGAGTGATTGTTCCCTAACTTATATAATTGCTTCCCCTGTCTTTTTTGTTTCGTTTTACTTGCCCCTCCTCCTTTTTTCCTCTCTCTCTCTCTCTCTCTCTCTCTCTCTTTGTTGACATGTGAAACCCTGCAGGAAAAGGCCATGTGAAAACTTGCACGCAGAAAACCGACTCTTGATTGCACACTTCCAATGAACATACTTGTATTCTGGTTTTTCTAATATAACCTAACAATTTCAGGTGATATAGAAAGTTAGGAGTATTATTCTTGTTTACGTCATACCCCTTTATTCAAGAGGGAACAACTTTTTCAGCGGGAAGGCTAAAAATCTACATAAATTAATAAAAAGAAGACTGATTATGGTTCACACAGTTATTAAATGCTTCAGAGTCTTAGGCATATTTATTTATTTATTTTTTTCAATAAATTTGTTAACGTCACTGATGGAAAATAATTAGAGCTCAGAGACTACATTAATCTCAAGGCAGGTATAAAAGTAATAGATAAATAGTATATGTATTGGAAGTGTTATGTAATATAGCAGAAAATTATTAAGATTAAACTAAATTACGCAAAAGGGTTACTCGATACAACAAAAAAATCAATAAAAATGTAAGGCAAATAGACATAAAAAGTGTTATTAAAGAAAAAAATAATAACTTTAAGAACCTGAACTAAGTGCGCATAGGAAAGTACCTATGTGCGCATGGGAATGTATCTAAGTGCGCACAGGAAAGCATCTAAACTAAGTGCGCATGGGAAAGAATCTAAACCAAGTGCGCATAGGAAAGTATCTAAACTAAGTGCGCATAGGAAAGTATCTAAGTGCGCACTGGAAGGTATCTAAACTAAGTGCGCATAGGAAAATATCTGAACTAAGTGCGCATAGGAAAGTATCTAAACTAAGTGCGCATAGGAAAATATCTAAACTAAGTGCGCACAAGAAAGCTAAACTAAGTGCGCATAGGAAACTAAGTGCGCACAGGGTTATTAAACACGGCAAAAATAATCAAGGAAAGTCTAAACTACCCAACGACCCGGAACTGGGCTGTTTACGAGATCATTCCAGAGTGCACCGGACCCTAACGACTGCATCAAACCGGAATAAATATTTTGCTCGTTCTGAAAGCGGAATCTGAGTATTTTTCCCTTCCTTTTTTTTTTATATATATCTGGCAGTGAAAGTCTAGCTGGAGAAAACACGAATTTTAATTGCCAATTTGCAAGGAACGCCCGCCTCCTTCTGCAACATTAAAATGGAGTTATTCGCATTTTTTTATACAGCTTTCGATGGAAGTCTGGATCTCCGGAAGGCTGCCTTTAAAATTTTACATGGCCCATCTTTTTCTTTTCTTTTTCTCATCTTTTTCTGTTGTCTTGGTGATTTCACTGAAGCGGCAGTTCACATGGTTGTTTTAATTGGTTTAATCCAATAACTTATTCTCTCTCTCTCTCTCTCTCTCCCCAGACGATTTCATTCAGCTTGTGAGTAATTTATTTTAACTATGAGGGTTAGATTCAGCCCCCATATGATGAAAAAAATCGTCTGGAGGTAGCATGAACACACCAAAATGCTACGTCACCGGACTGAAGGAGTTGTTAATTTTACTTCATGACATTATCTTTTTCACTGTCTCTTTATTCACTTTCACGCTTGTTTCTGCAGTCTCTCTATATAATTTCTTCGGTCCTTTCATATCCTTATTCTCATTATGTCTTCCTTGCCTTGATTATTTTGCGTACTCCCTTTTGTTTCACTGATTCAGATTCCCTCGTTGAACATTTTCTGACTTGCTCTATCGACGTCGCTTGCACAGTCCAGCCATTAGTGAAGTTCTTTATACTCTGTTCACTTTAACTACGCTTCAAATTGGCAACTCTCTATGTTAATTGTAGAGCTGTAACTACAGATTAACACTAGAGTATGGTGTTAGTCACGAACAGGTGCTACTGAAAAGATGTAGTCAAGCAATGGTATTGAAAGGACGGAACCACGGGAAACTGGTTGCAAAAGGAAGTAATTTTCCGCAAAAGTTCAGGTACATAAACTATACTACAGTCCACTTCAGCTTCATGGAAATCACCCTCTCTCCTTGAATGTGACTGACAGATAACCCCCCCCCCCACAGGCGCACAACACACACACACACACACACACACACACAACGCCAAACACCCACATAAGGTTAGCTAGAGGAAAAACACCGCAATACACCGCACTAAAAACACTACGTCACATCACACTGAACACACCATGACAAACCCACGCTGAAACACACCACGTCACACTACACCAACCACCCACCCCACCACACCACCCCCAGGTAAGGATTGTGGGAGTCACCGCACCACACTCTATCCCATCGTTCCACACTACCCCCTATCTAAGAAAAAGAAAAAACAAGAAAAAAAGAAAGAAAGAAAGAATAAAACACCACGCCACACCCCACTCCACTCCACTACAACCTATCACTCCCAGGAAAGGCAGGTAGGGGGAGAGACACCTGGACCCAGCACAGGTGAGCGTGACCTACAAATCAAATATTCAATACCCATCCGTCAGGTGTGGCCGCTCCCTCATTACCTCATCTAACCAAGCAATTAACCTATACAATACAATGACGTCATTATCGCTTTTCTATTGCCATCTCTAAACGATTTTCCTCAGTTTTGAAGAGGCTTTCGGGTCCCTTCCTCATTAACTCATGTGACAAAGCGATTAACCTAAATAAAACGATGACGCCACTTTTCTAATATTATTGCCATCACTAGACGATTTACTTCAGCCTGAACGACTCATTTTGTAGAGGAATGGATGATGTAGCCTTCATTAACCCTTGAAATAAGGCCCCGTCTAAGTTGAATAAAAACATCTGAAAGCAACATGAATGAATACAAAATACGTCATCTAATTGAAAGTGTTGGGGAAAAGCATAAACAAAAAAATGCATATAAAACAGCTGCTCGTACGAATGGAGAGAAAAGTAAACTCATGGTAAAAATTCAGAAGTGATATTATGCAAAGGCAAAATTCTGACGCTGTTTCTTCCAATTCCATCATGAATTGACAATATAAAAACAGTTCTCTTTGCATTAAAAAATTTGCTTGTGCCACTTCAGTTAATGATATCAACTGAAAACTCTTAAATATTTTTGTAGTGTAGACAGACTCGAAATCATTGTCATATATTTCAGTTATAGTACGAATTACAGCAACAAGTACCAGTTAGAGTAACATAAGATAAATAATATTTTCTGCTTGCATTAACACACAGAAGTAGATATACGGTATATATTTCGTACTGCATTACTTTACCGCCTCACTATAATGTTTTTTTTCCAAAGCTGAATATAATCGTTTGGCGGTTGCAAAAACAGATAAACAATAAGAAAACAACAGAACGACACCATGTACTGCTTTACTGAACTACCTCACTACACAGGGTCTCTTCAGCTGAATAAAATCGTCGGCCCGTAACAGAATTATGGAGATGAGGCTTTCTGGTAATGAAGGGAGTCAATGGGATTTCTTTCAAATGGAGAATATTACTAAACTTTTCACTACGATGGGTTCTAAGTTTAAATAAAATCATCATGTGACAGCAAGAATAAAACAAAAAGTATCATAAGGTACTGAAGAAATTAATGGATTTTTTTTTTCTAAGGGAGACTGTATTTAACCCTTGCATTACGAGGTGTCTCTCATAAGCTGAATATAATCGTCTGGTGGTGACAAAATTTTAATGTAATCAGGCATCACGATATATACAGAGGTTAAATCAAGTTTCGAAAGGAGGAATAAACGACTACAAACTACTTTACTGTATTACGTGTTTGGCAGAATCATGCTTTAGGTCATTAGCTTGTAAACTAGGCCTAACAAGATAAAAATAGTCCCCCCTGCCACCTGGAATGGCCGTGACGTTATCCCTACCTCACCTGCCTACAGGAAGGTGGCTTAATGAAAATGGGGTGTGCGTGCCGGCCAGGTAAGTTGAAAGTGTAGGGGGGAGGGTGTGGAGGGAAGGGTGATAAGGACAGGGAATGGGTGGGGTGACAGACAGGACGTGAGGGAGAAGAGGGGTGTGAGGGTATGGGATGTGAGGTGAAGGGGAGGGGAGAGGGTGATAAAGGAAAATGTGAAAGGGCGAGAGAATGGAGGTGTGGAGTGTGGGTGAAAAATGAATAGCGTAGGGAGGGAGGGTGAGAGAGTAGGGATATGCCGTGAAGGAGAGGGAGAAGTGAAAGGGTGAGGGAGTGACCGTGAAAGGTAAGGAATAAGGATCAGTTATATTTTAGGATACCTCTGATGGGCGGACGTCCAGGTGGGGGGCTTCAAGTATGGTATTTTGATAAAGGCGTTTCTTCATTACTTGTGTTGGAGTGTCTGGAGGTGGTATGTTGTTGAAAAGGAACTGGTAATGATTATATGGTGACTGTTTTAGTTATGCTGTGTGGTTCTGTACTATAATGGCACGGGTGTCTGGAGGAAGGTGTAAAGTGGGGGAGTGAGGATGAAATAGTAAAACTGAAGACAGAATTGGTGGGAGGCGGGATATGGAGAAAGAAAGGTGGGATGCGGGTGAAGTGCTTGGAAAGGAAGAAGGGGTCAGGGTGAAAAGGTTAGAGTGAGATAGTGGGTATGTCAGGTGGCTGTGAAAATAGGAATGGCGTAAAGAGGGTGAGGAGTGACGGTGAAGAAAGTCTAGGGGTTAAGGTAAAGAAGTGGGGTGACAAGGGAAAGGTTAAAGTGAAAGGGTGAGGGTGTTGGCTGAGGGTGAAAAAGTGGGGAGGTGTGAATAAGAGTGAAAACTGAAAGCACAAGGGTGACAGTGAGAGAGTAGGGATGTGAAGAGACTGAGGGAGGAGAAATGGGTATGAAAAGGTGAGGCTGACTCATATAGTGAGGGTGTAATGTGAGGGTGAACAGTTGAAAGCAGGGAGTGTGGGTGATAGGTGTGGGTGTGAGCTGAGAATGAAGATGTGGGGGTAAAGGGGTGTAAGGTTGTTAGATGAGGCAGGAGTGAGAGTGGAAGGGTGTGGGGCGGCAGTGAAATGATGATGATTGTGTAGACAACTTTCCTTATATAGATGAAAAAATTACATCCAGGGACTGAAGGGGTTTCGGTAGGAAAGTTTTGTGTGTGTGTGTGTGTGTGTGTGTGTGTGTGTGTGTGTGTGTGTGTGTGTGTGTGTGTGTGTGTGTGTGTGTGTGTGTGTGTGTGTGTGTGTGTGTGTGTGTGTGTGTGTGTGTGTGTGTGTGTGTGTGTGTGTGTGTGTGTGTGTGTGTGTGTGTGTAATCCTTAAAGGTGAAGGGAAGGGTATACTGCAGTGGATCTCAACGCCTGGTCACACTTTTACTTTTTCACAACGACGATGTTTTGGCCTGATTCCTGCCACCACTAGACCACTATATCAATCTTAGATGGAATTTTAAACAACCTCCCCATACCTCATGACTAGAACAGGTCTCTCCTAATTCAAAGAAAATAATTTTGGCGGTCGTAAAATAAAGTAGGCAAAACACGGCTTCGCTATGATGTTATTACAAGGCAAGAAAAACTTACTGGCACATCTCATCTGAGTCTAATGTAAACATCACATATTATCCATATACTAGTAGCAGAAACTTAAAAAAAAAAAAAACCCTATTGCTGTGGCTTCGTTTAAAAGATTTTCAGAACAAAGGAAGAATACGAAAATGCAGTGATGATTCGCAGCGCATGAAGGTTTTTTTCACTTGCATTTTTAATTTCATGATGGAAAGAGGTGCGCTGATGACTCTCCCTTCTTTGTAGTGTTATTCACGTCCCTGAACTGCATTTCCAAGGAATTACGTTCCAAATATTTTCATCGCAGTCAGTCTTACATTTTTTTTTATACATTTGAGGCTATTATAGTTTTTCTATTTTTCTTTTTCATCTTTTTTTTCTTTTTTATATCACCAAACGATTTCATCTACATCTAGTGAGACCTTTCTATCTCGAGACGAAGTAAATATAGCTTTCACTAACCCCTTCAGTTAGCACGACAACTCCATTACGTTGAACAAAATAGTATGAGGGAAGCAAGAAAAAAAATGAAAAAGATGCTATCATAGTGAAAGGGATGATAGCTCGCTGCGAAAGATAAATGCTGTAACATCCCATGAGAACTCTGTTAGTGAGCCAGAAATCCATCAATGACAGGTGCCCAATTGCAGGGTCATTTCTACTGCTTATCCCTTGGCTACAATGACGTTTTTTCCTTTTACCCAAACTACCACTCGACATATGATGAAGTGTGGAACGTAAGAGGACTGCTGGGTCTCAGGGAACGAGGTCATGCCCAAAGTCGGGAAAAGGGGGATTTTATTCAAGACAGAAAGGGCCTTTGGTGGTGAGAGTACTGAAGGCTACCTCAATAAAGTGTCTCCTGAATAAACTGATCTGGAGATTGTAGACATAAAAAATAAGTATGCCAACGAACTGAAGCGATTAAATTGTCTATATCTTAAAGAAAGGCATAACATGATAAGCATCACTCAGGAAGTATATAGCCCACCAATAATACCAACCCTTCACTGCGAAAACATGACTGCAGATGCGAAAACACAGGAGTGAAAAGTTACGTTGGTCTGCATCTTACTAAAATACGGGGTGTGTGGAGGCGGCGTTTATGCAGTCGTCCAGAAGTCTGTGGGAAAGCTTAATTGGTCACACTTTTCGTCCTCTGCTGGTCCCCACTGGCTAACGTAGGAGGGTTTTATTTCGCCAACTGGGTGACCACAAGAAGCCATGTTGTTTATGAAATTTCTACAGTCGTATGTATGAAACTTCTGTTCTCGTTCTGAAGACTCATATTTCTGATCACGTCTAAACTATGATAACATTGAATAAGTATAACATGGACGTGACTTTTCGTACATTCTTTCATCACCCCGTCTGGTCTCACAATAATTTTTGGTCTCACTGAAAGCTAAAAATCACCTCAAATCACTCCAATATAAACAAGCACACTACTAGCACCTAACAACCTCTCTCCCTTGTACGACTGGCGTGAAACAAATGAGGCTTACATTACTATATTTAGCAAGGCAGTGACACGTTAATTAAGAGACCACGTTAGTTAATTACCGTCGGCGTCAGACAGGTAGTGAAATGATGAGACGAAACTTGAGATGGAACGGGAGAGGTGAGGCTGTGTTCTCGTGGGCTTAGAAGGCTCCCTAGTACCTCTCCTTTATTATCGATGTATTTCTGTGTGTGGCATGGCGGCAGTCCAAAGCTGATTAAAACAGCCTGACCGTGGCACGAGTAAAATATAAAGGCACCATCGTTCAGAGGGGGTCAGCCACACGATATAGTTATTTTAGAAGCCTATATACCGTTCACTTCTTAAACTGGTATAGGTTATTTTCATCTCAGTGTCGAGCCATAGCAAGAGATCAACACAAAAATATGCTGCTAGTCACGAAGTAGTGCTATTAATAGGATGTGGAACCGTTGTACTGTCTTCATCTGACACTGAGGGAAATAGACTGCAAAAGGACAAAAATCTCTGCCAAGGTAAAGTGAATTAATTAAGGTCAAACCAGTTCCCTGCTCACACCTCACACTAGTATGTCAACGAGAATATGGAAATTCTTCAACAGGTTCTGGTCCCCCTCACCCTTTTAATCTACAAAGTTTTGCAATAATGGTGAAAGTTGGAGAGCTTAAATACAACGGTAAGGAAGGAGGGTTTATGGCATACTGAACGACAGTATGGGTGGCGTGAAAAAAGTGTATTTAAGTATGAACATAAATATTTACTTACATTTTTTAACTTCTGATCTTACGTCGAGTAGGAACTGAAAGCTTAGGTGCGGAGTAAGAAATTATATTAGTATCTTCTTCTTCTTCTTCTTCTTCTTCTTCTTCGAGAGAGAGAGAGAGAGAGAGAGAGAGAGAGAGAGAGGACAATGACAGACCGTCACAGTCAGGCAAAAATGAGACGAGGACGGTAACAAGAGAAGAAGGAATGAGAAGAGGGAGAGCAAACAGTAAGAAAAAGGAAAGGAGAGAACGATGAGAAAATGGAGACGGGAGGATAGGAAGGAAGAAGGAGGCGGAGAAGCAGAGAGGGAGGAGAAGTGGAGAGGAAGGAAAGAGGAGGAAGAGGGGAGAGTAGCACGGGGAACACAATAGGCAATCAGACATATAATGACATATTCCTTCCTCTCCAAGGCAGTCTCTCTCTCTCTCTCTCTCTCTCTCTCTCTCCACCACTTTAGTTTCCTTCACCCCTGTTCGCTTCCCTCCTTCTCCACTTATTCCCTCCCTCCGCCTCCCCTAAAAATTCCTTTCCCCTTCTATTGTGTTCCCCTTCAATATTCCTCTCCATTCTCTCCACCTCCACTTTCCCTTCTCCTTCACTATTCCGTCCTTCCACCTTTCCTAAAAATACCCCTTCCCTTCTATTGTATCCTCCAACAGCTCCATTTCTCCGTTCCCCGTCTCCCCATTCCTACTTTTATTAAGCTCTCCATTTCCTCCTCCTTCTCCACCATTCCCGCTTTTCTTGATCTCTCCATTCCCTCCTTCTCACTGACTTCTCTCCCCCTCCTTTTCCATTCCCGTTTTTCTCCATCTCTCCATTCCCTCCTTTCTCTCTTCTCTCCCCATCCTCTCTTTCTTGCCTCCCCTCACCTCCCATTTCATTCCTGTTTCTTTCAGTTTCTCTCCTTCCTTCATTTCCTCTCTCCATTCGCTCCTTCTTATTTTCTCACTATACCCTTTAACAGGTACTTGCACACTTATGGCTTAGAAAATTACCACTGTAAGATTTGCTTTTATTTTTATGAAACGGAACAGCTCTTTACTTAGGGCATTTCTTCATATCTCCTTCAGTTCTCACAATATGAGTCTCAACAAGTTTCTTGAAGTGCCTCTATAAGTCGGCATTGCTCGTAGTTAATGATGTGCCTGGCAACCTAAAAATAAGTGTACTGTATTAAAAACAGACCTTGTTATTCTCAATTACAGTACTGGGAAAAACAAACATCATAACTGTGCATCAATAAATTTTAAACTAATTAATATCATTGTTGTATTCTGTAGTATAAAAACAAAATGTATATATTTTTTGTATATAAGAACCATTTGCATCATACAAATATATTTATACGGTCTGTTTCCTCCCTGCATTAATATCAAATACAAAAGTTTCTCTTTCCTGCACCTCCACTTCAATATACTTAGTACTCGTTGAATATGTCCCACCATTTTTGATGAGCAAAAGGTTAAAGGGCTGAGTCCATCATCTGATCGCTCTGCATCATTAGGTACTACTGCCACTAAGTCTTTATTTTTTTCGCCCATAAAACGTGTGAGCATTAAATACAGTGTCTGAATGAAGTGTAAACACTCATAAAAACAACTTATATGATAACTCAATAATTTTGCTGAACTGTTTCAATGCCATATAGTTTTACCATAAACGTGTCTACCAACAAAACTGTTAAGCATTATTCAAGCATCTAGTGCTATATATTACACATCATATATCATACGATATTGGTATTCAAAATAATCACCAATGTATGGAAACTGCAAAAATGGTACAGAAATATTGCTTACCTTTCAAAACGACACATGGATTTACATAACACCTTTTTGTATGTCTTCCATCACATGCAAATATGTACAGTCAAATTCATATACTCAGGTCATAACAAAAACAGTCTTGACAATAGATAATTAGGAAAATTACTGTAGTATCGGCAATGAGACGCAGTAGCCTCCCCTGTCCTCCCACTCTTACTCGTACATGTCTCCTTTCCTTTTACATCACATATCCAGTCTGACTAATTAACTGAACAAAAAGTTACCTTCACTTATAGTCAACAAATGCAGACAGAATAATATATCAGCGGACTCATTAAAATGCAGATCAGTAACCTGAGTATACAAAACCATTAACCCACAACACGGATGTTATGTTTGTGTTACGAAACAAATTATACATATTTGCTTACTTCCATGCAAACGATCTGATGTTCAACGCCACTAATGAACTTTTTAATCATTACATTCACAGGTGAATATTAATTCATTTAATACGATGACGTTACCATTACTATTTTTATCATGCACACATCGGACGATATTATTCAGTTTGGGAGAACATAACTACTTATAATTCTTTCACTGCAAGACCCCCTTCGTAAAGTGAGTAAAATCGTGTGAAAGCAGCAAGAACAGAATAGTCATTGTACTGAAAGGGTTGGATAAAATAAACTGAATTCTACCCCCTCCCCCCGGACTATTCATTACCCCTAATGACACCATCTCGTATGGGATTTTATAGTTCAAAATTTGATGGCATGGTCGTCAGGTCGATCCGCTTACGTTCGCAGGGTACGGTGAGAGAAGTACTTTTGCCTCTTTGCAGCCCGCAGACGTCGTTCCTTACTTGACTCTTGCTGCCACCAGACGATTTTGCTCAGCCAGGAGAGATATTTCTAAATGCAGAGGTTACACTGAGCCTTAACTAACACCTTCACTACTAGACATCTTCCTAAAGCGAAGAAAAATTGTTTGGTGGTAGTTAGATAAAAATGAAAATAGTGTAATAGCAATGATGGGGTTAATCTTTTTTTGCCCCTTACTAGAAAACCTTTCTAAAGCTGCTATTTCATTATTTCATTTCACATTATATACACTAGAAAAATACATGGCTCTAAAAATGCACATTGGTCTGTGCTTTATGAGAACAGAACACTAATGATAATGAATAAAAAAAATATATTGCCTAAAGATAATACTGACGAGTAGCACTGACAGACATTTAGTGACAGTGTAATAATAATAATAATAAAGCTCAGTAATTACCCATAATGGCCTGCTGTATATGCAACTTAGTCAAGCACTCTGACGACACAGGCAGAGGAAAAACAGCCTCGACAAATAAAACTTTAACGAGAAACACCAAACTAGGTTGGAACTGTAATCACGGCCACTTTGCTCCAGACTTTATACCGCCCAGACTTTCTCAATGAACCGCGGCCCTGAAAATCTCAAAAAAAAAAAAGAAAAAAAAAAATCTCTCCTTTGCCTGGACTCTGTGCCTCCTTCTCGAAACGGCGGGAGGCAGGAGAGATTCGCCTCCGTGTGAAAAGGAGGTCTGGGACGGGGGATAATTGCGTCTGAGTGCCTAGCTCTGGAAGACGTATCTAATTTGATTTAGTCCGCCTTGATGAGTTTACAACCGAGGCGTTTTGGACTGCATCTCGGGAATGGGATTAGGCAAACAGATATACAGATAAGCAATGAAAAGAAAATTCTATATCTTTCCCACCGTCGATCTATTATTTGCTCATCCACTGCATAACACAGGCTTTTATTAACGTCTTACTCTGTATTAACCATATCCCTGCGATGACGTATCATTATTTATTCGTGTTACCTTCAGTTTTTTTTTTGCTCGAATTTTGGGATACTTATCGTAGTGAAGAGGGTAATGAGAACTGTTATAACCCTTTCTCTAAAATAATCTTTTCTATGCCGAATAAAATCGTGAGGCAAAAGAAAACATAACATACCTCATTGTACGGAAAAGTTAATGATTATCAGAATGGTTCACTCCCACTCGGCAAATACGGACTTTATGTCTCCGATTCGCTTTCAAACTATTTTCCTAATGACACAAAATGCAGGAGAATGAAAGGATAAGTACAGAGAAAATAAAGAGAAGGTAGAGGAAAAAGAAAATGAACAGTGTTTAGAAAAAAGTTCAAGAAAATGGAATGAAATACACTACAATTCTGCCAGACCCTTTTAATCTTCTACTGAACAAGTGTAGTAATATGAACTGCAAAAGAAAGAGGCCCATAAGTGAGTAACTCTTCTGCTACCGAAAGAGAGAAATAAAAGTGTGCATCAATATATATTTACTGAGGACAGATTTGTAAACAGAATATTATACAGTATTTCGAAGTTTAAAACACCGAGTAAACTAAGGTATGGCCCATTCTCCCTGAGCAGTATGTTAGTTCTCCCCATTAACACTAGTGGGAATTAAGCTGATAATGATGATGATGATGATGATGATGATGGTGGTGGTGGTGATGATGATGACGTGTGGTGGTGGTGAACACGGCGCTGATGATGGTAAAATGATGATAATGCTGTCATGATGACAATGAAGATGACGATAAAAGCAGGATGTAACAGAAGGGAGGGAGAGAGAATGGAAAAGAGCAGACCACACCAAGGGCGAGAGAGAGAGAGAGAGAGAGAGAGAGAGAGAGAGAGAGAGAGAGAACAAGCATGAATGAATTTAAGAGCGATGTGCTGAAAGGGAAGGGTCGGGGAGGGGAGGATATGAGGGGAGGGAGGGAGGAAAGACAATGAGGTGCATGCAGAATTCAGAGGGTCTTGCGTGAGGGGAGGAGAGGGGAAAAATTAATGCAAGAGGATCAAGGGGAGTCAGAAGAGGGAAGAGTAGGGTGAGAGATGGGCAGAGAAGAAAGAGAAGATAAATGATAGTAAGGGCAGATGGAGGGGGAGGGAGAGTGAGAGAAATGAAAATAAGGGGAAGAGGAGGAGGATAGATGAGACACAGTGAAATGATTTTAAGGAGAGAGAGAGAGAGAGAGAGAGAGAGAGAGAGAGAAACGACGTAGGTGGAATGAGATAAAGAGATGAGGCCAAGGGTAAGAAAGTGCATTACAGAGTGCATGAGAGAGAGGGAAAGGAGGAGGTAATGGAAAGGAGAAAAGAGAGAAAGAGAGATAAAACTAGAGGTGAGAAAAAATGGAGAGAAAAAGAAAGGTAGAGAATCAGGGCCAAGAGCGAGGAAGGGTCTGAGGAATAAAGGAGGGAGATGAAGAAGAGAGATGATAAGGGACGAAATAAATAGGGAAAGGGAAATATGTGTGTGTGTGTGTGTGTGTGTGTGTGTGTGTGTGTGTGTGTGTGTGTGTGTGTGTGTGTGTGTGTGTGTGTGTGTGTGTGTGTGTGTGTGTGTGTGTGTGTGTGTGTGTGTGTGTGTGTGTGTGTGTGTGTGTGTGTGTGTGTGTGTGTGTTAAGGAGGATGAAAGTCCAGACTGAAAGCGAGGGATGCATGGGAGTGAGTGCAGGAGGGCGTGACAGCAAGAAGAGAGGGCAAGAGGAGGGCTGAAAGGAGAGAAAGAATTAGGGTGAGTTAGAGCGAGAGACAGAAAGAGAGAGAGGAAGAGGAGGAGGTAGGGAGAGAGAAAAGCCGACTGAAATTCAGCTGAGAACGAGAGAGAGAGAGAGAGAGAGAGAGAGAGAGAGAGAGAGAGAGAGTAGGGGGAGAGGGGATTTGAAAGTGGGTGGAGTGAGCTAATAGTTTTTTCACCTTAATTTCGCTCAGATTTTCATCCTTTTACAGCTTATTTCACATACAGGAGCTCTGTGGCTGAAAAATACAAAGCTACCGTTCAGCATTCTCTCCATAACATTTCCTGATGGCTAGCCAAGCGCAGTATTAATCTACTGTTTCACTTATTCGATGTAGTGCTGCTTTGGGTGTCAGCCCTTTCCTTTCTTCCTTCCTTCCACTTCTGTCGTTCTTTCCTTCATTCTTTCTTCTTCCTTCTGCCTATGGGTGACTCTACACTGAGTGAAAAGCCAAGTGGTTTCCTGTACTCCAGGAAGCCACTGACTACGGTGGGTGGTAACCATATAACCAAATTATGGCGCCTGGTGGTTTAGTGGGTAATTAAGGCTCTCCAATCGGATTGAGCCCGTGTAGGTTTATATTCAAGGGATGGCTGGGGTTATTTGCTCACGTAATGCCACTCAGGGATGAGAGAGGCTGGTCATTCTCACTATAAATGTCAGGATAAACTTGTCTAGCCCCGGGCTCTTATGCTCCTCGTGGGTTAACGTAGGATTGGATGATGGATGGATGGATGGACAACTCACTCACCATTCAAGATGGAAAAGAGGAGCAATTCTAGACCAAGTTAAGGTAAAACGGGTAAGGGACTGTCAAAGCAGGTGATGCCTCTGTGCTGTCTAGTGGGGTTAAGTGCTCCCAAAACTCCGTGTACGTGTAACTGCACAACTCTGCTGCTGCACTCACTCTGAACACATTGCATGTTCATTTGCAATTGTGTGTACGTATATTGCTGTGTGAGCAAGTGTATGCTATTGACTGTATTTGTCTTGGTGTACTTGAGAACAACCCAGGGAAACACACACACACACACACACACACACACACACACACACACACACACACACACACACACACACACACACACACTGACAAATTAATCCATCCTTCTGCACGGACTAGCGTACCGGCTTTTGATATTTACGTAATCAAATACGTCATGGGCAGCGGCGTGGATGATAGGAGAGGGCGGGATAGATCGGCTGTGTGTGTGTGTGTGTGTGTGTGTGTGTGTGTGTGTGTGTGTGTGTGTGTGTGTGTGTGTGTGTGTGTGTGTGTGTGTGTGTGTGTGTGTGTGTGTGTGTGTGTGTGTGTGTGTGTTTTCCTGTGAGTATGCAAGAATTCCTACCGTGTTGGTGTCTGCGTGTACATTTGTTTTCCGCCTACTACTTTGAGCACAGAACTAACAGTCTGTACCCTAAGGCAGAGAGGTCTCCCACGCGCCACACACTCCTGCACGTCATTTCTGGGCCACCGTAGCGTGTTTACCGATCTGCTATAGTGCATTTATTATAACCTCACAAAAATCCCTAACCCCTTTCAGCTCAGCTGATGATCAAGTATCGTCAGACTGGATAATAAATCTGACTGGGATGCAAAACGGATCATACCTACCACATAACTAATCCTCACTGAATTTCACCCACGCACAACAAAGCATTCAAGCTTTCAGAGTGTTCCAGTTCCGTTAGATGAAAATAAGCCAACCATACCATGACTAACCCACAGAAGACTGATTTGCTGATATCAGGGATGGGTTGGAATGGTGTACGATATTTTAAAGTTGTGGAAACTGGGGACGCGGAATTGACAATATAATCTTCAAAATATTTCCTCTCAAAGCTGGGATCTAAGACAATATAATCTTCAAAATATTTCCTCTCAAAGCTGGGATCTAAGACGGGTAATTCAAGTCTACTTTGTGTTATAGGCTTCTTCGCCCCCCCCCCCTCTCTCTCTCTCTCTCTCTCCATTTTTCATGCTCATCTCTCAAATTGTTCTGCTGGAAAGACGAAAACAAAACGCAAGTCAACAAACAATGTTTTGTGTGTACACGAGAGAGAGAGAGAGAGAGAGAGAGAGAGAGAGAGAGAGAGAGAGAGAGAGAGAGAGAGATTTATCATTAGCAATCATTTCTCGTAAATATCTGAGTATAACCACCCCTGCCTGTGTAGACCAGAGCTCCATAGCATACAATTAATTCGAATCCATAAATGAGCAACATAATGATGATAATAACACGGCTTGAGTGCAGTTTCTTCCTGTGCCTTCGGAGAAAATAATAATAATAATAATAATAATAGTAGTAATAATAATAATAACAATAATAATAAGCAGAACCAAAGACCGGAGTGTATGTTAGTTTCCGAAGCACATTTTTAAAAGTACTAACACAAACCTCGCTGAGAAGAAAAGAAAAATTCGCATCCTTAGTCAGATTTCAATATTTTTGCAACTTACTAATATCATAAATTAATTACCAGTGTCGTAAATGATGAAGTAAACATAAATAACACTTTGATGCCCAGGGAGGCGAAAGGATATTTCTAATCAGCTGGTGATGAGTAGGGCAGACTAATTACTTGATAGTGAAGCTGTCATTACAAATATATATTATTAATAGAGTGATTATAATACTGGAGCTGCTGTTTGTTGAATCGCAATTTTGATTTTTCCTTGAAACTTTATTATCCCACAGGTGAAAGTGAAAAATGATGAGAGAGAGAGAGAGAGAGAGAGAGAGAGAGGGTGGGGGGCATATGAGGTAAAACAAAGTGGACTTAATTTCGCAACTTTCGCCCTTTTCTCAACTCCTCGGGTTGTTATTAGCCTCTGCACGCCAACACATACAAAAACACACATGCGCACACACTGAACGCACATACACACGCTCACAGTGACGCTCACACACACATACAAACACAAACATGCACATATACAAGAGACGCAAATACACACACACACACACACACACACTACATTTTACTTAAAGTTGTCCCTCTACTACAGAAGTCGATGCCCTGTTATACTCAGAAGGAAAGTGTGTTTCTCACTGTCCTTGGTGCCACCGTGTGTGACTGTGTAGACCAGTCCTGGATCCGCAGACTTTGCCACACAATCAGCAAGTCAAGTTCGGGTCTGCTGGGAGAACTCTTTGTTTTGGTTGTGACTCCTTTGTCTACGCTCTTCTCTGGCCAATTCCCGAGCTTCTTCGAGATGAATGATTCCATCGCTGCACAGGGCTCGCCACTGTTTTCTGTTCGAGACACTGGTTTCAAGATGTTTTGGTATGATTTTGCATTTCTTCAAATTTGTCCTTATATGATAATTATATCTCATCTTCTGTACCCCTGGGTTGCGGGATGCTGCCCGGAGTTGGCCATACAGAACCTGGCGGGGAAGGCGGTGCTCAAGCAAGCGGAACACGTATGTGACCCACCACAGCTGATTTTTTGCCAGCATGATTTCTATGCTGATTGAATTTGCCAGCTGGAGAATTTGAGAGTGCGGGACTGTATCATCCCACGTGAGTCCTAGGATGCACTGGAAGCATCGGATGTGAAACAACTCAAAGTGTTGGATGTAAAGCTGGTTGGTAATCCAGGATTCAGCACCGTTTAAGAGGATGTAGGGGCATACAGCCGTATATACTGATACTTTTAGTGTTTTCAAAGACTCTGGATCTTGGATGTCCATACATACAGAGACACACATGCACATATATAGGAGATACACACACACACACACACACACACACACACACACACACACACACACACACACACACACTAAAGAAAGTAATTACAGACGCACACTCACTGATGAAAGTAATTACAAACGCACACACTCATGCAGCCGGAGTAATGAACAAACGTTTTAAGCCAAAGACTCGTGAACGCTAAAAAGGTCACACATCCCTGCACGTAAGGAAAAACACACACTGATGAACGTAAGCATGGACGTACACGGACACGGACATATGTTAAAAAATATACGTAAATTGAATCGCACAGAGGTGAAAATCAACAAGGAGAAGGTTTCATGTACGTCAGCATAAAAGCACACATTCATGTACGTACAGAAGGACGTACACACATTAATGAACGTACTACGGAAATTATTCATCCATGGACATACAAGAGGACGGACAAATTCAGGTGACCTAAGGTGTTTCCCTCATATACGTTGCGTGGGAGGACTGTTGGATTCAGGGAACGGACTCTGTAAATTATGCCTAGAATCGGATACACACACACACACACACACACACACACACACAAGCTAGTGGATGTAGACACTGACAAACACACACGCATACACAGAAAGGCGTACACAGTGATGAAAGTAACCACGGAAATACACGTACCTACGTAAAAAAAAAAAAAAATACACACAAGCAAAAAATTACCACTTACACAAACAAGGGGTCACATACTCCCATGCTCGTAGAAGAATGACGCACATGCATGAGATGGGACACACACACACACACACACACACACACACACACACACACACACACCGAAATTGTACTCTATATACATTCTCTCTCTCTCTCTCTC
>NC_137063.1:40144845-40152345 GCF_032717465.1 Coenobita brevimanus
ATCATCATCCAGACCCTTTTCCCACCTAAGGATTGGTTGAGGCAGAGTTCAGAGATTCATTCTGTTTAGATTAGGAGAAAGCTTCCAAATGGAGTGGTTATAATTATATTCTTTAACAATCCCTTCAGTTCCAGTTTCGAAGCTGAAAGAAATCGTCTGTAAATAGCAAAAAGAAAAAAACATTATCATGTCGAAAAGGGATTTACAAACTTCGCGAACTGGGCATCAAAAGGTACGTAAATGCAGCCAACTTAACATTTCGGGCGTCAAACGGGACGAATTTAAGCTAAGAGTGAGGCGAGATGAGGGACGGGGCTCTCCACCACGGCGCAACTCACTCGTGCATTACCCACTGTATCAGCCAATTACAAAATCAATCACTGGTGGTTTGATGATTTATTCCCGCCTCTGCCTTGCTTTTACGTCCTCCTGAATTCTGCTAAATCCCTTCAGTGCGAGGACGTCACCAAAATGAAGAGAAACGTCTGGCGCACCTGGCAATACAATTTTCAGCCTCCTCAACCCGTCCTGTGCTTCGCATGGAAGCGCGAATATTTTCGGCAACTGATCCATCAAGCAAGCACTCTGCCTATGGCGGTTTCATTGGTCTGTTTGTCAGTTAGCAGGATTACTCAAAAAGTTACTGACGGATTATGCCGAAATTTTTTGGAGGGCCCTGTATGACCCAAGGAACAATCCATTAGATTTTGGTGGTGATCTGGATCATTATCCGTATCCACGAATTTTTTGTTTGTTTATCCACACGATATCTCCAAAAGTTCTTAATGAATTTCAATGAAATTTTGTGGCAGGGTGGACCATGAGCCAAGAAAGAACTGAATAAATTTGGGGGTGGATCCAGATTCGGATCCGGAAACTGCAGTGGTACTGGCAGAGGTATGCGCTCTGAATGCTTTGAAGTTATTATTATTATTATTATTATTATTATCATGATTATTATTATTTTAGTAACTTACTCTCGCCAGACTAAAATATTATACTCAGCTTCCGGAAGAACTCAGTATTTAATGGCACAGGAACATTCTCCATTAACCTCTGAGTACGATGCCATCTGTATAAAATTCTATTCGTACTGTCGCCATATTAAATTACTCAGATTTAAGGTAGGTATATGTGAATGGGGTGGAGGGGAAATTAAGGATGGGGGAGGGCCAAGGCTGAGATGCAGGAATGGAGTGAACAGGTATATACAAGTATATGAATAAGGATGTGTGTGAGATGGAGACAGGGCAGCCTGATGATAGAGGACGGATTGACAAGGAGGCGATTCGCTTGTGGCTACCTTTCCCTGGATTAAAGGCGTGTAGCTAGAGACAAAGACATATTAGAGGATATTTTTCATAGTGAAAGGGTTAGAAGCAAAATTCATTAACCCTTTTCAGTACGATGCCACTAACTTTATTCGTGCTACAATCCCATATATATATATATATATATATGCAAATTACGGGAGACAATTTGTAAAGGACTTGGCAACATTTTCCAGCAATCTTTCACTAAAATGTCTCCTTTTTCATGATTTCTTTCACTGAAATGTCTTTTTTTCCGCCAATCCTTTCCCTGCAATGTCTACTTTATAACTCTATTTCTGCTGCCACCAGTCTAATCCATTCTGTCCTCGTAATGAGGGGGACCAAAATGCACAAACCAAGAGCTAATTCGCCAACACCCGCGTGGCAACGGTGAAATTCGCACGTCGTCCTGCCGCGTAATTCAGGCTAATTTATCCAATTTTCAGTTTCAGCTCAGGTCCTTATTTCATTTGCGTACTGCGGCGTGAACATACGCAGCGTGGTGGCCTGCGAGGGGTGCACAGGATTTAATTACGCACGTCACTACCACGACATTCATTCATTCCTTGTCTCATTTTTTTCATTTCATTACTCTTAAAATTCAACCATCTATCATAAATTCCAGTCACCAGTATCCAATATGGATATTATCACAGGCTCAAAATTCACCAGTTTCTCAAATATCACCATCTTGTAAATACACTACCTGACACGGGCACATTATTGTCTTAAAATTCATTCGAGGGGCTTTTGTTGTAGCACAATGGAAGACTGTCGAGTGGAGCTGGAAAAATGTAAAGGGCGTCTGGACTCGTTTAAACAGACAGACTCTCTCTCTCTCTCTCTCACACACACACACACACACACACACACAAACTAACATGCAGGCAAACACAGCCCACGTCCCAGCTACTAGCATTTGTGGGGGAATTATAACCCTAATTTATACAACAAATCACGCCCCCAAACACCCTTCCCCTCACACACAGAGGCAACGGGAGGTACACGCATGCATACACTCACGAGGTTAGGCATATTTATGTATTTACACAGGCTTGCATATATAATTTATACATATTAACGAAGACACAGAAACATGAATAATGCATATGCACAAGCATGAAAACACACACACACACACACACACACACACACACACACACACACACACACACACACACACACACACACACAGGCAACCATATACACAGGCATACATACACGTTATCATGCATATTTGCAGAACGAGCACGTGCTTGTGTATATAGCCTGTACGTATAAACTGACATACATACAAAGAAATGAATACTAGCTACAAGCAACGAAAACACACACACACACACACACACACACACACACACACACACACACACACACACATACACACACACACACACACACTCTCTACCTCTGAGCACTTTTTAATGATGATATTTTTGGGATCCATAAATAGAAGCCTCCATATTTCACGCAGCGAAATGCATAATTCTCGCCACGGTACGTCACTCGTCATTATTTCACGGGGCTAATTTATTTTGGGCCTATTTTACATAACAGTGTTAATGAGAGACGCGCTGCTGAAATGGAAGGGGGTGGGGAGGCACGGGCGGGGAGGTAGGGATGGGGGAGAAATGTGGGGTGGATGGGTGGGATTGGGGACGATGAGTGCGGATCGGGAGGTAAGGTTGGGGATGAGTGGAGGTGGGGAGGTAGGGTTGGTGGGATGGGGTGAGGTTGAATTTGGTGATAAGGGATGGAAATGGTGGGGTAGTGGGTGATGGTGTTGTGTGGTAAGCCCAGAATCATATGCTGTCAGAAACGGGTGTTTAGTAACGTGGGTGTTATGGACAGTTAGATGGATATATAGACAGACTGATAGACAGGTAGGCAGATTGATACACAAAGACAGACAGACAGATAGATAAAGATAGAACAGACAGATACAGGCAGAAAGAAAAACACTGACAGATGGACAGACAGACAGAAATACAGAAACGCATTAGTGAAACGAGGAATTTAGGGAGGAAGAGGGTCAGGGAAGGAGGGGGTCAGGGAGGGAGGTCGGGTAGCAGTCTCTGTGTCACATTCTGCCGGACAAGCGTGTTGAATAATGTGTCTGTGATGGATGCATTTAGGTGGGCAGGCATTTACGCTGGTGGGTACGTAGGTGTTAGGTGAGGGTCAGTTGGTAGGTAGGTAGGCTGGTTGGTTGGTTGGCTGGTTGGATGTTGGTGGGTTATGCTGGTTGGTGAGCAGGTAGGCAAGTAGGTGGGAGGTGGGTTGGTGAGTAGGAAGGTAGGCAGGTAGGTACGTAAGTGGATAGGAGGGAAGGGAGGTAGGCGAATCATTACTTTTCGGAGACACATGATAAAGAATACTCAAAATAAACAAGTACAGACCTCCTGATATTAAGGGCCAAAGCAGTGGCATGTGAAGGTGTCGCCTGTCGCTGCGTGGGATGGCTAATGGACAGTTTTACGGATCGGAAGAGGAAAAAAAAAATAATGTCTGAGGCTGGAAAAAGTACTTGGAAGGTGGAACTTAAACCAATTAATTCGGTGACTTTACTGTTATTATTATTATTATCATTATTATTATTATTATTATTATTATTATTACTATCTTGGTTCAATCAAAATACGTCACAAGATTTAAGGGGCTAATAAAGTGTATAGAAAAAATATGATGAATTTATGTTGCCAGAAGGTGAGATAAGGCGGCGGTAACATAAGCCTAGATGGAAAACAGCTGGAGGGAGTAGAATCCCATGGGTATTTAGGAGTGGTGGCAGCGGCAGATGGAACTCAGGGGCGTGAAATAAGACAGGGACGGTATTCTAGATGGCACTGGAGGCCTCGCAATGCCTTTCCCATTGCGACTTATTCTGCACACTAAACCTCAATAATTCCTGTAGGTCGCTGGTATATATTATGTTGATATTAAAAAGAAATATATAAAATACATGAGTTCGTTATGCACCATCAGCAGAGTAAATCGCTATAGAAGAGACGCCACGCAGCCCCCCATACCACCCAGAATACTACTCAGAAGATGAAATATTGAGAAAAAATATAAAAGCTACTGGAGAGTGGTTGGAAGAGATCAGTGTGTGTTCGTGTGAGGACAGATACCCTGGATATTGAAGGGGTGCTGACTGTATGTTATATGGACGTGAAACATGAACCAAAAGGAATGATTGAAACAGAAAGCCAGGTGTATGAAATCTGAACGTCTAATTATCTATGGTCATATATGAAACAATTGAATTTGTTACATAGGTCGGTCTACACAATCCATTACCCAGTAGTCAACAACATAACAGAAAGGCCAGACAGTTTATCACTTTCATATACTTCTGAAATTATCGACATACCTGAAGGAACACACACACACACACACACACACACACACACACACACACACGATACCAAAAGAGCATCTGTCTTCACGCCGTGCTCCCGAAAATATTTTGGCCTGAAAAATGGTGATAGCTAAATGGCCAAACTCAGACGGCCTTCCTCCCCTCACATCCAATAGCTCCCTCCCCTTAAAACACACACACACACACACACACACACACACACACACACACACACACACACACACACAGTAGTGACTTTCCTCACTTCCAACACCTCCTTCCCAACCTCTCTTACTGAATCACTCGATACCCCGACTTTCCCCTTTATGAAAAATGATCTCTTATGCTTTATTCTTGCAAGTTCCTCCCGATTTTATTCAACTTAGGAAACTTTTCTCTTACTGAAGGGTTTATGAAGGTTATATCCGGGTTAATGAAAGTTATATCCACCTTGCCATGTCTGAATGACCTCTCCCACACTGAATAAAATCGCATGGACATGACAACGATATATGATACAGGATGTCTTTAGTCTTAAGGTGTCAGGCAGACGTCATTCTCTCTCCAGCCATCCCACTTCCCCCCGTCTCTCCTCCCCATGTATCCAGTAGTATCCCCATCTACCTCCCCTCCTACAACCTCAGCCTCCCCCAACATCCATCTATCCCCTTCTACCTCTCAAGCTACCTTCGTCCCTTCCACTGAATCAGAGGTCCTTTTCCCCCACCTACGCACTCCCTTCCCCTTCTCCACCTACCTAACCTCATACAACCTTCCCCTCTCCTCATCAACAATCCACCTATCCATCTGTTCCCTACTACTTAATCACGCGAATCCACCTCCCCTACTTAAAGGTTCTTCCCCCTCAGCCACTCTCCTCCTCCCCACCACTACCTATCCACCAACACTCAAACGACCCTCCTCTCCCCTCCCCCCCACTACCTATCCACCTACACTCAAACGACCCTCCTCTCCCCTCCCCTTCACCAGCCAGCCACCCTCCCGTAATGAATTAAACTAACTCCCCTGAACCAGCTCCATCCCCTCCCCTTCCTAATGAATCAAGTAAATTTTTCTCCCCATCCATCCATCCCCACTCACATCCAGCAGCACAACCTTTCCCTCTCACCCAACCCATCCACACTGACACCACCCTCTACGACCACGCTTCCAAACCGAATATTAATGAGAAAATAAAGTACTTCCACCCAACAGCTCTCATCATTACCCCTCCTCTATCTCACCCCCAGTCGCAGCCTCCTCTCCTTCCGCTCAAAGTCATTCTTCCTTTTCCCCCTCCCTTTGAATACAACTCCGCCTCTCTCCCCTCTGAATCCAACCGTCTTTCCTCTCCCCAAGACCCTCACCCCCTTTATACAACCCCCTCCTCCACTTCCCCTTGTAATCCCCATCCCCCAATACAACTCTTTCCATACATCCCTCATTCCCTTATTCAAATGTCAATCCCCTTTCCCTCAAAAACAACACTTCTCCCCCTCCCCTTGATTCAACTCCCTTCTTTAACCCCCAAATACCAACTCCTCTCCCCGCTTTCCCCCTTCCCTTCAAATGCAACCTCTCCCAACCCCTGAATTCAAACCCCTCTTTCTTCCTTCCCTAGATACCAACCTCTCTCCCCTCACCACAAATGCACCTTCCCATCCCTCTGACTTCAACCCATTCCTTTCTTCCAATCACCTACTCTTCTCCCCTACCTTCCCCCTCCCTCCAAAGGCACCTACCCATCCCTCTGAACCCAACCCCCTCTCTCCCCACATCAACCTCCTCTCCCCTCCCTAACCCCTTCCTCCAAATGCAACATCCCCCCCCCTTTCTCCTTTTCCCCCCTCTTGAACTTGGCGGCACAAGATGGTGTATAAACTAAGCAATATATATTCACGAGATCGTTAGCACAGCCTGGGTCGCCTGAATTAAGCACCCTTAGACCTCAAGCCAAAGCAGACCTTAGGGTTCACGGGGACCAAACACCGGCAGAAGCTCGACCTCTTTTTTTTTTTTTTTTTTTTTTTTTGTTTTTTTTGGTGGAAAAAAAAGAAGAAGAAGAAGAAGGGCAAAAGAGATTACAGTATTTTTGGGGCGAGGAGGAGAGTTGACAACATACGGGAGCTGAGACTTTAAAATTTTTATATATTTCTTGGGTAAGACAACACGGAAAAATAAATATACTTCTTGCTTTGTTTTTCTTGCGTGCGACAATGCAGCTGGGCGGATTATTTTTTTCTGGGTAGGACAGGGTAGAACCGATTTTTTTTTTTTTTTTTTTTTTTTTTTTTTTTTTTTTTAAGGGTACGGCAAAGTAGTACCTGAGCTACAAAATTTTTCACTATTTTTCTTGACTATCACAACCTATGAAAACAAAGGAATATTCTTTCTCAGGTACGACATACCAGGAAGGCAGAGAACTCTTTGGTACGACAAAATAGACTACCAGGGAATATGTTTTTTTAACCAGCTTATCTTGGGTACACCAAAACAGAAGAACCGCGAAAAATTGTGGACGATGTACACTCCAAGAATGGCTAAAACGGAGAAAGCAGGTTCATCTGGTAGGACAAATAGCGTCCATGATTCTGGGTCAATGAGTATGTTGTTTTCTTAGGTGGGACCAAACAGATGTGAACGACACAAAGTGGTGCAAAATTGCTATTTGGAGTAACTACGTCTGGAAAGTGATAAAAAAATAGGTGTAAAGGAATTTCTGGTTACTAAGCAACAGATGTAAAAGCAATTAGATGTCAAATAGGCAGAAAAAGGTAAACCCTGAAAAATAACTTCTTCCGAGTGCTCTTCTTTGATAAATTCATC
>NC_137063.1:40157345-40187345 GCF_032717465.1 Coenobita brevimanus
CTTAGGACCCCAACCCACACTGAGTAGGGATGATCAATCATTTTCACGACGATCTGTCACTTAGGGCCAGAAACAAGACAGATGGGTTACGTCACACACATATCCCCCTATTATTCTCGTGGGTCCATCCTCTTCCCATTTTTTTCACTGCCAATTTCCAAGAGAGTTTTCGTCGAGGGTGGTATTTTATTTAGACTTTTTTTTACTCTTATTCTTGGTATTTTCTTACACTAGTTCTTTTTATCCCAGTTATATTCCACTGTTCCTGCTATTTCACTGCTCCTCTGTGCTGTTTCTCCCACCCCTGTTGTTCTGATAAACCGATCTCTATCATTCACTGTTTCCGTTTATGTAGCTAGTTTTCTGTTTTCCTAAGTATTTTCCCCCCTCTGTTGCCTCTGTTAAAATATTCTCTTTCATTCACCTTTACTGCTTATTTTGTGCCTTTCTGTGTTCTTAAGTATTTCCCTCCCCCGTTTCTTCTGTTACCACGTTTTCACCTTTCCCGTTTATTCCGTCGTTTCTCCACTGACGTTATTTTTCCTCCATTTTCCCCTGGGTATTTTGTTTCACTGTTCCCTGTTGCTTTTGTTCCCCCTCCCAGCTCACAATACCCCAGTCATCCGCTCTACACGTTGGGATGACCAGATAAGACACGCAAACACACACACACACAGGCAGGCTGCTAGAGGGTGTGTGGCGTGGGGGTATAGTTTGACGCCCACGCACTCTCTGTCTCTCTGTTACTAAGGGAAGAGGTGGCTGTGTTTTTCGATATTCGCCACGTTGCTAGAACGTGTGAGGTGTATTCTGACACCCACGCACTCTCTCGCTGTCTCCCACGATGCCAGACTGTGTGAAATATACTTTTACACTCTCGAACTCTTTCTCACTCTGTTTGTCACGCTGCTTGAGTGCGTGAGAAAAATTTTAACTTATATCCATTACCTCTTCGTTGCTAGAGGGATGAGTGACCTATTATTAACTCATTCGTCACGCTGCAAGAGTGTGAGAGGTATAACCTATTCTTGCATCCACGCACTCTTTCTGTCAAACTAGAGATGAGTGATTTTTTTTTCTATAATCTTTTTTTCTCAGTATGCTAGGCTTGTTTTGATATTCACTTTGGATCACTAATTCCTGTTAAAGACAGAAGAAACAAAGCTGATAATATTAGCCAGCAAATATTTTCCATGCACGTCACTCGTTTTCCTTGTTTTTCCAGTATGCTATTTTAACACTAAATTTTGGATTATTACTCCCTCATAAAACTCATCCCTCTCGCCCAGTTACTTCTGCCCTTCCTCCACCTAATTTCTGCTTGGTCGTCCCTTTTTCGTTGCCTTTTCCGCTTCCCTTGCTCTCCTTCTCCTTCTTTGTTTTTCACATAAACGCTTCCCCCTACACCAAGCCCCCACCCCCATCCTCCCTACTCTATGCTTATTCCTTCCCTCATATTCTTCCCATCTCCCCACCTAACTTCTACTCCCCACCTCCCCCACATGCCTCCACCCTCCCCATTACTCCTTCCCAAATAATATCCCCATCCCACTCCCCCACCTCCCATATTACTCCCCCTCACCTCTCCCCTACACATCTCCAACCTCCCAAATTATTCCTCCCCATCCCACTCCCCCAGCCTCCCATGTTCCTACCCCTCGCCTCTCTTCCATATGCCTCCACCCACCCCCTTATTCCTCTCCACACTTCTCCTCCCTCCTATCTACTCCTCCCCCACATTCCCCCCCCTTTCTCCCTACCTCTCGCCCACTCGTTCGACTTCGTTACTCCATCAAGCACATCCTTTTTAACGATCGTCAGGCTACAATTTTCATCGGTAAGTCAATAAAACGACCCTTCATCTCCCGCCCAAGCCCAGGGGACGGGCAGAAGGATGTGTGTGTGTGTGTGTGTGTGTGTGTGTGTGTGTGTGTGTGTGTGTGTGTGTGTGTGTGTGTGTGTGTGTGTGTGTGTGTGTGTGTTTTAAGGGAGAGAAGTTGAATGATTAAAAAAGTATGTATCTGTCTGATCGAGACGAAAAAAATGAGAGAGAGAGAGAGAGAGAGCAACCAGCCAACCAGTCCGACAGAGAGCGTGCGAGGGTGAAAGTGAGTAAGAGAGTGAGGATGAGTGAGAGAGTGAGAAATCCACATAAATCAGTCTTTAATCCAGTGTCGGGGAATGAGGGGCGAGGCGTCAGTTTTGTCATATCTGGCTGTGACGGACGGAATTTTGATGAGATGGGTTCGGTCCTGATGTAGCCTGCAGGGTGTTCATTACGGCCCGAAATGCTTGAGAAAAATATTAGCACACACACACACACACACACACACACACACACACACGGGAAAATGGTTCGTAAAGAAATCATTATGCGGTCAACTGTTTACAAATACTCGCATTTTACCGTGAAGAATGGGTCGATAATTCCTATAAAACTATATCATACAATGCCACAAAAAACACTACATATGATGCTCTCTGGCAGTGGAGCAAATTTCAGACAACAGCTGATACTTGTTCACGTATGTACATATGGAGAGAGAGAGAGAGAGAGAGAGAGAGAGAGAGAGACAGACAGACAGACAGACAGACAGACAGAGACAGAGACAGAGAGACAGACAGAGACAGAGAACGAATATTCACATAAAACTTTATTTCACTAAATCAGTAGGGAACATTAGGAAGACACTACCCTTTGACCATGAAGAAATAAATCCAGAAATAAAAACAAATAAGCACACAAAATATTCTCTCCTGATTCGTACATGTAAATTTATGCATGAATCCCTCTGCGTACGAACAGGCAGAAATTTGTAGTTCTCTGCATTTATCTCAGTATATTCGTAAATGGAAATACCACAAATTCCTACTGTATACTTAGCCAATTCAGTTACACAGATTCGGAAATACTATGACTGAAAGACGCCAAAATTCTCATTGAGCTTTGGTAGTTACGTGCATAAATATTTCGAAATTTAATCACTACTTACAGGAGTGCTGTATTTTTTTTTTCCGGTTATCAATTTCTCGACGAGGCACGTTCCTTACTAATAGTACGGCAATAATAATAATAATAATAATAATAATAATAATAATAATAATAATACAAATAACAAACATTTCGGGGGTGGGAATCAAAGTAAGGATGATGACAAAAAAATGCGTAAAATATAATTAAACTTAACAAAAAATCTGCATCACTGTCATACATCCAGTTTCCCCGTCTGGAAGCAGAATGTCCCAAGTTTCCCTTCAGAGGCGGACTTTTCATCAACAATCTCTCTCTCTCTCTCTCTCTCTCTCTGATAAATATAGATGGAGAAAACGTGGATATTTAAAATCAGGTTAATACATTATATACAGTATGAAGCAGTTTGTTGTGCAGTGTAGTGACAATGTTAAAATATTCTACATGTATATTTCATTTGACCTATTATATACCTGATTTGTAATATTGGAATAAGGACTGAGTCGATGATGAATGTGATGATGAGCCAAAATGAAAGTAAAAAAAAAGATGAAAATACACTTACATTGTAACTAAGAATACCATTAACGCTAATCTCCAAAACAATGATTCCTGGAGAGAGAGAGAGAGAGAGAGAGAGAGAGAGAGAGAGAGAGAGAGAGAGAGATTAAAAGCACTTCATTCAAAGGGACGTTTCATTAATTTGGTAGAAGCGCTTTGCTGCGAGCCTTCATGGTTTATGGCGCATATTTTTCATTCAGGGAGAGATTATAGTGTGCATGAGTGTGTGTAGAGAGGTGTGTGTGTGTGTGTGTGTGTGTGTGTGTGTGTGTGTGTGTGTGTGTGTGTGTGTGTGTGTGTGTGTGTGTGTGTGGATGCAGCACGAAAAAGAAAAGAAAATGCCATCGCAATGAATGGGCAAACTATCAACCTAGATTATTCTCGTGAGGACGCTAGGAATGGGAGGTAACGAGGATAAATGAGACAAGTTCGGTTCTCTTAAGTGCGGTTCTCTCCTCCTCTCGCCAGACATCATACAAGTTGGGTGATTCCTCTCCCAGCATCGTCACGTCGGGGATGGGTGACGATTGGTGTCGGGATGATTTGCGGCCGTTTCCACACCTGACTTGTTTGCATCTCAACGATCAGCTTCACCAACACTATAAGCTTCACTGGGTAGGTATGTTGTTCAATGAGAATTCCAAGACAAATGTTCTATAGCAAGTGTACACAGATCTGACAAATATATCTCATCTTATTTCTCCTACCAGTGGTCAAGTGTAATCAGACTGGAGGGTCCGTTCAACCAGAAGCCAAGGAGAACCATTCCTACCTCATAACTTAACCTCGTCGATTTTCATGCAACCACGACTTAATATTTAAGCTGAAAGAATAGTTCAGTTCCGTCACATGAAAACGGTCGATTACATTAATGGTCATGTTATGGTTTCGCACACTTGCCAACACCACCAGCAATGGAGATTGTGGGAAAAAAAAAAAAAAAAAAGTAGGAAAACGTTTTCTTCGCTGCGCTCTAACAAGAAGCAGTGTTCGTGGAAGCAGTCAGAATTTCAGATCAGTGGGAAGTTTGGATGCCTGTAGATAAAGAGTAAGGGGCAAAACAAGTAAATATTCCCTTCATCCAGGTATCTCAGTTTCCGAGCTACAGCATTCTCCAGTCTTGCCATATGCCATGTCTCAAATACGCTAATTCCTTCTCAGTGTTCTGTTTTCCACATAAGACTGATAGTGACAGATACACAGGCTGGGAGGGAAAACGCAAGGTGACGCAGTTGTAATAAAGACCCAACCAGGATCTTTCGATAAATTTGGTACCACAGAAAATGACCTTGTTGGGAGAAAGTGTTTGTGCCTCCAGCTGATAGCGATAAGGAAGCTGAGAGGTGATATGGATATTGAGAAAGTTTTAATAAGATTCTCCCATGAATGGCCTCCAGAAAATAGGTTTCATGAAGTGCTGGTAACGATAAGAAAACTAGATGGGCAGCGTACTGAAAATTTTTATATTTTCCAACAATCTATTGACGACTAAAAAATATGTCTTGTGAAAATGTTTGGAATGACATTTCTCCAAAATCTGTGTTTTTTCTTCTTCCTCTCTCAAGATCCTATCAAACCATAAATAACTGTAGGAAACGGGTAAACATTATAATAACGATGATGATGATGATGATGATGACGATGATGACGACGACGAAGGGGAACACATCGAAAGAGTGACATAATTAGATACGGCTTATCTCGCTGCCTCTGGAATTAATCAGAGCATAAAATTATGACCCTTACCAAATACAAATGCATCAGTGTTTAGAAGCGATTAAGAACGGGATGGGAAGAGTAGGCAAGTGGTTAATACTTGGTAAGAATAGTGTCGGTCTGTAACACGAAACCAACACAAAATATGCCATCGACTGGATGAGTTAGGAATGGGATTGTGAAGATTGAGAGGCTGATGGGATGGGGCAGGTTTTCGGAGAAGAATGGGATGCGTGGTGGAGGAGGGGAGAGGAGGAATAGGGGATGTGAATGGTAAATGGTGGAGACTTGGGGATGTCTGGTGAGGGGGTTTGAGGGCAGAGGGGATGAGAAGGGGCAGGCTGGTGAAGATTAGAAGTCTGGTGGAGGAAAGGAAAGGGGAGGGGGGAGAGGGGACGGCAGGAAGGGACTTCGTAGGTTCAGGTTTCTAGGGATACGAGGAAATTACGAAATCCTCAAGCCTTTTGGAAACTAGAGAAAATGTGAAGAAATATAAAGATCCTAACTGAAAAACGCATGTCTGTTCTCGTATACCATTAGCAAACGTATAGTCGTCCACATTTTTCACGGCTTGAAAGGTTGAAATAAATGACTTGGATCCTGCTGCTGCTGCTGCTACTGGTGACCATGATGATGATAATAAAGATGATGAAAACAATGATGATGATGATGAACACAATGATGATGATGATGCAAACGGTGATGATGATGATGATGATAAGTGATGACGATGATGATGAAAACAGTGAGGATGATGACGACGATGAGAATAATAATGCTGATGGTGATGAAAATAATAATGATGATGACAGTGATTGGTGATTCTCTACTCCTATCAGCACATGGTAACAACGTACAAGGCAACAGCTTCGACACTAGCAACATCATCATCATTTCGCTTTGACTAATGGACATGCAGAGTGAACTATTGCATATTCATGGTCATTAACACCAACCAGAATCCACGCGAGTATATACATTACTTTCATTATAAAATTTATCCCAAACTAAGGGAAAACTTAATGAAAAGATGGTAGTCCATTTGTATTTGGTACGACTAGGCTTAAAGGGAAAAACAACTGCGAAGGGAACGGCGGCTTGAATGAGAGAGAGAGAGAGAGAGAGAGAGAGAGAGAAAGAAGGGGGTGTGTGGAAAAGCCGAGTAAGAACTGACCGAAAAGAAAAAAAACGTAATGCCAGCCAAGTCAACGCCCGACACAAAGAAACGACAGAAAAAGAAAAGAAAATACGCAATCATGGAGGGGCAACTGAGATATTTTCACCCCCTCCCCGGCGATAGAGAGGACGGGGCAATATGCTAATGTCGCTCAATCCTGCTGCTCCATGAAAAACCTGATCCAATTTTCCCTTCACGGTGAAATTGGTGGGGCCGCCTCCGCATCCAACCAGCCAGACACACACGTACACATATACGCACACAGTCGCACTCACATAAACACGCACATAAACGTATCCATACGCACATGGACGTACACCCAAACACACGTAAACACGCGCAGGCTAGTGCTGCTTCCTACTTTGCTTGTCCTGACAAATACACATATATTTCTCATGCATTTATATGTCCGCCATATATATATATATATATATATATATATATATATATATATATATATATATATATAACTAAACTTCACACACACACACTACACCGCAGTTCTGCTCGGGATATGCCTCTGCAATTTCCAATATGCTAGAGCATAGAAATTTCGTAATACTTCATTCTACTAATATTAGAGAAAAAAAAATCACTTTTTTTGCGAGGGAAAACTTAGAGAGAGAGAGAGAGAGAGAGAGAGAGAAGCAAACAGAATTATTGACCAGCAGCCAAACACACTGATATCCACCTACCGCCCACATAACTTCCCTTTGAAATATTACTTAGGAAAGGCATGATAAAGAAAGCTCTGTGTTGGCCATTTACTCCAATTTATTCCTTGTTTATTTTGTTTTATGCTTATATCAGTGGGAAGGTGTACTGCAACTGTAATACCTACCTTTATAAACAGGCAAATAATTATGGTTATCTTTATTTACTATCCTATGACAGTGGATCCCACGCATCCCGTTTGTAATTGCGTAAACTGGATGATGATGATGATGATGATGATGATGGATGACTGACTGACTCACTGACTGACTGATTGATTGGCTGACTGACTGATTAACTGACTGATGATGATGATGATGATGACTGATGATTGATGACAATGACGATGATTGTACTGTATTTATTCTGTGCCATTATCCTTTGGTTTAGTAGCTAACAATGTTTTATTCTTCAACCGTACAGTAATGATCATATCCTGGAACTTCCATGTGTTGTTTATTAATCTGGTTTACAATAACTTTCCATCTCACCGGCCAAACATAATGAGCAGCATAATAAAAATGATTTAATTTTTCCACTAGTATGATGTCCTTCGTGCTCTTGCTACCACCAAATGGTTTTCGCTTTACCTGAGAGATTACAAAATGAACCCCTACCAAGCCCTTCGTTGACATGCTGATTATTCTATTTCACTCTTGCCATCAATACGATGTTTTTATTCAAGTAATAATTATCTCCCTGCCTGAAGATTTTTTAAAAACATCCTCCATTCACTCTTTCATTGTTATGGCGGTAATTTCACTTTGCTCCTGTCTCCCAGTTATATTATTCTGTTTACGAAAAATCTCTCGTTGTGAAAGGATTAAAAACGGCCAACTGGAAATTATGTAGACTCGATTATCCAAGACAGTAAATTGGGTAGACGCCTTGTGGTCCAGTGGTGTGAGGCGCCACGTAGGGTGAATAACATTTGGTCGTGTGAACATGGATTCGAATCCTTTGGGAGCGACTATATTTTCGATTACGTAATATCACAAAGGGCGTTAGACCAGTCACCTGAACTTCTTGATTGCTATGAGGCTTTTTGTATTTCATTCCTGCCACTGTCACACGATTTTATTTACTTGACAGATAATGGCAGCAGTGAAAATGTTTTAGTGAAAATCAGATAATGAAAATGTTATAAAGTGGTGAAATGTTATAGTGAAAATAATATAAAGTGGTGAAATGTTACACTGAATATGCTATCAAGTAGTGAACACGTTATAAAGTTATGAAAATGTTATCGAATAGTAAATATGTTATCAAGTAGTGGAAATGTTATCACGTCTCCATTAATTACTTCAACACGACGACAGCATTTGTTTTTTCTTATTCTTGTTTCCCCGATACTATAATTTTCAACTTGGGAGACATTTTTCGTAGTGACGGGCGTTATGTGTTTTGGACCACGATCTCACAGTCTTGATCACCGACACCTCACAATGGTAATATGAAAGGTCAGAATCTCTATCTGTCTGTCCGTCCGGCTGTCTAATCTAATTTAATCTATCTATCCACTGCCAGACACCGCATCCTGTGAGTGGTGGCCTCGACAAAAACGACCTCCAGGCGTTACTGCACAGTATACTTGGTAACAGCTCCTCTTCCCACAACACATCACCCTCCCTCATATACACCCCCCTACATCTCTCTCTCTCTCTCTCTCTCTCTCTCTCTCTCTCTCTCTCCCCCCGGGTGACCTTGGCCTTAATTCCTGATGGTGCAGTTGTTGTTTTTGCGTGCGTTGTTGTTTTGTTGTTCCAAGCTTCTCTCTCGCCGTGTTTGTTATTTTGCTCCTGCTGGTTAAATCGGTGCGTAGTGTTAATCGGATGCGAGTGTTTGTGTACATCAGATAAAAGACTTCCATTAAATACAAATATAAGAAAAAACTATTATATAAAAAAAAGGGATGGATGGCAACAGTGATAAGGAAATATTTCAGTACTGACGTAAGAAAAAGGTAGATTTCAAAAGATGGAAGACTTTTTTTTTTTTTTTTCCAGTTTTTGCAGCCGTAATTCTTTCTCGTCCGGTATGCTTACATTTTTAACCTCTTCGATACCCTTACTCTTTTTTTTTTTTATTATTCCTGCTTCCAGACGATTTCACTTAGCTCAAAAACAAACCTAGTAATTGATCTCTCTGACTGCAGGGATTTATAACAACTTCTATAAACCCCTACACCATCAGGATTATTTTATCTCATTCATTACCAGCAGACGATTTTGGTAAACACTGAAAGGAACCCCAGTTGCCTACGGGTCACGAAGAAACCATTATATTTCAGTTACATGTAACTATACTGCTGGCCAAAACACAGACACACACACACACACACACACACACACACACAGCATTAATGGTCTTAGTAATACTACGAAGTAGAAAAAGAAAATAAAAGACGGAAAATACAGTAACAATGTTCTCCTTCCCGAATTTCCCCTCATTTTAAATCCCAAACAATTTTCCCGTCGCTCTTGCTCCCGCGTGTGTTGTTCCGGCTAAATCTATCGTGGGCGAAGGCACTCAAGCTTATTATGTCACAGCGTCAGGGAAGAGTCAGGCAGCAAACAATGAACCGTGCTTTTAAGTGCTAGAAATTCATGAAACTACAAAGACAATAGGGAAAATAAAGGACTGGGATTTTTTTGGTACGTGGTGTGACATACTAACTGCTAAAATCCATGAAACTACAAAGACAAGAAGGAAAACAAAGGATGGGGATTTTTAGTACGTGGTGTAAACATACTAGTGAGGCGTAACGAAACTAACTGTGAGCCGTGACTATAACTGCTAAAATCCATGACACCACAAAGACAACAGGTAAAATATGGGATGGGGATTCTTCTAATGAGACGTAATTATTAGAGAAGTTCAGACGGACGACGTAGTTTATATTCTGTTCTTGCCTTCTCCTAAATATATTAATTAGTTTAGAATAACCATCTACTACTGAAGCTGCTGATGAAGACTGTATCGAACCCGTCCAATTCCAAAATCTTTCCAAAGTTGTAATAATTATAGCTGTTTAGCGTCTGAAGGCAACAAAAATAATATACAAAACATATATTGGAGTAAAGGGATTAAACTACTTCAGCACGATGACATGCTTTAAAATTTTGCCATCTCTTGACGGTCTTTATTCAGCTTAGGAGAAATTTTTTTGAGCTGGGAGGGGGGAGTCAGATACTGCATTCAGTAACCCCTTCGCTAATGGAGATCCTCCCTACTAGGCACTTTGCACCTAACTACAGTTCCTTAGACTGAAACTACCATCAAAGGAAAATGCTACAAATCACTCGTATTTATTATCTACCAAGCAACACATAATAAAAATAAATACTAATGCTTACAACACCCAGAGGGACCGAGTGTCATAGTGCTGCAGGCTTGGGAGGCTCACCAGATTTCTTTCACCTTAACCTGGCCATGATTTTCGTCCTTCCGTGGGCTATTTCTCGTAATTCAGTGGCAGAGGAAGACTGTGCTATGAACCTACATCCCTTTCATAGCACCTATTTGGAGTCCAGTGTCAAATTCTAGTGTTAATATATTGTTACAGCTCAGGATTCACGATGGAGATAAGGCAATTTTAGGCCAAGTAACGGCTGTCAAAAAGTGTACAGATCTTTCCCTACTATATTGTTTTCTTATAATTTGGCTTAAAACTGCCATATCTCCACCTTCAGAGCTAAGATGTACTAGGATATTAATACTACAATGCTGATCAAAACGAGTAGAGCTGATGTATTATAATTTTCTGTCAACGAGCTTGATAAAACAAGCAACAAACAGACAGAAATATGGGCCAAGTTAACGTGAAAAAATGCAGCAGATTTCTCACGTAAATACTTCAGTACTCTCTAGTGTGTTAATCGATGCAACTTAAGCCAATATTAACCTCCTTAAGGTCGCGTGTGCTTCAATATTCTGGTCCACCTGACGCCAAACGATTTAATGTAAATTTTAAGGAGCTGAAAATATTTATATCATCATCATAAACTTTCTCACGGCCAGGACTACTTGTGTTCTAATCTACATGACGTCAGACGACTTTATTCAGCTGGAAATGAGTCGCAGGAGACTGAGTGTAATAACGGGAAATGGTAAAGAATATGCAAAAGAACATTAACTCCTTTAGTCCTACATCACAGTTTTCAATCTGCCTTTCTTTACTCAGCTTTGGAGAGATTCGAGACTTTTCGACTTAGAGGGGTTTGATAAAGCCTTCACTAACCCCTTAATAGAGTGGTCTCCTCACCTAAATAAAATCGGTTGGTGAAGAAATGGAAAATACGACACCAGACTGAAGGAGTTAAATAAAGGCGTCCTCCTAGGGAAACTGCAGATAACGTATTGGGATACAATTCCGGAGGGGCCCCAGCTGCCGACACGCGTTGCACGGGTGAGACAAATGAGCACAGACCACTCCAATAATCAATTAAGTGTCCTCGCTCTCTCTCTGTCACACGAGTGCTTGCTGTGTGTGTGTGTGTGTGTGTGTGTGTGTGTGTGTGTGTGTGTGTGTGTGTGTGTGTAAATGCCAGTCGTTCTGTCTTGTCACTCGTTATACAGCTTACTAAATATATATTAGAGATTAATAGTCTCTAATGGTTTACTTTATTCATGCAATGTCAATAAAACAAAAATTTACACATCATACAAGCGAAAATTATGGTGGTGTGTGCAAAACTAATCGTCAGTGATCCTCTGAACCTCATGAAAATACTAACATTTTTCAACGTTCTTCATTTGCGCTATGAATCTATGGAAATTCGGGTTTCGATGATGATGATGATGATGATGATGATTAGGAGGAGGAGGACGAGCAGGAGGAGGAAGAAGAAGATGACGATGATATGTATGGTGGTGGTGATGACGATGATGATGGAAATGATGATTGTCTTTATTATTATTACCAATATGATGATGATGATGATGATGATAATGATTCTAGACCTATCTCATCCCACGTATTAACCCTCTCTGTGCAGTGACGCCTTGCATGGGTTTATTCTCGCTACTTTCAAACGATTGTATTGAGTTAAGGGGTTACAAAAGCATTTCATACGCTACGTAATATTGCCTGACGAGAGAAAGAACAATGGAAAAAATGTCATCACACAGAACGATCACTAAGGCGCGTTTACTTTAACTTGACGAAGGTCCCTAATTCCTTTTAGATCCGTTGATGGCCAAGAGCACCGAAACTGTAGGGTAAAGATGACTAGCAACCAAGGAGACTCATAAAGATCATCAAATTTCATGCAACCATAACGTAGTATTTGGGTGGTGGAAGTAGCCCAGTTCCGTCAAATGAATATCATCTACAGAACACCGCCCTTGGAGCAACAGTAACATTTTTTTTTTTTCCGGATCTAAGACATCAACAAACATCTTAGTCCACCAAAATGTAAGATGGTCAGTAAATAGCGCTCCACTAGAAACTCACCTGGCTATAATCTACCGTGCTACAGGGACGGCTCAGTCTGCTGGTGAGGGCGTGAGTGTGGTAATAAGAGTAAGGTAGGAGGAAACAGGGTGGATATTGATAATGCTGACTAGGCTGTCCAAGTAACAAACACCTCGGATGCAGGGGAATAGGGTATGAATAGATGATGAAGGGTAGATACTGACCACGCCAAGCCGTCTCCGCAGAACAAGAGAAATCGCTCGGTGGAGTGGAAGAGGAGGACTGTAAAAATGATCTACCCTTCTCAAAATGAAATAAGTGGTCGTCAGCCAGGATTAACTTTTTCTGACTGTGTTCTTCTTCCATGGCGAGACTTAAGACTGAGAAACGGCGCGGTGAATCAGCCAGAAGTTGTCTCATTAGTTGTCTTAATCCGTCTCTCTCTCTCTCTCTTTCTCTCTCTCTCTTTCTCTCTCTCTCTCTCTCTCTTTCTCTCTCTCTCTCTCTCTCTCTCTCTCTCTCTCTCCTATAAACCAGAGGTCCCCCATTTCCTCCCACATATTTCATTTCCTGATTCCTCCCTCTTTCCCTCCCCAACATTGGCCTTTTGTCTCGCATCTTTTCCACACCATTTTCCTCATTTTTCTCCCTTTCTTACCACCTTCTCTTTCCTCTTTCTTCTCCTTTCGCTCTGTCCTACATCTTTCTCCCCTCCTTTATATTTTTTTCGTCGTCTCTCCTACCCTCTCGTATCTCTTGTCCTTCTTCCTGATCCTACTATTTCTTACATTTTCCACACCGCGCGCTTGCATCTCCTTCCTCTTATTCTTCATCCTCCCTTCTACCTTACCTGATTTGTCATTTTTCCCCCTTCTAGCCACCCTAGTCTTCCCCGTCTCCATACTCGTACAATTTTCCTTTTCAACCTCTCCCCCTTATCTTTCCTTTGTTTTTTCCTACCGCTTTTCTTTATCTCCCCCCTCTACCTCTACCTGCTCTTTCCAGTATCTATATAGTTTTCCTAACATCTCCTACTCCTCTTTCTCTTGTTTTTCCCTCTACTTTCCCTCTAAAATTCACACTCTCTTCGGTCCCCTCCTCATTTTACCCTTTCCCACTTCCTTGATGTTACGGTATTTCCTCCGTCAGTTCCCCTCCTTCATTCCTTTTCAGTTTCCTTGTCTCTGTTTTTCCCTTGTCCTTTCTAATTCCTCATACGCCCTCTCTACCTTTTCCTACTCTTCTTACTGTTTCCAATCATCTCCTTACTATTTTCTCCCCATTTTAATCTCCTTCCAGTCGTCTCCTTCACTCCTTTCCTTTCCCCATTTGCTCCTTCCCCTTCTCCACCTTTTTCTTCTTTTGTTTTCCTTCCTCTTCCACCTCCTCTTCACTTCCTCCCCTATCTACTTTCTTCCCCGTCCCTTTCCTCTCTTTCTTCAGCAATTTTCTTTCAAGTCCTCTTCATTTTTCTCTTTGGATTCATTATTTTATATTATCTATTCATATCCAATCTTTCAAAGCCTAATCTCTCCTTTGCTTCCATTTTCTTCCTCCTTGTCCAGTCTTTCACCTCCATTCTTTTTTTCCCGTCTGCCTTGTCCAATAATTGTCTCATTCATTTTCCGTCCACCATTTTTCCCACATCGGTTTTCCACTGTCATCTATTTTCCATCGGGATATTCTCTTATCGCAAAACTCTAACTGCCATTTTTTTCCCGCAATGCATCGTTCGCTATCGTGTTATCTTCCGCTGTCCGATGCCTCTGTTATCTCTGTCTTCTTTATCTGTCTTCGCTCATTGTGTTTCTCTCTCTCTCTCTCTCTCTCTCTCTCTCTCAACTCGAATTTTTCCAATGTCCAAAGCTTCATCTTTCCTTCCGACCTAGCAATTAATTTTTCCTTCTCCGTTATCCTCTCTCTCTCTCTCTCTCTAACAATCATCATTTTTTTTCTTTTTCGACCGACTCTTAACTTTCTTTTCCATTCCATTTCCCTTTTCTTATTTTTTACTATTCATTGGAACAAATATATTTCTTTTCTCTCTTTGTTTCCGATCACTATTCTTTCCAAGTATTTTCCTAATCCTCAATCTTCGTCTGATCTTTACGTTACTTTCTCCCTGTATCTCCGTTTTGAACTTTCTACCTCCATTGAAATTTCTATCTCCTTTATTTCTCTTTTTATCCTTCAATCTTTGTTACCTCTCCTAGTTCTCTTCCGTTATTTTCACACGCCTAATCGACTTCCTCTCCTCGTCTGAACACATCCTCTTTTTTGCTGTCTCCTTTTATTTCCGATAATTCCCTCTCTCTCTCTCCACCTGTTTTTCCCAGCTTCTCCACTCCTAAACGCTAGTTCCTTAGTTTTTTTATTTTGCCTCTTGCACCTCCATCTCTCCACTCCTATCTCCTTCCATCTCCTCTACCTATCTTCTCCTTCTCCCCCTCCTCCTCCTCCCCCTCCTCCTCGACCCCCTAACGTGTTCCCTTGTCAGTTGTCAGTCACATTTTTTTTTTTTTCGGAGTCACAAAAATAAGCCTCTTTTCAAAAACGAAATTGGGAGACTTAAGTGATTTTTTTTTTCTAGCTCGGGTTCCAGGGATGTGAGCTGCCGAATTGTCCAACTCATATTAGGTCTTAAAGGCGCCAATTAAAGTCAAAGAATCTTCAAACGAACTACTTTTTTTCTTAATTCGCTCTTTTAATTTTCAGGCTTTTTTTTTACATTATGTTGGTGGTATTTTCCGTCACTCATGCCGTCCATCTACGTCAAAAAATCTTGTTATAGTTTGTTCACCTTGACTTGGCTGATATATGTGTATATTTGCAGCTGATGCCCGGTAGTTCCACGGCAGAATTAGACCATACTACGGTTCTACATCCTTCTCTTACCCCTTCTTCATCACTTTCCTGATTCGGATATTAATCTCTTGTTACACCTCGGCTTTCAATGTGGAGATTAGCAAATTTAGGCAAACTTAGAGTGGACAAGTTTAGTTATTTTTCATGTAATCCCGGAATCTTTGCTCGCCCTATTTTTGTTCATGGTTTCTTGACGTAATTTTCCTCGTCAATGCCGTTTTTCGTCCAAGGTTCATTATATTTTGTTCGTTATTTTTCAGCACGCACTCCCACAACGGCTGATTTCACTAGTTTATTTTTGTTTGTTTTGTATTCTTTTTATAGTTACTGGATGTCATATTCCTTCGCCCATTCCTTAGTTCTTTGCATAGACAACTGCCTAGTCGCTTATTTTTCAGTGTTCCTTAAAGTTTTGATCACTCTCCTCTTTTTTCTTAAATCTTCGCTGTTACATTCGATCATTCACACCGTTTACTTTCGTTAGCTTTTTTCAGCAGATACTCCCAGGATTTTTGCTCACTGTAGCTTTTTCTTCTGATTTTTTCTCTCGTCTTTGCTAATCCATTTTCCCCGACCCAAGAACAGTTTAGGCTTATTAAAAGAAACCAGCGGATTTTCCCCTTCTCGTAATCTCAAAGCACTGCCAGAAATGCAAGGCTGCAAAAATATCGCTTATCATCTACTAGCCCCTGTGATTCGTTAACCTCTTTTCTGCTTTATAACTCGGCATTAGTCTACCTTTTTCAGTACAGTTTACCCAGTTATTCTTAACCCTTGTCTATGAAACTGGTCCTTTAAAATGAATATCACTGTATGGTAGAAGCAAGGAGAATACACTAATAACACCATCATACTCCATTATTGACATCTTTCTACCACTATGAGAGGTCTGCGCCAAACTGAAAAGAAGAAAAAGAAAAATAATCTCGAGTAACAAAGATGATTTAAAAAGGTATTATGCCGCTTAAAGAGTTATTCTCATATATTTGTTTGTCTCCCTGCATTTCCCACTTATATTTTCTCTATAACCCTAAAAAATACTACACATTTATTTACATTCTAATTATTTTCATTTCCATCTACTATATACAGTATATCTATATTGGCCATCCTATTACTTCCGTCCTACTTTCCTCTATATTCCCTTCTCTTCATGTTTCCCTCTTTTCATTCTTTTCATATTTCCTTCTTTCCCTTCTCACTTCCATCTCTTCTTTCCTCCACATCTCTTACTATCTTTTCATACCTCTTACCCACGTTTCCCATATTCCTTTCACAATTCCTTCATCTTCTCCTCGTTTCTATCTTTCATATGCTCACCTTTTTCTCCATTTCTCTACGTCTCTCTGTTCTTCCTTTACCTGTCCTCTCGTCCTTCTGTCCATGCTTTGTATCCCACCTATACTATCCACATAATTATTTACACCTGTCCCAATTACCTACCTGTCTACCTGTCTGAGCCCTTAACACCCTTTATAGGTTCAGGATAATGGTCTTTGCAATCGTTTGTCTATCCACAGCCACTACTGAAATCATCATCATCATAGTTATCTTCATTTTTTTTTATCCTCTCCATCCTCCTCGTCGTCGTCCTCCTCCTCCTCATCATCATCACCGTTATCTTCATTTTTCACTATCCTCCTCCTCATCATCATCATCATCATCATCACCGTTATCTTCATTTTTCACTATCCTCCTCTTCCTCCTCCTCCTCCTCATCATCATCAACATCATCATCACCGTTATCATCATTTTCTTTATCCTCAGTATCATGATCTTCAACATAACTATCATCCAAACTTTTTTCTCTCTATGATGATGGGTAGATAAGATCCAAACGTAGACAGAGGACAGAAGTAGTAGGACCATCATCAGTGTCCAGCAAAATGATCTACCCCTCCATTCACTGATTAATGTTATCTTCATTATCCTCAGCATCATCATCTTCAACACCACTACCATCATCCAAACTTTATTCCCCTCCAAGATAAAAGGCAGATAAGATCCAAACACAGACAGACCAATTCCTCTATTCACTCATCACCTAAAGCCATCAACATACACATCATACACAACGCCTCACCTAACAATACTCATGCCAATTAATTCGTCTGCAAGGTCACAATACAGACTTCCAATATCAGCATCACTGACATATTAAGTTCTAAATATCAGAGGTAAAAAATGTCATCATCCAAACTGCTGTCTCTCATTTTTTAAGAATAATGAAAAAAAAAAAAAAAATGAGTGATAACTAAAACCAAATCATCATCATCATTTGTATTAGTAGTAGTAGTAGTAGTAGTAGCATAACAAAAACGAATTCAACAATAAATTTCCCGCCAGATCAATAGCAACTGACTGAGCAGATTATTCACTTTCTGACTTAATTAATATCATCACAGCCATTATTCGTCCCCCTAATTAGATTGTTCGACAAATGATAATTCTAATTCTGCAATCAACACTGGACCACCGGCATCCATAACAAGGCGAGACGATTAATTGGACAGACATTGAATACTTTATTATACTTTAGTGTATTTATTGCACTGGTATTGTATGGTTCTGTCCAGTAACATTTTTAATTCTTTTACTTTACTGCACAATTACCATATGGTTCTATCTAAGAGGTTTTATATATATTTTTTCTTTCTTTATGACTCAGGATTTTTCTTCAGGGGGGGTTCTACTCATTAACTTTATTCTTTGCAGCATTTCTTTACTCCACAGGTATTGCATGCCTCCATGTATTAGCTCTTTATTCTTTACTTTCTTTATTGCACAGATATTGTATGGCTTTATCGACTATTCTTTTTATTTTACTGACCGTCCTTACTTTGCAGGTGCTGTTTGATTCTGTTCAATAACTTTTTCATTCTTTACTTTCTTTATTGCACATATACTATATGGCTCTATCAAACACCCTATTTCTTCTTTGTTGTCCCTACTACACACTTATTGTATGGCTCTACCCAATAACTTTTTTTATTCTATATTTTATTACACGGTTACTGTATGTATCTATTCAGCAACTTTTTACTTCCTTTACTTTCTTTTCTGCATAGATACTGTAAAGCTCTATCTAATAAATTTTATATTCTTTACGGTCTTTCCTTAATTGCACAGGTATTGTATGGCTCTATCACCCAGGTGTTGAACTAAATTTTTTTTATGGACTGTTGGGGATGTGAGGTGAAGCCAATAATCTGAGGGCTTCCATGATGACAGAATGGATGTGTGACCATTGAAGAGATAGACGGATAGACAGACTGATAAATATATCGATAAACAGATAGATGGACAGACAAATAGGGAGATACAGCTTGATAGATGCAGATAAAGATAGGACAGATGGATAGATAGGTAGACGCACATCGACAGGTTGATAGATATCGGTAGCTAAGGATAAAGACGTAGATACAAAGACACAGCTGGATCGACACAATGATAAAGACACATAGCAGATAAAAACCACAAGACAAATTATGAAGCAAAAAAAAAAAATAAAATAAAATAATAATAATAATAATAATAATAATAATAATAATAATAAAAGAAAAGATATAAGGTCTCCGGAATTATTTGGGGACAAAGAATCTGCCTGGAAGAAATGACTCAGATCTCGTGCGTGAAAAGTGAGAGGAGGAAAATGGGGTTGGAATAGGGATGGGGGGAAAGTCGAGGAAGAAAAAATGAGAGACCAGGAGTGAGAGAATATGGGGGGAGGAGGAGGAGGTAAAAAAAGAGAGAGAGAGAGAGAGAGAGAGAATAAAGAGAAGAAGAGGGAACAGGAGAAAAAGGAAATGCTGGAAGAGAAGGAGAGGTAGGAGGAGGAGAGAGGAAGTCAAGGAGGAGGAAGAGGATGGAGAGGGAGGCGCCAAGGAGGAGAAAAAGGTCGTGACTTGTGAGTTGTTTGCTGGAGGAGGAGGAGGAGGAGAGGAAGGGAAAGGCGCAGAAGACAGAGTACTGGATGAAGAATGAGGAAAGAGAGAAGAAAAGATGAGAAGACAAGTATTCACCTAAACCTCTCTAGTACGCTAACTATACCGTATTTCATTCAGTGTAGACCAAGATGATTTTGTCAACCTTAAGTGATCTATCTTTTCGCGAAGGAGTTAGAGGCGATCTCCGTTACCTCTAAAGTATGATGATGTGTTTCTAAATATAATCTATCTACGCTAAACGATTACATTCAGTTTGGGAAAGAAACCTGGCAGCGAAGGAGTATAATTTTCCGATATCTTAAAAAAAAAAATCACTGCAATTTTCGACTCGCCAGTAAGTTCTCGAGTACAACTGTCACTTTATTGTTTCTACTTCCACACGCACATTTACTGAGCTTTGGAGAGAAATCTGACAGCGAAGTGGTCAAACCTCATCCAGTGTTTTCATAAAAGTACACAGGACTGAAATTTTTGCTTCGCGAAGGGGAAAAAAATTAGGAAAAGGAAAAAAAAAGACTCACAGATGGAAAAACAGACCGACATGTTGTAGGGATTATTTTTAATCGGCTTTAGTTAGCAAGCGGCGGGATTAAATCGTCAAAATGGAATATGCAAAATACATTTACATCAGGGAAAAAACGCTTAAGCGAAGTAAGAAAATGCTGGGATGTTATAAATCACACACACACACACACACACACGAATTACGATCATCTCTATCCCAACGGTAATAAATCTAATACCGGTATATACAGTGTGGGCAGGATCAACAACAGATAAAAAGGAAATACAAAAAAGTAGTAGAATTATCATTAACCCATATAGTACACTGATATCAGGATTATTTTATTATTACCGACAGACGTTCTTTACTCACTTTTCACAGAGGCACCTCGTTATGACGGGGTTAATGGAGACCTTATAAATCTCCCACTTTTAGGCAAAATATGAGTAGGAAAAACGGGAGAGAGGAAAGAAGAGATACAGAAAAAGTGAGAAACAGAGGGAAGAAAAACACACACACACACACACACACACACACACACACACACACACACACAGGAAAAAAAAGGGGAAAAAGTAGAAAGGCCCTGAGCAAATGACCTAGTTGTCTGAAAGTGGAGTGAAAAATGAGAGTCGAGAGGAGACATGTTATCTGTCCTCGTAGGCTAAATTCTTGACTACTGAATACGCTTAAATTAACTCTCTCATGATACGGACTATTCTAGGGTTTTATTCCAACCAATGCTAGACGGTTTCCTTAAGCTGAGTGAGTCATAAGAGCTTGAATGTTCATAATGTCACTATCAGGTCGCTCATGATCTTGACAACTCTACTGTTTTTAGTTCCAGTTGACGTCAGACGATTTCATTAAACTTAAAGTGAGTCACAAGAATCTGAAAGTGTTAAAAAATCAAGGTTACCTTCGTAAAAGAAAATGTTACCTCCACAAGTCCACTTAGCAAGATGTTTATTCTATTGGTCGTTCAGGAGCTTGATGGAGATTGTTTCTAACCTATTTTTATTAAGGTGTGTAACTCTTAAGGTCATTATAATCGCCTAGTAGTAACAGCAGGAATAAATAAGAAAGCCGTCCAGAATCTGAAAGTGCTAAAGAGAAATTTTAAGAACTTTACTCGCACTATGTTCATCAGAAAATAATTCTGTGATTAAAAACATCGATAAATTAAATAATACCGAATGAAAACAGCACCAGAGCAAGGGACGCACAGCTACGGACAGGAATGTCGATCTACATTTTTAATCGAACAAGTACGAAAGTTACAAAACATTCTGAACAGAAAATTTTCCTCCAAAGATCACATTAGTGTCGAAAGTCACTGTTCATTATTTCCTTATTTAATGCAATGGAATGGATCGACACTTTTGCCTGCAACTGTCCATGTGCCTCACTCCCCGTCCCTTACTTTGTATTTATTTTTTTCTTCACTTTGGATTCAAAGTCGAATGGCCGTATTCTCATCGGCTTACAAGGCAACACCTCGTCCTGAGCAATTTATTTTACATATTACATCACAGTTTTCTCTTGACAGTTGCATTATATCTTTTCAACGCCGTCACAGACTGCATAAGTAACATAAAAGTTAATACTAATGTGGAATATCCAAAAATAATGTTGTAAGGAGGAAGTGTTGAGAGTGACTTTTGGCCTGCGAGCATACAAGTGCAAGAGGCTGTTTCCTGGAGCATATACCTCCCTTTCCCTGAGCATGTCATGAATACCCAACGCCGTGCTCCCATGGGCTTAGCAGGCCTTCTCGTACCTCTTCCTTAGCTATTTAGTTCCGCGTATGGTAGGGTAACATCCTCTTGTAAGTTATTTTGGCAAACTACGTCGATAATGAAAGATGTTAATGGTACACGAAACAGCACTAAGGTGTAATAACCAAGATCAATTTTGCCAAGGAAAAGGATCTAGTGAGGCAGGTTAGGTTAGGCTAGGTGACATGTTAGGTCAGAGAAAATGGCCTCTGGTTTTATAGGTGGTACGAAATGAGTGAAGAACGAAAACATTACTTTGCATGAAACACGAACACAGACACGTGGACTTTTAAACACGGTACGCATATTACTGGCAAGCACAGGACTACTCTATACTATTATATATACTGAATATTCATCCGTTTCACTATACAACCATCAAGCCACAAAACCAGATCAACCTGGTTACGTCCGTCTATTATATTCTTTGCCACACTGTTCACTTTTAGCTCAGAAACGACTTTTTAATTTTACTCATTAGTTCACATACACCGCCTCACTATTAGGACATTCTCGTGGAGCTAAATTAAATCATGAGGCAGCAGCAGGAATTAAAACAATAGCGTCCTGGGGCTGAGAGATCAAGTACGGCTACGATGTCACACTTACGAAATGTTAGCACAGTATTTAGACTGATTAATAACTGTGAACCTGCCAAGGATGGTTGCCTCTCTGATCACCGTAACAACAAACACCTGCATCTTCACCAAGGCAAGGCAGTATTTCATCGTGTAGGATATAAAACAAATATCAGATTACCTTTGACCAATAGGTAAATACTTGTAACCTTTTAAATACTACGACATCCTTGTTTTCTTTTTACTCATAGACGCCAGACTTTCTCTTTCTTTTCTGACTTGTTTATTAGAGATGTGTCATATTAAAGGAATTCATTAAAGCATTGCGCAGTTGACCCTTGTGCGGTGTGGTGCGGTGAGGATCTGTCCGTTCTCCCCTTTGGGGCTAAGATGTGAATGAATGTGTTTAAATGGATGATAAATGGAGAGTGTGTCGTCCTGTCTCGGCTACCTCCCTTTCCTTGGGGGAAGCAGCCTAGGTATATAGATAGATAGATTAAAGCAAAATCTAACCATTTCAGTTCGAAAAGTCTGCAGTTAACCTGAATAATATCGTCTGGGGTCAGCACGTGAATAACAAATTACGATCTTGTTCTGAAGTTAATTTTCTTTCCTTTGCTGTTGATTATATTTTTATTTCCCGTTTCTTCCTATAGCTGTTTCACGCTTTGTATCTGCCCAGACTCTCTCTCTCTCTCTCTCTCTCTCTCCTCTCTCTCCTCACAATGCAAACTACCGAAATTGGACAGTTCGCTGGCCAAGTGAGCAAGTTCTGGATTATAAGCAGCTTCTGAGAGGCTTAAATCCTCTTAAGAGCCGTTTCAGATTCAAGACTTTAGCCTCTCCTTCCAGGCATCTCTTCTCTCTCAATGTTAGCGGAAACTCTGATATGAGGTGGTTAGCGAAGACTCTCTCTCTCTCTCCCTCTCTCTCTCATTTCATCTTCGTCTCCAATTTCATCTGTCTCCATGTCCTCCTCTCCCTCTCCAATTCTTCCTCCTTGTTCTTCCCGTATTTTTCCTCTCGTTCCCTCTCACTTTCTCGTCCTCCCCTCTCCATCTCTCATCCCTACCAGCATACAGAATCTGTCTCTCTCTCTCTCTCTCTCTCTCTCTCTCTCTCTCTCTCTCTCTCTCTCTCTCTCTCTCTCTCTCTCTCCACTTATACGTTTCCTTCATTTTCCTTTATTGTGTTCGTTTCTTTTGTCCTGCGCTTCTCCTACTGTTTCATCCTTTTTCCCTTTTCCTTTCACCCTCCTTCTCTCTTGTTATCTCCCGACACAGCTAAATTGAAACAGCCTCTCTCTCTCTCTCTCTCTCTCTCTCTCTCTCTCTCTCTCTCTCTCTCTCTCTCACACACATGCAAAAACTCCTGTCTCGCCTCCATCCTCCCTCCCTCTCCGTCTCTCACTCTTTCCCACACACTTAAAATGACAATCTCTCATTGTTTTTCCATCTTCCTTATTCCTGCCTTCCTTTTTCCCTCTCTCAATTTCCTTCTCCTTTCTTCCTTTCTCAACCATTCTCCATTCCCCTCTCAGTCTGTCTGTCTCTCTCTCTGTCTACTTCTCTCAATCTCTCTATCTTTCGGTGTGTGTGTGTGTGTGGAGGAGAGCTCTCTCTCTCTCTCTCTCTCTCTCTCTCTCTCTCCACCCACCCCGCCTGACACATCTCCCACTGCGTCCGTCCAACACCAAGACATATCACAGACCAGACACACTCGCAAACAAAAGCCCGCTAATGCTGTCACACGCACCCCTAAACAACACCACCTTTCAACCAGAGAATGGTTAAGAAAACACACACACACACACACACACACACACACACACACACACACACACACACACACACACACACACGAGATTCTAATTATAATATACAGGACATACAAGTTCCGGACGGGATCACAATACACTTGATACACATAGTTCAGAGTAAATTTCATAGTGTACAGACGTCAGCAGGCAACACCGATTTTATCATCACCATTATCGCCATCACAAACATCATCATCACCATCATTATTCCAATCTATAATCCCACCCGAGAGACGGCATGACGTCAGAATCAGTAACTAATTAAGAGGAAGCATAAAAGTGGAACAAATATCGACGAACATGTCCTCTGAGATGGACAACACAATAACTCACACATCACTCATGCCCTCGAACACTAACTCCTACATACAAGCAAAATCACCAGCAAATTTTTTTTTATATAATTTTTTTCAATGCACTTCCAATACTCCTGTCCGATTGAGTCACTTCGTCAACTACCAGGTAAAATAAATGACTGAAGGGGTAAGCTAAACTCTTAATATTTTCTTCGTACATACCTCATTCATCCATCCTTTTATCCTCAAGCGCCTTTCAAACAGGAGGCGTTAAAAATAATCTTCATTACCTCCTTCATCACGAGGGGATCTAATAATCTAAATAAACCTGCGTGACTTGCCAAGAGCGAAATTAATGTGCCTAGTCTAATGGGTTCATCAGTAAAAAAGAAAATTCCTGTAGCAAAGTATATATTAGAGTATAATTTAAACAAAGGCTATTATTCCACCTTTTCTAAGCCATTTATTGTATTTATATCCCTCTTATTCTTCCCCCCCAGTTTCCCGTGAACACTAGAGTATACACAAATCATTTAAATGGCCAAAATAGCGGCATTTCTTAAACAGTGCCAGCAATACTTTAAATCCACGCCAGGCAGGCTCTCTCTCTCTCTCTCTCTCTCTCTCTCTCTCTCTAGCGTCTCAACGTCTCGCTTTTTGCCACGAGTATCTTGCTTTAATTTCTTCCTCGTTCTTCGTATTTCCTGAAGACGCCATTTCTGTGCTACTGTGCCCATTTATTCTTGTCCAATTGCTTTACTCACTTCACTGGAGACTGTGGACGCGGTGTGTGTGTGTGTGTGTGTGTGTGTGTGTGTGTGTGTGTGTGTGTGTGTGTGTGTGTGTGTGTGTGTGTGTGTGTGTGTGTGTGTGTGTGTGTGTGAGAGAGAGAGAGAGAGAGAGAGAGAGAGAGAGAGAGAATTTCTATTACATAAAGTCAGCTTCTTTTTTATACTATCGTGAAGCCTTTCCTCTAAGCCCTTCGTTACATTTTTTGCAAGGGAGAAGGAACCAAAGATTTGAAGCCCGCAAGTGTCCTTCCTCAAAGAAAAAATAAAAATAAAAATAAATAAATAAAAGCCAATTTCAAGATCCTTTAATTTCGAGATGCCTGGACCACAATGCGTTTAAATACTGGAGGTCAAAGGCAGAAGAAAACACAGACAAAGGATGACAGTTCCAGAGCTGACCTGTTGCAAACATGAAGGTGACTCTGAGTATCGATTAACACTAGAATTAGAGAATTCAACAGAAAAGTGGTAAGTGCTGGCAGACGGGTGCTAAACGCCCGCCGAAATGGAGGAGGAAAGCAAGCAGACAGTTCAGAAAAGCACTGACCGTTGAAATGGCGATAAAAAAAAGTGATAAATATACAACAGTGCGATTACGAAACAGACTGATGTAAGTCAGTAAGAGGAGGAGGGTTAATGACGCGGAAACCCTTTCTCTCCATCCTGTTGAGAAGAGCTGCATTTCTTTCTTTATTTATTTACTTATTTATTCATTTAAATCATCCGTTACCGTTCCTCGTCTAGCATATATTATTTTCAGCTTTTGTATTCTTAAGCTTTCCCTTTGTCTCTCCCCGGAAAAGTTCCCAAATAACTATTTAATTCCTTCAGCAAGAAAACATACGAGAAGCTGAAAAACCCATGGATGATCAGGCAATGAAAATACTAACATTAATATTCATTTCTGTAAGTTTAACAGCGATAATTTTCAACCACTAAATAAAGAGAGGCTCATAAAAAAATCTTCAGACGGTGGCCATTACGGAACGAAAAGGCTGTCATAGTGAAAGGGTTAACTGTTCCCCTGTCATAAAGCCAGTTCTCTCTCTCTCTCTCTCTCTCTCTCTCTTTTGACAACAGCGAAAATTCCTGGTTATTAGCCTCAGTATGGCGTGACAAAATGGCAATCCGTATCAATTATAAGCGATGGTATGAATTCCACCATTCTCTGTGCAGCGTTCAAATATGTGTGTGTGTGTGTGTGTGTGTGTGTGTGTGTGTGTGTGTGTGTGTGTGTGTGTGTGTGTGTGTGTGTGTGTGTGTGTGTGTGTGTGTGTGTGTGTGAGAGAGAGAGAGAGAGAGAGAGAGAGAATTTGTGTTTGTATATTTGGTGACTACACATCAATGTATTGCACAGCCAGTCCCCCGAGGTAAAAAGGCTAATGCTGTGATATACATAGAGATAGACTAACAGATAGATGATTGACAGATAGACAGATAGATGGATAGATAGGCTGAGGGACAAACAGAGAGGGCAGACAGAGAATTAGCTAGTCTGGTCGTTTTTCCGGTGTATTTCTGTGGCTTTATATTTGGTGCCTACACAGGAATGCACCAGATGGCTTTTCCCCCGTGACAAACAACCCATCTGCCCATCTGTCACTCACGCACCAGACTTTGATGTATTAACCCCTGCGTTGAATAAAACCGTCTGACTGCATGAGAAAAACATGACAAAGAGGCTTACAGAGACTCAGGTTAAGGCTTGCACTATGAGGGTTCCACTTCGCTGAATGAAATCGTCTAGAGGTAGCAAGAGAAAAAAATTTAAGCCTTCACCGCTATATTAAGGTTCACGAGACAGCTTCTAACCCCACTCACCGTCAGAGGGCTCGTCTGTGCTGAAAATCGCCTTGCAGAAGCAGAAATAGAATATAATACCTCGGCTTAATATAAAGATTAATGGAAATGACCTCTAACTGCTTCACAATCATTAAATCATCTACTTGTAACAATATAAAAAAAAACATGTAAAAGTCCCCACCGATTTACAGATGGTCTAACCCTAAGTGAGAGTTTCCCTGTACCGAATAAAATCGTCTGGTGGTAATAATAATAAAATAAATACAAACCTCACCACACCATGTAGGGAGGTTGACTGATATTGCTTTTAACCATTCTTCAATGAGACGTCTCTTCCATGCTGAATAAAATCGCCCATAAGAAAAATACAAAACCTGTCATTATACTGTAGGAATTTTTGAAAACAAATTGTAAGTCCTCCATTGTGACAGATGTTCCTTAAGATCAGTAATAAATTTCTACCTGCAGGATGACTAAAATACAGATGTCATCGTGGAGAACTGGTTAACACGAAAGTGTTTTGAGAATGGATGTGGTATTCCGACAGTTCGCCCTTTTGCTGGATCTTCGACTCACCTGTGCCGTGTGTGTGTGTGTGTGTGTGTGTGTGTGTGTGTGTGTGTGTGTGTGTGTGTGTGTGTGTGTGTGTGTGTGTGTGTGTGTGTGTGTGTGTGTGTGTGTGTGTGTGTGTGTGTGTGTGTGTGTGTGTGTGTGTGTGTGTGTGTGTGTGTGTGTGTGTGCGCGCGCCAAGCTTTCCGGCCGAATGGTTGTGATATACTGTCGCCGTTCCTGACAGCTTTCACGTTCATATTTCTAGCTACCGACTTTTTGGATGTCAGGTGCACGAAACGAAGGGGCATGAGGGAGGAGGTCCAACTATGCCCCTTTTACTCTAACTTGGGCTAAAAACTGACATCCCTCCCTCTTTATCACTAACCTGCAGCGAGAGATTATTACTTGGACATAATGCTAGTCACGAAGAATTGCTACGGTAAGGATGTAGAGCTATGTACGGTCTTTTTCTGCTTTCGATCCACGTGAAATAAGATGCAAACGGTCGAACTTTTAGTCAAGTTGGTGTGAAGAGAATATACTTGTCTGATTTTACTTATTATCCCGGAATTTATTTGTACGCCAAGCAAATCGATGATGAACACTCAAGGTTGAAAACTGAGTGGCCGAAGGTGTAATTAAGCTTTTAATTAGTGGCGGTCATTTAAAGGAACATTGTAATTTTTATATTTGGTCAGCCTGAATTCCACTTTAGAGGGTTTGGTTAGAAACGATACCGAATGGTCAGACATGCTCTATCATCATCACGTACTTCAGAGATTTTCACAAGGGAATAATAAGTCAGAATTTTTTCTTTTATTTATTTCTTTTCTTGAGGTTAAGGGAAAGTCCATACACTGAAGGAATAACTCGATATTTCCTTCTAAAATGCCATATGATGTACTATACCTGGCACCAAACACCAGGGCAAGCTCTAAATCAGGTCAGAAGGGGAAGTTAATAATTAAGCGGAAAGGTCAGACATGGTGTGGGAGACAGAGATACGAAGATATAGATACAGATGTCGAAGTAGGACGGCAGGGTTGGGATGGAATATATATCAGGACAAGAGAGGGCAGGGCAGGGGAGGGCTGAACAGAACACAACAAGAAAGAACAGGACAAGACTGGACAAGGCAGGGAAGAATAAAGAACAAGATTTGGGGGCTGGGTAGGGCAGGGGACATCAAGGCAGGGTAAGATACAGCAGGAGAGGGGAGGGCACGGCAGGACAGGACAGGGAAAAGGCAGGACAAGGCAAAGTGGGACAGGACAAACAAGGGAAGGGAGGACTGGTTAGGACAAAGCAGAGGCGAACACGATGTAGCAGGGCAGGGTAGGTGTCAGACCAGAATAGATAATGATGGTGCTCTATTCCCCCACTCATTGATGCTGGTATGGTCTGAGTGTAGTCTTGACAGAAAATAATACAGGATCTTGAGGCAAAAGCTGGCGGTTCCACAGGTAGTTTATTTAAGTGATGGAAATTGGAAGACTCAAAACTAATTCACTTCTAATGTCTCAAACTACACACACACACAGATGATTAGAGAAGCAATTATTTGTTGGTGTGGCTACGTTGTACGTTATATGGTCATAACTCATGCCTAATATCAGTGGTGTGTGTGTGTGTGTGTGTGTGTGTGTGTGTGTGTGTGTGTGTGTGTGTGTGTGTGTGTGTGTGTGTGTGTGTGTGTGTGTGTGTGTGTGTGTGTGTGTGTGTGTGTGTGTGTGTGTGTGTGTGTGTGTGTGTGTGTGTGTGTGTGTGTGTGTGTGTGTGTGTGTGTGTGTGTATTCTTGTTTGCACACCTGTAATTATTCGTGCCCAAAAACCTTCGTGCGACTATAAGCTTTAATAACTTCCCTAATGAGAAGCGGTGGGCGGGGAGTGAGGCATTGTGAGGGCGATGCTGTGAGGGTCGGGTTGTGTTGCGGCAGGGATCACCCACTTCTATGCTCTAAACCATTTCAGAACGGCACGCTAAGCTTTCTCTCACCGGGATGAACACTTACTCTATGTGCCTGTAACCCTAAAGTATCCAGCCATGTCTAACCCATCCTAGCCTTAACAGACAAACCTAACCTATTCTAGATCCCTTCTTTTCCCAGGATCACCGCCCTTACTTTATATACCGGTAACCCAAACCTAACCAGTACTAACAACCTAACCTAACTTATTCTGGACATTATTAGAAAGATTACAGTGTCCAAATCCACTACATTTCGGACATTTCCATCGGGGTTTGGGATGAGGAAAGCGGAACGTGATTTCTTTAAGATTTGCAGCAGTATAGGTAAGTTCATGAACCTTTCTAATAACGTGCCGTTAATTATTGTCTTTCTCCTCGTATCTCCACATGGATATTCAACATAACAAAGCTGACTTCAATGAAAGGGTTAATAAAGGTTATATCGACCTCATTCAATTCACAAGTTCTATTTTTATTTTAATCATCTGAAGGTAACATGCCAAAACAGTAATCGCATTGATGTACCATAGTTAAGGTTCATT
>NC_137063.1:40192345-40237345 GCF_032717465.1 Coenobita brevimanus
GTAAAGGTCAGGATGATGTACTGAAAAATCTACCGTTGAAAAATAAATGCCAAAAAAATACTGGTAATTATATTAAATTATGTAGGCAATTAGTGTATAATTAATGCCTATGAAATTCTTTTGATCTGAAAATTACTATACGCTTGGGTTGCACAAATGCCTTATCCCATTCTAGGGCCAGCTGAGAGAGAGAGAGAGAGAGAGAGAGAGAGAGAGAGAGAGAGAGAGAGAGAGAGATACACTGCCAGCAAGAAACCTCATCCCAATCCAAGGTCATTTTAGAGAGAAAGAGGGAGGGAGAGCAACAGGACACACTGCCAACAAGAAACCTCATCCCAATCCAAGGTCATCTGAGAGAGAGAGAGAGAGAGAGAGAGAGAGAGCAACAAGACACCACCCCAAGACGTCTCATCCCAGCTTTCATTTCCCCGAGGAGAACAACCTCCTCCCCCCTCCCTTCCCCCTCTGGCAATTAGAGAGCTTCCATGAGAGAGAGAGAGAGAGAGAGAGAGAGAGAGAAACACCCCCTCTCCCACTTAACCCCTTTCTTGAACCCTTCTAATTCTCTAATAATATTTTAAGGAGGAATTAAAACCTTACCCACTGCATTTATCCCTTTCAATCCTACGTCGTCTTCTTTTTTTAGGGTGGTCCATATTTTTCACACCACAATTCTAGTGTTTTGCGGGGACGGCTCAGTCAGCTTTATCAGTGTCTGCCTTGCATTTTTGTTTACTTCCTCTAACCCTTTCCATGCCTTGTACTGTACACTTTTTACGTTCATTGAATGCCTGGATGGTCAGTAATTTCATGCGGCAATCATCTCTACCCTCCTCAAAGAGCAACACTTAAGACTGGGGAGCTCAATATACTGACCACCCTGAATAATATTTACCTCCAGAAGGATTTATTTAGGTTAAGAGATTTATTTTGTACTGAAAGAGTAAGTCCAAAGCTAACCCCTCCAGTTTGAAATATTCCCCAAAGCTAGTGAAGGTTGGATGGAGATAACAAAGAACAAATTACATACATGTTTACATACCTAAATCAGTACTCTTACACTCAGCCTTTCTTTTACCTCGTCAAATCCTCGTCATCTATTGATTCAAGAGCTACTTATAAAGGAACTAACTCTTCAGCAAGACGGCTTTTTATGCATATCATCACGTAATTTTACTTTCCCAGTGGAAGAACTCTTAGCCATGGCATAGCGATCTCCTTTATGCCCTTCAAGGTACGGTGCCGTCAATTAATATTTTATCACTATATCTAATATCTAAGGAATTTATTTCACACAGTCAATTCGTAAACCAATGTCAAAAACAAAGTCCCGTGATATGCAGAATTTGTTCTTGGTAGGCCGTCCCTTCATTACAATGATCTCATACTATTTTGGCTTATTATGGACGAATAATTTCAGATATGAATGACGTCGCTGGTGTCGTTGCTGCTGTTATCCTAGTCTCCTCTAAAACGTGAACCCGGTGGACTGCAGTCTTAAGTTGCTCTACTCCTGCAGCCCACATTCTCCCTTCGGGAATAGGGAAACAGGCGAAGGATGCTTGTGTAACCAGGCATTTCAACCGCCCAGTAATGTCAGTGCCACTACCTGAGGGTGTCCTTCTCTACCTGCAGTGACCTCTTTGACAGAAGGGATTGAATAGCTTCCACCTAACCATTTACCACGACGATGATGATTACTCACTTTTCGTTTCTGTTGCCACCCGGCGAGTTTATTAACCTCAGGATAAACCTCCCGTAGTGAAGGGGTTAAGAACGTTTAGAGAGGCTGAGAGGTGTAATCTTAGGTTATACATGTAGTCATATTTTTTTTCACCTGAACCACCGCCTTACTTTGGTTATATTATCCTATCAGCAGCAGCAGCAGCCAAAAATAGTGACTAAATGGAATTTTCCCAACACAATATCCATATTTTTATGTCTATTGTTCTCTGCCAGAATCATCATGTTATACTTGACAGCACCCAAGTAACTTATTCTTTTACTCTTGTCCTTCACCAATTAATCCTGCTCTCATTGTCATCATCATCATTATCCATTGTCCCTGATTATAAGCATGCACTTTACTCTTTTAATCTGACCCTCCTCTATCACCCCGTGCTCTCATTATCGTCATCATCATCACTACATCAGAGAAACTTAAACCTACTATTTCTGATCTTCTCTTACGGTACCTTGCATTAATCATACATATCATCATCAGTAACGGATCAAAAACAGGCCTTACTATCTTTTTTTCTTGTCCCCTTTGGTACCTTGTTTTTCTCCTCCTCCTCATCATCATCATAGCACCTTCAACACAAGCATATCACAATAAAACTTTCATCCTTTCATTTTTCACTCTTCCTCTAATTGCTACACTTTATCATCACCAACACAACTGCATCATAAGCTTGAACCCTCACCCGCTCAATCCCACCATTCCCAACCTGCCGAACCATAACCATCATCATTATTACCATCACCATCATCATCATTATCACCACCATCGTCCTTGGCCAACCTAGTGCACGACAGAGGCCTCTCCTGACCTCTCTCTCCACCAGACTACCCCAGGCCAATTAAGGTCGCCCAACAAGGCAATTCTAACCAAGATTCAGCACAGACATTCAGGGCTTTTCCTCCCCTTGACTCTTTTACCCTTCTTCCCGGAAAATAAAGGTCTTCAAAGATGCAGTTCCATGAAAGAGAATCACTGACCTCCACGCTCCTTGTTTTTTTGTTTTTTTCTTTTGTTTGCGACTTGTGTTTGCCTGTATGCAACCTGTTTTCTTTGCCAAAGGAACTTGTTTTTCTGTGAGACCCAATTTTAGTTTTCATTGCATGATTTTGTTGTTTTCGACCGGATTTCTTGTTGTTTGTGACAGGCACTTTCTTTTTTCTTTGTAACTAGATTGATGTTTTCTCTGACTTTTTTTTGTGTGTGTGTGCGTGTGACCCCAAATTACCTGTTTTTACTGACCTTAATTCCATTTTCTCTGCGACCTGATCTTTGTTCCCTTTGCCTTTTTATCGACTTTATCAGTTTTCTTACGTGACACAACTTCTATTCTCTTTGCGATCCGATTTCCATTTTCTTGGCGAACCGAATAATGTTTTCTTCATGATCTGATCCCTCAACTCGTCGCCGTTTGATTATTTTATTTTTGTTTTTCAACACTTTTCCTTAGTTTTCTTTACGACATTACTTTTTTTAAATAACGGAACACGGAAAGGAAAATTAAATTAATAAAAAAAAAAGAATTCTTCTCCAATCTACGTGCTTTCTTTACGATTTTACTGATTTCTTTCGCAACCCTTCTACCATTATCTTTGCACACTCACCTCCGCCTAATTGTTATGCCTGCAACCCAGACTGGCAACTTCCTCGTTAGTCTCGTTTCTGGATGCCAAGCCTCTCAGCCCACGCCAGTTAGCTGCACAGTTGTTGCAAGGAGTTTATCACTGGAATATTGTGTCGTAACTCGCAGCACACACACACACACACACACACACACACACACACACACACACACACACACACACACTCTCTCTCTCTCTCTCTCTCTCGTTTAGTTATCAGTGAAGGCAAATTCAATCTTCCAGCTTACTTTAATCAGCAGATGAAAAGAGTTCCACAAAGAATTCACTAATACGGTAACTGCCAATATTTCATTTTAAGACACAAAGTTGTTACTGATACTTATCAAAAGTCGATTTACAATATAGTTTTAAAGCTAGATATGCTGAATAATTACAGAGACCTGCCTCCCTTTACAACACAAAGCAGTAAAGTATAAAGAAAACAGAGAACAAAGAGAACGGAAAAAAGAAGAGAATTGGTATAGATTTCCATGATTCTCTCTCTCTCTCTCTCTCTCTCTCTCTCTCTCTCTCTCTCTCAATCTATCTACCTGTCCATGTTATCGATCGCCCTGTTTTCTATCTATCAATCTGTCCATCTATCTATATACTCGTATTTATTTATCTATCCCGTCTATATGCCTACATGCCCGACCCTGCATTTATCTGTTCTATCTATTTACTCATCCCCTGTCTATCTATTTATCTATCTGTCCATCTATCTATTTATTTATCCCGTCTATCTGTTTATCTACCCGTCTCTCTCTCTCTCTCTCTCTCTCTCTCTCTCTCCCAGTCTCGTCCGTCCTAAGCGTTTCGACATTACGAGGACAAATCAAGTAGAATCTGTCCCAAGAGAAGCGCAGACATTCAGCAAATTGAACGCGGCTTTCCATGGATATTGCGCCTAACTCAGCCAAATTGTCAAGTTCGGTACACGTATACAACAAGAGCCTGGTCCTGTGTTCTCGTCTTAAGGAGGCTCCCTGGCACCGCTTCTTAACGATTGATTTTCAGAGCTACCATTAACATCCTCTTTTTCGCTTCTTATATCTTCTCAGTATCCCCTTTGTACGTCTGATATTTTTTCATGTCGACACAAATTGCATGAATAACACAAGAATACAGTAAAGCAGGAGAATCAGAAATAAACCGGTAAGGACGAGGTGTTAGTAAGCTTCCTAACCACACGAGAACATCGCCCCCAAGTCCCTCCCAGGCTTACCTGAACTTTCACTCTAATGAGATTAATCTCAGGTAACTCTGGTGGGACTACAGTACAGGTTTCAGAGGGTTTAGGCTCTTGCGATAAGTTGGTTGGAAATGTATCTGTGAAAACTATACTAATTTTTCAGAACCATGTACCCGTTTTCTTCTTTTCATTCGACCCCTTAAAACTGGGAACGGTTTTAGATGTCCTAGAGGATCAACTTTGAATGGTATGTGTGTGTGTATATATATATATATATATATATATATATATATATATATATATATATATATATATATATATATATATATATATATATATATATATATATATATATATATATATATATATATATATATATATATATATATATATATATATATATATATATATATATATATATATTGCCAGACGCCTCAATCCCGTTTGGGGTGACCACAAACAAATCGCCTCCAAGTCGCCCTGTCCCCCGCCATTTCACTGCCCTGCTCCCAACTCACACACCCCTCTCTCATATACCTCTCCACCCCATCCCTCCATCTCATCCTCGGCCTCCCTCTCCCTCTTCTCCCCTCCACCTCACTCACATACACTCTCTTCGTCAGTCTTTCACCCTCCATCCTCTCCACATGGCCAAACCACCTCAGTGTATTCCTCATAACGCTTCCTATCACATCCACATATATATATATATATATATATATATATATATATATATATATATATATATATATATATATATATATATATATATATATATATATTATACTACATAAACAGGGTAGTAAGAGGTTAAGGGGACTGAAAACTTATCACTGGCAATGCAATACGCCTTTCACAATACAACTCAAGCAATTGAGCCAGGAGAGTGCAGGATAAAAGATGTGCTGAAAAATCATAGTCAACAAAAACCCTTAGTGGGATACTCCTTATTGTTACTGCTTTAAAGGATAGTTATATTAGCAAAAAAATGTTAACCTAATGGCCAAAAATGTAGTTATGAAAGTGGCATGTGTCTGAACCATCACATATTGAAACCTTGAAGACAGTACTAAGGAACACCACCGGCAACCATAACCTAAGATTAGGAAAAATTGTATTCGCTACGTAAAAATAATAATAACTACAAAAAAAATCATAATAATAATGATGATGATCATGATGACGATGATAATAATAATAATAATAATAATAATAATAAGAAGAAGAAGAAGAAGAAGAAGAAGAAGAAGAAGAAGAAGAAAAGAAAAGAACAAGAAGAAAAAAGGAAAAAAAATGCAGTGGTGAAGCAACGACCGTCCGCCAACATCCTGTATACAGATAAATAATATTAGGAACTAAGTAGTGACATCATGAATTACACCACAAGTCGCGTCTTGAAGCAACTTACAAATGAACAGGACTTTGACAATACAGTAAAGCCTTATTTAGTTACGTGAACTCGTATTAAAAATCCTCCTTTACTTTCCTAATAAATCTTTCGGCAAAAATTTTACCCCTATAATATCAGAATGCATTTTACGTGTTGCTCTTGCTACTACCAGACGATTTTTTTTCAGCTTCGGAGGGGTTTCTCGTAGCTGAGTTAGGGGAAAACTCATTAATCCCTTCAATGTCCAAGATCTCTTTTATATTTCATTCTTCCTATAGCCACACAATTTTATTCAGCTCTGGAGAAAGATCTGAGTGGTCAATATATATTCTTCTTTAGGCTCCCTTGTACCTCTTTAGTACCAGTATATTTCTGCATATGACATATCATAATCACTGAATACGAGTTACGCAAAATGATATAAATAAATAAAAATACCATACAAGAGAAGACAAAGACGTCACCATGCATCATCTTTCCGACTTATTTTCCCCTCTACGAATGCGATGTGTAAAATATTCGCCAAGGAAGAGTCAGGTACAAAGCCTCCTCAGCTGGTGACAATACGACCATCTACACAACAACATCCTGGGGTCTCCTACGCTGGCCAGGATGAGGTTGCAAAAACATGTCGCGTCTGGGAGAAAACATATAGTCCAGGAGGGCGCCTGCTTACCCTTGCATGCAGTTGCAAAATATATATTTGGGAGTGAGTGTTGGGCAGTTTATGTCCTTATAAATTTTCATAGTTTCTCTGTTTACCGCCACGCCCGAGCGTTTTCCTTTAACTTAAGAGCCTGTAAGTATCATTCATGCATTACATTATCATTCATGAATTACATTACCTGACAAGCGTGGCTACAGCGAGGGAAAAAGAGCAAGGGACGGGGACGACAAGGCATACACCATAAGGGTTTATGTTGTAATCCTTTTAACACGATGAACATTTTATAATTAATTCTTCCTACCCCCAGACGATTTTTTAAATCCCTTCCTTGCGAGGGTCCAAAAATATTTCCTTCTTGTCATGAGCCGACGATTTAACTAAGAACAGGAGAAATTTTTCGTCGTAAAGCAGTTAAAAACCTTCCAATAATTTCGTCAATATCATACTGGCTTTGGTAGTACATCCCTGTCACTGAAAGACGATTTTATTCAGCTTAGGGGAGACCTCTAGCAGTGAAGGGAAATAAATAAAGCTGCTGTGAGACTGAGGAGAAGACGAGAACGAGGACGAAGGATAACGTGATGGACTTAATATGAGAGAGAAGCTTGAAGTGGCGAGAGGGAAAGAGGAGGTGTTGACAACTGTTTTCTTTCAGGCATCTTAGTTACGGCCAATGTTTCCCAGTGGTGTAAAGAACTGCTGAAGCGAAACTTTAACCAAATGATTATTGTCCCGTAGTTTAACCCTCCAATGATAGGGCGAACTCTAATATTCTATTCCATCTGACGCCGCACAAGTATTTTCTGTTAAAAGTAAAATCACTGGGGAAGGCAGAGTTAATACAATCATCATAAACCCTCTTCTCGTCTGAACAACTGCAGTCTTCCATCCCAGCTGACATCAAACCATTTCATTACGGCAGCCTGAGAGTTAATAAAATATCATTACAGGTTTTCTCCGGTTACGAGACGCAGTAATGGAACTAATGACGCAATCGTACCTAGCGTGCCGGATGTCTCCGAAATAGTGCGTGACCTTGACCTCTGACCTTCCATAAATTTTCCACCACAGTTTCCGCACGAGACCCGGAAGCCACTTTAGTCATCGCTTCCCGTAACCCCTTCCGCACCAGGACGGACTTTTCAATGATGATTTCCTCCCTCAAATTATTTTACTTAGTACAGGATGGACCCCTGGCATTGAAGGGGTTAATGAAAGCTGTATCAGACGTCTCGAGTTTGAAAGTGTCTCCAAACCTGAATAAGATAATCCGGAATATAAATAAATTAATCAATAATAATAATAATAATAATATTGTTATCGAAGACTCTTTAAAATTAGGATGAGGGATATTTCAGAGTTTAAAAAATCGTCTATAAAAAAAAAAGATTATCGTACTGAAAAAGGTAATGGAGACTATTTCCAACCTTTTCGATTACGTGAGGTCACCACTAATTTAAATATAATTGTTTGGAGGTTGAAATATATCATCGTACTGAAGGGGTAAAGTCAGACAGTCATTAGTGAAGCCTGGCGTGTCTGGGCCGTGTGTGGGTCTCGATAAACAAACTTATGACAAGATTACACGCGAACTGTTGTGGATTTGGCTTTGAACCCCATCATTATCTATGCCGAACGATATCGTCTGAATGTAGCAAAAATGAAAGAAAGATAGTTGCAGTAGTGGTAATAGTTGTTGTCGTTGCAATACCAGGTCCATCTGGATTTTTTTTTTTAAATCGGGATTGGGCTTCACAGCCTGCTCCCAAGGCCCAGTAGTCCTCCTACATGCCATTCACCTTCACATGTCACCACATCGGCGCTAACACACACCGACCATATTCATACAGGACTGGTGTACTGGTATTAACGGAGGTACTTTTATAACATGTCGGCCAGTCTTTTCATAGATCAGCAAAGTCTATTTTTATGAAATTCAAGTCCTTAAACTGTCCCCTGCCCCAGCGGGGATTCGAACCTGGTTTCATTAGGACTGCAGGCCACCTCTTTACCGACTCAGCCACCAACTCCCCCAACTGCAGGCTGAAACTACCCTTTTCCTGTAATCCACCATCCTCATTTCGGGGCACAGGGAGGGGGGCTGAAGGACGTCTGCATAACTGGGAAGTTTCACAGCCGGGTCATATCGGTGCCACCACATCAAGGCGTCCCTCCCCAGCACCAAATATGCAAGAGACGCTATAAGGACTCACTTCCAAGTTCCTTCATTACCCAGGTCCCCATAAGCTGAATAAGTAAGCCTTGCAACACCAGGAAAGAACTACAAGAAGCTCTTGTAGCGTTAACCCCTTCAGCCCTAAGACGTTTTTCCATATTCTAGCAACCACCAGACTATTATATTCTGACTGAGAGAGATTTTCGAGGTACTGAGATACGGCACATCCTTCCCTAATCCTTTCAAAACAACAAGTCCTGCCTGAGTTGAAAAAAAAAATCGTCAGGACGGAAGGAAAAAAAAAATACACCGTCCTAAGGGATTACACATTTTAAACACAAACATTATAAGAAGTGACGCATCAAAACAAAATGATAAGATGAGGAAGACGATACTTTCTCCGTGAATAGCAATTTAAAGTGCTGTACAATATCCACGGGAAGTAAACATAGGTACCTTATCCCCTTCATTTCCATGTTTTTTTTATTTTCCTGCTGCCGTCACACAAATCTTATTCATCTTAGAAGAATGCTTCGTAGTGAAGGAGTAAAAGCAATCTCTATTAACCCTTTTAGAGCGAAGACTTCAAATTTCTTGCAAACACTAAAGGGATATATGAATCTTAAGGGAACCCTCTCAACGGGAAAGGGCTAAACTCCTACTAAGCACAATTTAATTAGTTAATGTTACTAAAAGGTATAACCAGACACATCCAGCTACATTCCTCTCCACGCCATGTATTAATTAGTGGGAGATAGGGTGATGATGATGATGATGATGATGATGATGATGATGATGATGATGATGATGATGATGGCAATGAATGATGACGATGATGATGATGATGATGATGATGATGATGATGATGATGATAATGATGATGATGGTAATGAATGAAGATGATGATGATGGTAATGAATGATAAGGACGATGATGGCAGTGAATGCTAATAATTTTGATGATGATGATGATGGTAATGAATAAGGACAATGATGGCAGTGAATGCTAATAATTTTGGTGATGATGATGATGATGATAACAGTGAATAATGATGATGGTGATGGCAGTGAATGATGATGACAATGATGATGGTGATGATGACGATACAATTCCCTCACCCTTATGTCAGGAGGAACGTATGCAAATGACCTCAACCCTCTAGACAAACATTTTCCTTACGTTATGACGGGCGTTAAGATTATCATGACAGACGACCCGAGTGGAGTGAGGGGTAAATAAGACTGTGTTAATCGCCTGCAATAAGATGACGGGTCTTCTGCTTAATTCCTGCTATCTCCAGACGATTTTCCTCAGCTTAGGGATTGACTGGAAGTGTGGGGTTATAGCCTTCATCAACCCCCTTCAATATGAGGGTGTCGTTTATTTTTAAGAGTTCAATAAAGTGACGTGTTCTTTTTCTCAGTTATTCTTGCTGCCTCCGGACGATTTCCCTCACCTTTGGGATGGACTGGAGGGTTGGGATTGCAGCCTTCAGAACCCCATCATTATAACTGTGCTGTTAGATAAGAGAAGACTTGGGGGAGTGATTAGCTGATAAATGAATGAGTTAAATAATTTCAATAAAAATTAGGTGTCATTCATTCTTTCTCCGGACGATTTTATTCAGCTACAGTGCCAAGCTTATCAAGGCAGGCGAGTGACGAACCAGGGACGTGAAGGATGAATAAATGAGGTGTTAATATTCTTCTTTCATTCCTTCCTATTACCCCACACGATATATATATTTACCTTAGAGCGAGACTGTTTCGAGCTGGAGCAGAAGGGGTGAGATACATGTATATCCTTCATTAACCTATAACTACAAGGGGTCACTTCTAACATGAACAGTATCACCTGGTTACTGTCTTATTAAATGATACTGGGAAATTATAAGGAACGCCACGACTATCATTTAAGGTGAAATTACTAGTAGTAGTAGTAGTTGTAGTAGTAGTAGCAGTAGTAGTAACAGCAGTAGTAGTAGTAATAGTAGTAGCAGTAATAGTAGTAGCAGTAATAGTAGTAGTAGTAATAGTAGTAGTAGTAGTAGTAGTTGCAGCAGCAGCAGTAGTCGTATTATTATTATTATTATTATTTCACTCTCATCTTATATGTCGGGACCAACTGCCTAGCCCCTGGCTCCTACGCTCCTCATGAGGCAATGTAGGATTGGATGATGGATGGATGGATGGATTATTATTATTATTATTATCATTATTATTATCTATCTATCTATCTATTGCCAGACGCCTCAATCCCGTTTGGGGTGGCCACAAACAAATCGCCTCCAAGTCACCCTGTCCCCCGCCATTTCACTGCCCTGCTCCCAACTCATACCCCCCTCTCTCATATACCTCTCCACCCCATCCCTCCATCTCATCCTCGGCCTCCCCTTCCCTCTTCCCTCCTCCACCTCACTCACATACACTCTCTTCGTCAGTCTTTCACCCTCCATCCTCTCCACATGGCCAAACCACCTCAGTGTGTTCCTCATAACGCTTCCTATCACATCCACATCCACACCACAACGCTCCTTTATATCCTCATTCGTCAGCCTGTCTCTCCATGTGACTCCACAGGCTCCTCTTAAATAACTCATTTTCACTGCTCTCACTCTTGACTTGTGTCCTTCCAACAACGTCCAAGCTTCACTTCCGTACGTTAGAGTTGGTATCACAATACTGTCATGTAGTAACTTTTTCACTTCCATGCTCACTTCCCTGTTTCTTATCACTGCTTTCAAAGAACCAGCAACCTTTCTTCCCTGCTGTACCCTTTCAAGCACTTCACCCTCCAAACCTCCAACCTTACTCATCACACTACCCAAGCACTTAAACGTACTCACATTTTCCAATTCCTCACCATCCAACCTCGCTGTACATTCACTGACTTCACCTTTCTCAAAGACCATCACTTTACTCTTCCATACATTCACCTTTAGATACCGTTTCTTACACACTCTCCCAAACTCATCCACCAAGCCTTGCAGCTCCCCTTCGTCTTCACTCAACAACACAGTATCATCTGCAAACAACAGTACAGGGAGTTTCCAAACACTATCCTCTCTCACCAGGGCCACTCCAACATCCACTACCCTACCTTGTACCTCTTTTATTACCCCATCCATGTACAGATTGAACAACCATGGAGACATGACACATCCCTGTTTCAACCCAACTTTCAAAGAGAAAAATTCACTTAGTTCACCATCCACACGCACTGCAGCCCTCGCACCATCGTACATACTCTTCACAGCATTCAACAACTTCCCATCTACTCCATATATTCTTAACACTTTCCACAATCCTTGTCTATCCACCCTGTCATATGCTTTCTCCAAATCCATGAAAGCCGCATACAACTTCTTTCCCTTCTCTAGAAACTTTTCCACTAAAGATCTAAGAATGAATATCTGATCTACACAACCTCTTCCCTTCCTAAAGCCTCCCTGTTCTTCTCCAACTAATTTCTCTGTTCTTTCTCTAATTCTGTCAATAAGTATCCTACCATACACTTTTCCTATTATACTAAGAAGACAAATGCCCCTATGATTAATAATAATAATATTATTATATTATTATTATTATGGCCGAGGGGTAGGTGAGGGAAGACCTGTGGAAGTAGAGAGTGAATAAATGAAGGTGCGTTAATGAGGCGAACGGGGATAACGATCCCTATCTCGCCCCTTATGTATGGCCACCTCTCTCTCTCTCTCTCTCTCTCTCTCTCTCTCTCAAGGGGGTCTGTGAAGGCTATTTTCTTATCCTCAAGCTCGAAAAGTCTCTCCAAGGCTGAATACAATATACAGAAAACAGCAAGGATAAAAAAAAAAGTTGCATCATTGTAGCAGAGAGCCTAATGAAGAATATATCTAAGCCCTTCAGTCAGAAAAATTTAAGTTCAGTGTTGTGGTCTGGCAAAAAGAAAAAAAAAAGAAAAAACAAGCGTTATCCTGAAGCGTTAACCCCTGTAGTACGATGACGTTTTTGTTGTCACGTTCTTCGCATCTCCAAACGATTTTAATCAGCTGTGGAAAAGCATCTACTACTGACCCTTTCACTATAATGACGTCATATTCTAATTTACTCTTGCCACCTCCAGACCATTTAACTGACCTTTGAAAGAAGTCTCGTGTCAAAAAGGTCGGCATTCTCAGGCTCCTATGACTTACTTCCAGATTAATATTAACTGAAATGCAATGCCTGAGCTGTTCCGACCGTGAGTGGGTTAATGGGACAGGCATTACCAATCGGCCTCCTATTATTCACCTAGCTGAATAAAATCGTCTTCCAGCTGGAGCAGAAAGCTGGAGTTGCCGCGACCATGACCAGGTTAACGGCACTAGCATTAACACACTCAGGCTCCTACAACTCATTCAGCTGAGCATAACCGTCTGACCTTATTCGAAACTGAATTCCAGAGTCATATCGACCATGTGAAGGTTAATGCAGGCAATTGGGAGGAATGGCAATGAGAGGGGCCGGAGAGAGACAGAGAGGGGAAAAAAAATGGAGGTCGAAATTAGGGTGATGGCCGGGGGTAAACATAATTACGGTAATTGAAGGGACTGGCAAATGGCTGAATTAAAATGAGAAGAGGGCAAATAAGGAGATGTAATTAAGCACGTAGGGACGGTGGGGCTTCAGGCAGAGTGAAACAGGTTGAACACAAGTCTATCTATCTATATCAATTTACCTAGGTTGCTTCCCCCAAGGAAAGGGAGGTAGCCGAGACAGGACGACACACTCTCCATTACTAATCCATTCAAACACATTCATTCGCATCTTAACCCCAAAGGGGAGAAGGAACAGATCCTCACCGCATCACACCGCACAAGGGTCAACTGCGAAGTGCAATCACAAGTAGAATATGATATCAGTGTTCCTATAATTGTGACTGAATTTTACTTATCCCTAAACATTCAGTATCCAGAGAAATAACTTACAGAAAAAGAAAATAGATTATATAAATGACTAAGAAGGATATGAACAAGCTAACCTTCACCTTATGTATCTAAAATCGACAAATTAATCTAACAACGATGGAGAAAATTTGTATCGTTTCTCCAGTGTACGTACAAGCTTTCATCCTTCATGCCCATTTCTCATAAATATACCGAATAACATTAAAGGATAAGTATTTGTAACCACTTTGAAATTTCTTATAAAGATGGAGAATATTTGTGCTCAACATCAACACTTTTAATGCCCTTCCAACTATCATCTTTGAGTTCTCACAGATGCGATATACTGCATATACCAAACAATCACACTTCCTTGCAGCTTATCACAAACAATGAATAAATAAACACAAAATACACATGTCTAACACACACACACACACACACACACACACACACACACACTACTTCAGCCTTTCTAAAGAATACAGCCAATCCTGCTTCTTCCCTCTATCCTACCTAAACCACACACTCTCACACACACAAAACCACTGCCGCCTTCCAAAAGCACACAGTCAATCCTGCTTCCTGTCTATTTCCTATCTACACACACACACAAATCCCCCTAAAACACACCAACTCCGTCCCAAAAAATGACAAAGGACGCGTGATTATCCTCAAAGGTCCATCGAAAAATTCTGAGTCGCCGAAAAAATATGAGTCCCGAAGAAGTCCCCACATATTTGCGCTGGGTGAGTGGAGCCGAAACTCTCGTCTTCGCCGTAACGTCAAGGGCTTTTACCTGAAGGGGGGAGAGCCGAGTGGGTACCGGACCGAAATTCCTTCTAAACTTGGCTGCGGTGATGGTGACGAAGATGGTAGTGGTGGTGGTGATGATGGTGAGTTCAGTGATGGTGGATATGATGAGGGCGATTGTGGTGGTGATGGACGTGGTGATGAGGATATTGGTGGTGGTGAGTGCAGAGGTGGTGATAGAGATGAGTTGATGAATTAAATGGTGGTGGTGGTGGTGGTGGTGAGGGTAAGGTAGTGGATGTCGTGATAGTTGTAACAGTGGTGCTGATGGTAAGGGTGACAACGGTGATGATGGTAGTGATCGTGGCAAATATGGTGGTGATGATGGTTTTGGTGGTGCTGGTGGGTAATAATGGTGGCAATTACAGTGAAAATAGTGGTGCATGTAACACTAATACTGCTAATAATGGTGATGTCCCGAGTGAAGCTTGTGGCAGTGATAATGGTTTGCTGACACTGATGGCGAGGAGTTATAGTAGTTTTTTAATCAATAATTTATATATTGTAGGAAATAATGACATCGGTTTAAAACAATGAAGTGAATATAAACACCAAACAAATTATAACAAGAAGAATTAAAAACAATTATTTGAATGGAACTAGTGATGTCTGTAATACGATTATGTAGAAAAAACAGTTTGCTAATAATTAATAATACTAATGTCTGGCAATAAGCGCTGGAGTCGGAATTAAATCTAGATCATAATGTATCTGTTAATTATGCTTATAATCTGGATAAATGCTGAAGAGACACATTTAGTTGTCGATTATATTGAAGCATTTGACGTTAAAATATTTCATAACGACATAAACCAAAGGCATTATTAAACGATTTAGTAATTAATGTTTTGATACTGGAGCAAATGTAAATAACCAACGGAACTTATTTCTTAATCATTAATCTGGTGTGCCCCAATTATGTACCGCCTCACCACGATGACGTCTTCAATTCTCTACCTTTGCTACCACTAGACGACTTTAGTCTGCAAAGGTGAGACTTCTTACAGGAGGAGTTAGATGTGGCCCTCACTAATCCATCACTACAAAAAGCTCTTCTTTATATTTAAAAAAAAAATATGGTGAAAGGGTTAAAAAGAACAACAACGGTGACATCAATCACACAAAACCCGTAAACACCAGGATCTTCATCGTATTAAATTTATGAGGCGACTATGTTAAAATCTTATCAGTGTCGACATCTTCCCTGCATGATAATAGGTCGTATTCTCCTTGGCGTGGGAGACTGCGTTGAACACTTCCTTTGTTCATATTCCACCTTAGTACTGTCTTGAATATTTTTCCATTATTTAACCGCTTGAATTAGAGGACGTTTTGCATACTTTATTCTTCCTGCCAACAGACGATTTTATTCAGCTTCACACTCTCCCCTCCTCCCGTCCACACACGATAGCGCAGGGGTTGGTGAAAGCTTTATCTAACCCTCCCAGTAAAAAGAAAAAATAAATAAATAAATAAATAATGAAAATAAATAAAAAAAACAGCTACTTCATTAAACTAAACAGTATAATATTAACAGGTTGCATAAGTACTATGGAAGACAACTGTGAAATCCAACGGGCAAAAATCAATCGCTGAGGATGAATGTTACAATAAAAGTCAAGAAAAATGTAGTCCATGTATGAATCACTTATATACTAAACGTGATGTGGTAAGAAAGAAATAATATCACCATCTTTCTGATACGCCAAGCACCTGATGGATGCGGGCGAACTCTGACATACCACGATGGCTGAATGCATACGATGCTACGGAATACGTGGGGATAATTTTCAAGTACGACGATATTCAGATTTTCAGTGTGATGTCATACCAGGACTGCACCATGAAAATATTAACCTTATCACTATGCGATTTGCCGATAGAGTTACGGAAATGTTTATTGCAAAAGTCCTCTCAAAGTCGCCAATTTAATATCAAGCCATTATTCATAAAAAAGTTAGTAAAGTTATGTTTTAAAAAGTACAAACATAAGTAAAGTTGTTTTAAAAAATACAGTCTCTTAGTGTGATACAGATGATAATAATGAATACTGTAACTCTACCCAACCAGATATGATATTACGAACATATTGGTTAGAATGTACACACCACCATACAGAATACCGTACGTCAAACCTATATTACTCATTTGTAAAGGAATCTTATTTTTATTGCTACACACGATCGGTCATATGAATGCCATACGACAAATGAAATTTAATCAACTAAAGCTGTCATCACGAATCCCATAAATTCTACATTTCCACGGGGTGATTTAGTAAAAAATATATATATATGTATGTTGATCATGAAAGAAATCAACCCTTTCCTATCTATAATATATATTTTATTACATTTTTACCATTTCCAGGCGATTTTATCAAGCATAGTAGACACTTTGAACGGATGAGATTGAAAATGTAGATCTTTCAGTAGCTCCCACACTTAGAAATTCCTCTAAAAGTTTTTTTTTAATCGTCTGGAGGCAGCAAGTGCCAAATATAAATAACGCTCTCGGTCTGAAGGAGGTTAAATTCAACACTAAAGCATCCCCTGATCAGACGTTGGTTGTCACAATTTGAGAAAACAATTTTAATATTACTTTACTCTGTCCAACAACCTGACTTGTATTTGCCATCTCTCTTTGCTGCATGCCGAGCTGGAACAAGAGGTGAACACTACAGTACGGTGCCGGTCACGAGGTGCAATGGACAGGATGTAGAGCCAAAATGCTGTCTTACTGTGCACTGAACTATGGGAAAAAGGTTAAGACGAAAATCTCCGCGATGTAATGATGGACTAAAAACAGCTGCCACAAACGACACTTCTCACTTATCCCTGTGTTGTCCTCAATTTTAAAGAATACGACCTTTAAACTGTATTACTCAAAAATTAAATATAAAAATCCCTCATTATTTCTTTGGTTATTACGATTTGAAAAAGTAGAATAATTAAGTATATCCCACCACAAACGTCACATCCCCTCCTACGCTCAATCACATGCCCGACTACTAAAGAATGTGTTAACTGCTTAATGTAGCACTTAAACATCCCCGAATCAAACTTGGGTCATTAAAGTTTGAGAAAGTAGAGGAAAATGTATCAATTATGTATCACAAACGTCAGCTCTAAATATACTCTCCAACACTATCCCCAATATTAAGCCTATCAGTCCTTTGATGTCTTTTTAAACAATTATTCTTGCAACCACTCCATATGATTTTATTCCGTTCGGGGATATCTTCTTGAGGTAACAGGACTGATTCTGCTCTGCTTGTAGATATTATGATCAGCCACAACGGACTTCCTAAATGTAGATCATACAACTAGCTTTACGTTTTCATATTTATGATATTGACTAAGGCTATTTCTAACCTTTTCAGTTTGAGAAGCTTCCCCGAGGATGAATAAAACTGTCTGGAAACGGCCAGAAGAAAATGAAATGGACTGAATAGGTTAATGAATATTATCGTAGAGGCATATTATCGGACACTGACCCTTTCAATCCGGTGACGTGCTTTGTAGTTTATTCCCGCTATCTCTAGACGATTTTATGCAGTTTAGGATGGAGGCTTCTAACAGCATGGGACAGATACAGCCTCTACAACACGAAAGTCCTTTCCCAAATTAATCGTATGAAAGCAGCAAGAATAAACTATTAAAAAAAAAAAAAAAAGACCACCGGATTCAAGATAAAATACAACACTAAAAATAATCTAATCCGACTCTGCTCATAACAATTTAAGAAAGTAGAAAGGAAAGCTAGATGAAACAAGTAGAAAAGTAGAAAGAAAGAGCAGAAAAGTACAAGAAAAAGTAGGAGAAAATAAAAAAGTAAAAAAGCAGAAGGAAACTGTAGGAGCATGTAAAAACAGGAGAAAAGTAGAAGAAAAAGGCAGAGGAGAAATTACAAGATGGCACGATCATCAGCTGCACCCACATACACCCCAGCACTTCCACCCATAATATTAAAGACAGTAATTGTAGCACTAAAACAACCTTAACTCCTGACCCTAACAATTCCAGAAAGTAGACAAGAAAACCCACGCTACCGCCTACGTATTTTCACCAATATTAAAGACACTATACACAGCACCAATACATTCCAGTCAGAGAAAGTACGAGAAATACAACGTAGAAAGCAGGAGGAAAAACAACATAAGCTGCCTGCATACACTCCCCAGCACATTCCCCGATGTATCTTGGGCAGTGATAAAGGACAGGAATGAGATACAAGAACTAAAATATCCCCAATCAAACACTGGCCATAACAATTTGGTGAAAGAGAAAATACAAGTACCCACTAACGTAAGCTCCCTTCACTCCCTCCCAACCTCCACAAACTCGCCAGCACTTTCCCCGATATTGTGTGGGCTGAGATAGGGAAGGGCAGGAAAGAGGACTACGGTGCCGCCAATCCTCTTATCCTCGCTCTATTGACTCCAACCGTCGCTCTAACTTACTGTCCCTTGTAAACTTGGAGATGTCTGGTACAAAAAAATATATATATATATATATGTATTTTCTGAGACAGAGGTGGCTTTTCTTGACTCCCTTTTGTATGATGGCGTTTTTTTTTTTCGCGTTCTTGTTATCACCAGACGATTTTATTTACCTAAGAAAAACTATCTTTTAGTCATGGGGTTAATAAAAACTATATCTTATCCCTTCACTTCGGGACGCTTCTCTTAGCTTAATAAAATGTCTAAGGATAAGGAAATCAATATAAAAAAACACGTCATCGTACTAAAGGGATTAAAAACCTCCCCGTATATAGCGAAGTAGTGTTGAGTCCTGTTCATGGATAAAGAATTCTTAACAAACTGTAGCCATTATGCTGCTTAATTTATCATGATAACAATAACTAATTCTTTATTAGCCACCATAACTGATTCCTCTCATTAAAGCAATGTTAGATAAAAGTCTCTCATGCATCTTAAAGCCAATGAACCTTCATTGAAGGTTAATGTTCAGCACAAATTTATAGAAAATTATGAACCGTACAAACCCCTAGCAATGCCACTTACGATTCTTCATGCCATAAGGCTTAGCTAATTGTTGTCCGTCACCAGAGGAGAAAAACAAATCAGACTGCCAGCTGACTGATCACAGCACATAATACCCTGGGAGTAATTTCCCTTGGGTACTATGACTGGCTGGTGTTTAGCGAAACATGTACGACATAACAAACTTGTTCATTAACATACACTGATATACTGCAAATTGTGCACACGCTACATACATATTTTTCTATTTTTTGTATGGCTGAAAAAGCCATGTTCTATAAAATACTTTTTTTTATATTTTTTCACAGAACTTCTTATCAAATTTTTTCATCTGAAATCTCATGTAACTTTCGTGAATCACAAACGTTTAAATAACTCAAGCTATAACACTCAGTCGCACTACACTGAACAAACTTTTTCATTCTTCAGTACATCAGTTATATATATATGGTCACGTGATATCTTTACGAATAAGCGAAAGAAAAAAGAACGAGTACCAACGAATGCCATGAGATATGTCCAAACAACTTTACGTCACACTGTAAAACTTTCTCATCCTTCTGTAAATCAGTTACGTCTCTTCTTGGGCCTATCGTTTACAAGCATGAAGAAAAAGAAGCATGTAGTGCCAATGAGTGCTACTTTCTTCTAAAAGCGGTATTCCCAGCTTGGTTACTCCTTGACGACCGAGTGAAGAAAAATAAGTGTTCAAATGTCGACAGCGTGCCACGGGATCACGTCCAACCAACGCGGCAGTCAGTACAACACTGAGGCAACTCTACGGCCCCGGCCAGCCACGTTTCACTACCTCGCCAGGACTCGAGAGCCTCCGTGGTGCTGGCTCGTCGTCACACGCGGGTTTGAGGCTCCAGCTTGGTCAACAGGTAGTCCCTCCTCCCTCCCTCTTCCCTCGATCTCTCTCCCTCCCTCCTCTGGTTGCCGACTCGCTCTAGATGTCTGGGTGAGATCCTGGCTACTTTCTCGCACAGTGTTTTTAAGCCATTTATAGTGCACCGTCCGCTTTAACTTGGTCAAAAACGGCATCTCTCGATCTCATTTTTTGCACTTATTATTCTGTCAGCTTTACCGTGGCCTAACTTGCCATCCATCCCATCTGAATGCTGTGCTATAGGAAGAGATTGGCATTAGAAAGAGATGCTAGGAACTACAAGTGTCATGGAAAATATGCACAGCTGTAGTTTTGTCCGATTATTGATATTTAGCTGTGGATAACAAGCTGCAAAATGGCTAAGTTTCCATGCTCAAGTGGACAACCTGTGTTTTATAACTTCGATAACGTTTCTATCAGATTATTACTTGACTGGTAAAACTATCAATTATTCAAGAGAGCATCTTAACTAACAGATTACACATCAATAAATATATCCCAATAAAGGATTATAAATGAAATTCGGTGCTGTTAACAATCTATCACATAATAATCTTTTGCAGGTGTGGGTTAATTCGAGGAAGCAACTTGTTACATTATTATTCTTGATATCTCCCTGCAATCTGATTCAGCTTAACAAGGATCTGTAGCAAAGACGGGATCAGGGAACGCCATATGTTACCCTTTTAGTGAGAAAGTTCCCTCTAAGATGAAGAAAATCGTTTGGAGATATTAAGGGTAAAATACACCCTTCACCCAGATTCTAGGAGTTAATGACAGCTGGGATTCTAGGAGTTAATGACAGCTGGGATTATAGGAGGTAATGACAGCTGGCATTCTAGGAGGTAATGACAGCTGGCATTCTAGGAGTTAATGACAGCTGGTGATTTCCCACGGCCTCTGATCCCACTACATGATTAAAATTCCTTCAGCCTTCTTTGGGAATCGAAATGTTAAGCTCCTGACGCTCACCCCAACCTGATCTTCACTTCAATACGGCGTGAAAATAATAATGATGAAAATGGTGATAATATTCCTCACACCATCCGTTGGTTGGAAAAATGGTGATGATGATGATGATGATGATGATGAGAGGAGAAGGGGGAGGGGGAGGAGAAGGAGGAAGGATAACAAGAACAACAACAATAGCAGTAGTGGTGGTGGTGGTGGTGGTGGTGGTAGTAGTAGAAGTCTTAGTAGTAGCAGAAGTAGTAGGATAGGTGGTAGTAGTAGTAGTAGTAGAAGTAATAGTAGCAGCAGCAGTAACAATAATAATCTCTGTAATTAATTCTCGGTGAACTGCTTCTCGCTCTATGCGATGCTGCTTAGTCCATTTAGGATATTGCAGTTCCGTATTAAGCTTAGTTGGCTGTGCATTAAACCTGATTTACTAGCAAAGTGCTCTGGTGTAAGTTTGCTACTACCTACGACCATTTTAGGTTTACGCAGATTAACTCAATCGCCAAAGGACGTCAATTTATATTTAATACTTCCCGTTACCTCAGAATTTTATGAAGGTGAAAAGAGCACCCTAGTTGTGAAGGGGTTAATGAAGGCATAACTAAGCCTGTCACAAAAAATCCTGATCTGCTATATAATGCTTTAGTGAATGCCAGAATGAACTGAAAAAGACGTCACCGTAAAGAATAGGTTTAATAAATGGCTTACAAATGCCTGAAGATCAAGCTTGTCATTTCTATATCTTTTAAGGACCCGTTATACTTACAGTACAATCACATACAGTTGCGTTCCATATTTCTCTACACTTCCTTGAAGCTATGTTGCTACTAAAGGATAGCTTGCTTAAATAAATGGTGATGTTCAGCGTCCTAAACCTACACCTATTACTTCAACTCCCCTAGATAAGCAAAGGGCCTAATGCCAGTACGTGCCAAGACAATGGGATTTCAAAGAGAATCATCAGAATTTGTATATAATGTTTAAGTAGGAATAAAGCATATCTTAGTGATTTGGGAATTTCTATTTTATATTTTTCTTGTACAGTACAATATGTACCGGTATGTGTTGTTCTAATTCGTCTCTGTGACAACTTGCAGTGGGTAATTTTCAACTGGCAATTACTGTGCTACCGAATAACTATACATGAGCACTTGGCATGTATATTTAATCGATGCAGGCGAAGTCATTACATAATCACATATCCTACAGTCGTCTCTCTTAGTTCCGAATCCAAGATGGCAGTCCATGTGTTGCCTTTAACAACACAACAGCTTGAAAACACATCATGAAACGAAATTCAACGAGCGCAAAGTAAAAGGCAATATATTTATCCAATTCCCAATAGTCCTCAGACTAATAAATATCCCGCTTGTGGCACTGACTGTGGCCATACGTTGCCGGAACGCTGATCACGTCGCCGTCAGCGTGATCACTGCGCCTGTACAGCGTCAGTTCCATTATAACTTTCACCAGGGAATAGAGGGGGAAATGTCACCGCCCACACGTCCCTATCCCTAACACCCCAACCCCTCCACCACTACCTCCACTGCTTGCGCGCGCACACACACACACACACACACACACACACACACACACACACACACACACACGCACACGCACACACACACACACACACACACACACACACACGCACACACACCATTCTGTGTATACAAACGTACACCACTGCCTACCCAACATCTCTACTGTCTAAATACATACATACATACATACATACACACACACACGACTGGGAACCCCAACATTTATTGCCCTTTCCCGCACCATTCTCTCTACATATACATACACCACCTCTGCCAACTCCCTGCGTTACTATACACACACACACACATACACACACATTATACCCTATCTACATACATATCCCTAAACTCAACCCTTTCCCCCCAGCCCTTACTCCCACTAGCCTCATACCTCCCTTCCCTCACATCCTCTCACTCCTCTCCCACAACACAATCCCCACCTCCACCCCCTTACCTCCTTCCTTCTCACCCGCTACTGACACTTCAATCCCCCAATCCTTCAACATCAGTTCCAGCATCCTCGCATCCCTAGTTCAACACTTTACTTATCCCCACCCACAACCCCCCCACCATCCTCCCTCCCCACTCCTACACTCTCTCAACCCCATACCTCCACAGAATTCAAAATCCACACCTCCACCCGAACCCTTCCCCTACATCAACTAACTCCCAGTTCCTCTCCCCACAATCTTCAACTCAGTGCTACACAATTCCTAGCTCCACCCTCAACCCCACGCTATCTAACCCCTACTTCCTCCCTACAACTCCCACTCAAATGCTATATAATCCCCATCTACATCCCCAACCCACACCATCCATCCTCCCACCCCAAAACCCCGTATCTCCAGAACCCCCAACTAAGTGCTACAAAATGCCTACCTTCACCTCCAACCTCAGCCACCTCCCCCCACCCTTACGTCCAACTCCCTCCACCCACCCTCCTCCGCCCACAATCCCCAACTCAGTGCAGGCGCCATGGACCAACGCGCTCTGGCCAGTCCACCTTTAAATTCGGTCACTATGCCATGATGTGCAACTTTAGTACATTTGCGCCTACTCCATTTCTCCTGCTACCTCCCTTAAATCATTTTTATTCCTAGTTTTATTTCCGCTGATAACTTGTGCTATTTCTGAACTGTTAATTTTGTCTGGGTAGTTGTTTCACGTGTGCTGCTACTTATGTTAATTATTTTTGCCAGTACGTGATTAAGTTCAGTACTGCTAGTTTATATCAGCTAGTTCTCTAAGTTAATATCATTCTCCTAGTCGCTTCATCACTGCTGGAACTTGTGATACATTATTTCTGCTGGCAGTTTCAAATCTTCTGGTAGTTTACATGTGTTGGTTCAGTTCTGTTGGCTGTTTTACTTCTGTCTGTACATATGACACGTAGTTATTTGGCCTGCAGTTCCCTTTATCTTCGAACATGTGAGAGCTTAGTTTTGTTGCTACTTTAATGTTTGCTATCACAATGTAAGCTGAGTACGTCTGACACCTTGTATATACCGGTACATCCTATAGTACATCTTCTGGCACGATTATATGATAGTAACAGTTGTTTGTGCAATTACTGTTATCGGTATTTCGACTACTATTACATTTCCGGTTATCTAGGAAGAGTACCAGCAAATTTTTACAGATACGCTTGGCTAGTACTTTTATTTTCAAGTAAGAATTCTACATGGACATTTTAGAAAACTTCTGTTGATACAACGCCGGGTGCAAGTTCGAAAATACGACTGCTAAATACTCAATAACAAAGGTATCATTTACTATTTTCACAAAGTAGTATTTACTCTTTACTACTGAATTATGTTTTTTTTTTCTTTTTTTTTTTTTTGTATAACTGCATCTGAACGTCCATTCTCACAGCGTTGGCGTTTATATTTTAGTCAGATAATCACGCTGCCCTGTGTAGATCCTGGACAACGACAAGAACTCTGCTATTCGGTGAATACTTTTTTTTAATACAGCTGCTATCATGCTAAACAACACAGGACAATCACTTAGCCTGCAACTACAGTATATATTTTTCTTACTCTTGTGCTTATACTAAACAATTCCGCAGTAGACTGTTATACATCTATTACGGCAGAAACCAACTGTATTTTATATGCTCTCTATTTATTTATGATTCTAAGTGTTCATATTAGTTTCATCTGCATTCCAAAATTACATTATTTATCCTAGCTGCCTGGCGCTTGGCAACACAATTGAGAGAATCAAGTGAGCAACTATAACAGCAAACATCAATAGTTTTTAATAAGAGAGAGAGAGAGAGAGAGAGAGAGAGAGAGAGAGAGAGGAATGAACAGTTGGACACGACAGGCAGTATTGGTATTTTCCTTTCATCATTCGGCCATCATCAATTGTCACCAAACACCCGACAGGCAGACAGTCCAGGCTAATAAATTGGTCCTCGATATCTGCTGCTCGACCCTACCTATCCACCTGCTCAGTGACATGAAATTCAGAAATGGAGGGGAGGAATGAAGGCAGCCCTCCTGACAGTTTGTTTGTATTTTCGCGTTATCGTCAACTGTAACGCCCATGCCCTTACTCCTAGAACACACACACACACACACACACACACACACACACACACACACACACACACACACACTGATTTTTACACTCAAGACGATTTTTTTTCTGGACATATAAGCGCTGAAGTATTAATGATCTTAAGTAAAAAATGTCACATCATTTTTCATTTCCGAAAACATGTATCACTAACGCAAATTAATATAACTCTAATAACGCATGCAAAATTACCTTCCATACAAACCATGACAATTCGTCAAAGCATAGGAATAATCTAAATACTCCAAAATGAAAAGTTAATGCATTTTTCTTTACCTTCGTCTCTGCAAATCCCATCCATCTCTAGGGGTAGCCAGTCCTCCAAATGTCACTTACCTGCAAAGAAATATTATCGTAAGTTTAAAACAAGGTATATTATTTTTTAACTGTTTTAGGTTGTCCTACTTTGTGTTCCATGTCTTATTTTTGATAGAGAGAGAGAGAGAGAGAGAGAGAGAGAGAGAGAGAGAGTACCAAGAAGGACACAGACAAAGACTACCAAGAAAGTGGAACAGATAAACAAAGAGTACAGAGATCAAAACAGAGATACAGGCAGGAAGAGGGCCGTGAGTGTGCCAAGAGAGTGCCAAAGTAAAGTGGCATCCTCCTTTTACAGCGGCACGCCAAGAGACACGACAACCTGAGTCAGCAGCCCGCGCCAGAGCTGACTCTTTCCCTAGTCTCGTCCAAAATATGATACCCCGCTAACAGAAGGTACGAGAGGGGGAGGGAGTACCACGGATAGAAATGCAGGAGGTAAAGGGATGCGAGGTAATGAGAAGCTGCAGCAGAGATGGAATTACGCAAGAGAAATGCAGATTTTGGAGAGAGATAGGGTAGCAGGGATGGAAATATAAGGCACAGGGGTGAAGTATAAGGGGCTGAACTATTTAAAGGTTATAAGTTACTCAAATCGTCTATTCTCGGCCAATATAAAATAGATAAGTCTCAATATTACTAAAGAGCCTATGCAGCTCAGACACATATTTTTCATTTTGTAACGTCAGAATATTTCACTCAGTCTGAGAGAACAGGCTAAGAGTGAATGGGGTATTGGAGGCTATATCTAACCCCTGCAAAGCTGAATGAAACCGTCTGAAAACAGCACGGCTTAAAATAGAAGTACATCCTTGAATTCATACGTTTGGATTTATACACACCGACAGAATAATTACGTCTGGTTTTACCCTAAATATAATACTAGAGTTGACGTGACGATGAGAGGATTCATGGTAACAGTACTGACATTCAAGCTACTTAAAACAATCGTCTTGGATAAGCTGCCATAGAGTACCAGAGTAGTCCCGACCACGATAGAGTTGTAGGAGGTTGTAGAGCCACTTGAGAGAGTGGAATGGCAATTATGTATAGCAGAACTTCCCCCTCACTGGAGTCTCCTAAGAGCTTGTTCAGAACTTAATCTTATTCACGTTTAGCCAAGCGGCACTAAGAGGCTCGTTTCTCGGAATGGAGGAACAGGAGGAAATAATGATAATATAATGTAAGTAAATATGCTGTTACTATTATTATTATTATAATTATTATTATTTCTTCAGAAACAACTTCTAACTTCCAATAACTTGTATTTATCATATTACATATTACCATAACTTAACATATTATTACAATGCAAGTTGATACACTATAAGGATGAAGTTAGTAATTCTTCTATCAATACAAGGGAATATAAAACAACAAAACAACAACAACAACAAATACTACTACTACTACTACTACTACTACTACTACTGCTGCTGCTGCTGCTGCTGCTGTTATTACTAATATTACTACTACTACTACTACTGCTGCTGCTGCTGCTGCTGCTGCTGCTATTACTAATATTACTACTACTACTACTACTACTACTACTACTGCTGCTGCTGCTGCTACCACTACAACAACAAATAATAATTGTAATAATAAAAATAATAAGAGTATGAGTAATAACAATAACTCATCAAACCATGAAACAATGAATGCGGAGTAAATTACGAGTGAAAAAAGAAGTAAAAACAGAATACCTACAAACACGCCAAAACAGCCAAACAGAAGTACCAAACCACATATTAACAACGACCCCTACACCCCACACATCGTAAAGGCCATTTCCAAGAAGACTGGCGATCACAACAACAGCCTCTTATTACCAACCAATTTCCTTTAACTTGATTATATTGGAATCCATGTCCCACTTACTCCCTCTCCATCAGACACATCCCTCTCTTTTCTTCTCTCTTTGTTTTTTTTTGTCCTCTCTCTCTCTCTCTCTCTCAAAGCCAGACAAGTACCTGAGTTGGTGAGTGAGGCTTACCTTTCACTCTCCAGTTCTTGTAAACAGTCTATTGGTTTGCTTTCGTTTACCTATGCATTTTCTGTTTCTCTCGCTTGCCTATTTACTCTCTCTCCTCCGTTCTTTCCTTGGTTTCCCCCCGTTCCTCCACATCTCCCGGTTTCCTTCCCTCCACACCTTCAGGTTTCCTTTCCTCCTTCACGCCACACCTTCTCCCGGTTTCCCTCCTGCCTCCACACCTCCACCCGTTTTCCCTCCTGCCTCCACACCTTCTCCCGGTTTCCCTCCTGCCTCCACGCCTCCTCCTGGTCCGCCTCTCACCTCCAGCCCCAGTACACAGGCTCGGCTCTGCTACCGGCTGTCACGAGCAACAGCTGCCGACGACGAGAGACGAGTGAGGGGAAGGAGAGATGACGAGGCGGAGGAAAGAGGAAAGGGAAGGAAGGAGACATGGATGGAGGTAAGGAGGATGAGGAAAGAATGTAAGAGGGACGGGAGGATAAGGGGATATGGGAAGGTAAGACAGGAGAAGAAAGGAGGAAAGATGTGGGTGGGGATGGAAGTAGGGAACATGAAGGGAGGGAAGAAACACGGGAAGGAAACAAGGACGAGAGGAAAGGGACTATGGAGGGAGGTAAAGAGGAAGAAGAGATGGTGAAAGAGGGGTAGGAGGAGGTGAATAGGGAGAGGGAGGTAAGGAGGAAGAAGGGAGGAGGAAAAAGGGAAGGAAGGGAAGTAGAGGAAATAGTGGGAAACCAGGGAGATAAGGAGGAAATAGAGACTAATAAAAAAATGGAGAGAGGATGAGACGGAGGAAAGAAGACGTGGACAGATGAGAGAGGACGAAGGAGTAAAGAGGGGAGAGTGGATGAAAGAAGAAAGATGGAAGGAGGGAAAGGGAAAGAAGAGATATGGAGAAGGTAAGAAAGTAGAGAAGACGAGTGAGGGGCGGAAGTGAGGAAGAGGTGGAGGAAAGAAGGATGGGAGGGAAGGAGACATGGAGGGATAGAAGTGCTGGAGGGAGAAGAGAAGATATGAGTAGAAGAGAGGGAGGAGGAAAGAAGGAGAAGAGAGACATGGGTACGACAAACAAATGAAGAAGGACAGAGGTATACGAGGAGAGCTGGAGACTTGAAGGAAGATAAAGATGGGAGGGGGGAGCGGAGATGATAAGGAAGTAGCAGGTATGGAGGAAGGAGAGAATATGGGGTACGTAACGTTTTCCAGCAAATGGGTGAAATTGGCCAAAGGCATACCGTATATGTGCATGCATTTGTAACTCATCTGAAACCAATCGGCCCGTTCAATATAAACTGGTCGCGTATCGTAATCGCACTGAAAGGCAAAAACAATACTCGGCTTGATTGGGAATGTTGTGTTGGTGTCTGTTAGTTTGGCGCCCAACTTTTTGTAGACACTCGCCTGGTTTCTTTGTTTATGAGTTATCATTTCAAAGGCCTCGATCGAAAATATAAAAAAAAAAGGGCGTCTCGCAATGTCAGGCCTAACTATATTTTTCAGGCTAATCCACCAAGAAAACTAGGGGTTATGCCGCTAGAAACAGAAATGAGAAAACCAACGCCAACGACAAGAAAAAACAGATTAAAAAAAAAAATCTCTTCACCTAACGTAAAAACAGGTCTTGTGCTAAGAGTGGAAAATATTGTACGACAGAAAGAGGCCTGCATGGAAAAAGAGGTGTGGAAAAGTGAGGGAAAATGTGAGGAAAAGAGAAAAGGAGTATGTGAGAGAGAGAGGAATGGAGGGTGAGTGGGTTTAACGGGAAAAAGATGGAGCTTGAGAAAAGAGAGAGGGAATATCTGGAAGATGGTGGAGGTAATTACAAGAAAAAGAGGGAACGCGGGGAGAGGAGAAAGAATGCAGAGAAAGGAAAGCAGAGAAAGATAAGGTGACTTGGATGATAAAGAGACTGTGGAGGAGGAGGAGAAGGAGGAGAGAGAGAGAGAGAGAGAGAGAGAGAGAGAGAGAGAGAGACCTTGCTGGCAATGAGATGAAGGAAAGTCGCACAGGTAAGGTGAGCGAAGACGGGGTAATTAAAGGAGAAAGGGAGAACACAGGTGTGTGTGTGTGTGTGTGTGTGTGTGTGTGTGTGTGTGTGTGTGTGTGTGTGTGTGTGTGTGTGTGTGTGTGTGTGTGTGTGTGTGTGTGTGTGTGTGTGTGTGTGTGTGTGTGTGTGTGTGTGTGTGTGTGTGTGTGTGTGTGTGTGTGTGTGTGTGTGTGTGTGTGTGTGTGTGTGTGTGTGTGTGTGTGTGGTTATCATTCGGCACTCTAGGGTTTCATCAGCAGGGCATCAGGTAAGAGGGTGGAGGTAATCTAAGACGATCCACCCTAGGGAGTGTTTGAGCAGAGCGGAGGTAGAATCCTCTTATTTGGAAGGAGATGGAAGGGAGCACGTGCAGTACATGGAAGACCTTGATTTAAAGTGACTTAAATCAAATAAAGAATGAGATATAAACAAAACTACTACTCAGTCGCATAGGAAAAAAAAATCTTTTCTTTTTCTGTCTTTGCACTTTCCAACAATTGCTGAAATATTAATGCAGTAATTTCTAATCCAAGTGTATACCTTCCATCACTGTGAAGCTGCTGTAAGGAAGCACTTTATTCAACATACGAGTATAAATTGCATTCTCCAAATTAAAATATCTGTCCTGAGATAACGCCCAAACAGCAACATAATTCCTTTGTAAACCATCGATCTCTGGATGCAAGGTGCTGGAGAGAGGCTCCTTCATGTTGTGGCACTGACATCATCGAGCGGCTCAGGGGTTATACAAACATTCCTCAATTACTTTCCCATCACCGAAACGTGGATGGTGGACTGAAAGAGATAGGCAGCTTTAGCCTGTAGTCCACGGGTTCACGTTTCAGATGAGCTACTTGAGTCAAGATTCTTTTTTGATCGTGTACATAAGAGCAGCGCGGGAATTTCCTCAGTCGCTACTAATGAAAATGAAGGAGTGCACATATGAGTGTCTATGCATACTTGGTTAAACATTACTAAAATGAAATACAATAATTACAATAACAATGAAACCGAGGAAAAGCAATTGCTTAGCAGAACAGTTAAGGCCTCTAGCCTTTGGTTCCTTCTTCCTTGCATTAAAAAACACACACACACACACACACATACGAAGAGAGAGAGAGAGAGAGAGAGAGAGAGAGAGATGGGAGGAGTCTGTTTACATGTTCCCTGTGTTTAACAACCTCCCAAGCGATTCCCTGAGCCAAGGTAGACACAGCACCAGAGCCAGGAGAGGTTCGATCGTCAAGAATGAGTCTTTCGGGGAGCAGAGTCGATCATGGTGCCAGTTTTCCCCCATCACTACTAAGCTCGGTTTGTTTGCACCCGATAAGCTTTAGTTACGAGGTACGAATAAGTCTCCTTGGTTACTAGCCAAATCAGCTTTCCAATATTACTAAATCTACCAGTTCAGCTGAATGGGATTATGGATCTTTGACAGGTCAGACTATATGCACCAAAGGGATCAATTTCTAGCCTGAGAAAAACCGTCTGTAGGCTGCTGTGAGAGGCATGACCTTCATGTTGGCAGTGAGAGGTGTGTCAAAGGTGTCACTGTGATGTCTGGCACTGTGAGGTGTGTCAAAGGTGTCACTGTGATGTCTGGCACTGTGAGGTGTGTCAAAGGTGTGACAGTGATGTGTGGTAGTATGAGGTGTGTGAAAAGATGTTGCTGTGACGTATGGCAGTGTGAGGTATGTCAAAGGTGTTAGTATGAGGTGTGGCAGCGTGACAAAGGAGTGACTGTGAGGCGTACCATAGGTGTGGCTGTGAGTGGTGATTGTGAGGTGTGTGTGTGTGTGTGTGTGTGTGTGTGTGTGTGTGTGTGTGTGTGTGTGTGTGTGTGTGTGTGTGTGTGTGTGTGTGTGTGTGTGTGTGTGTGTGTGTGTGTGTGTGTGTGTGTGTTCCCTATTGCACACTATTTTTTAACACTATGTAATTCATTATAACCGGACATCTACTCATGATCATCATCACCATCAATAACTTTTCTAACATTCTCTAATTCAGTATATTCGGACTTCCGTTCGCCATCATCATCATCATCATCATCATCATCATCATCAGCAGCAGCAGCAGCAGCAGCTCAGTCTATACCAATTCTCTGCTGGACAAAACCCTCTGCCCGCTTTATCCACTATGAGCTATTGGCTATTAGTCTGTCCGGCTCCAAATATTCGATAACTCTCTATTTGTTTTGAACTTTGATGCAGTTTAATCTCGGTTCATAGTCACAATGTCCGCCAAAATTCAACTGCACTGGAACTGGTCATTCCGAGAGCCTGAAACATACAGTATCTCAAATACCTATTACTATTCTCCCACACACAAACACATTTTGAAGGAGAAATAGTTCAAGCAGTATGAAATTTTACTTTCGTCATGATGAGTCTGGAAGAATGAGGAGAGCCAAGCTAACCAGTTTTTCACGTTTATCCTACTGGCTTCAAACAAAAATAATCTGGGAACGGAATATAAAATAATAAGTTTTTTCACTGCAAAATTAAAATAAGCGATTGGGTGCGGGAAGAAAGACGCAGATATACAGACTGATCCATTTCATTCAGATCTACAGTACCTGCAGAGCAGAATAATTTGTTTACTTTGTACAGTACGACAAAATACAAGTTTCATGACTCCGAAATTAATAATGGTGACTGAGGTGCTGTAAGAGGTGATGGAGCAATCAAATTAACCCACTTTTTCAAATCTGCATGAAAAAGTTACGAATTTGTAAAATGCATTACGGTGATTGGAGCCCGAAAGACATGTAGGTACAATCAGTTAGCTCTTTTTTTTTTCTTTTTTTTTATCATTCTGTCTACCATCAAATGAGAATAATTTTGGAGCGTAATAAAACAATTAGTATTGACTACATAACTGTGACATGGAACTGAATGGCGGTAAATGTAATGTTAAGCAGCATTGATAAATTATAATGAAGTTACCAAAATTTTCATAATTTTTATACGGAAGTTGGAACTGATTTTATGACTATACTGAAAAACTGTGCTGAGTGTGAGAGAATTGTGGCTTAATCAAATTAGCCCACTTTTTCAAATGACTATAACCCAATCCACATCCAACATCGGAAACCCATACGTCAATAGGCCTCCATGATTATCTAACTTCCTCCTCTTCTCATTTAGCTTTTTTTCTTATTTACTTCTATGTATCTTCCTTTTTTCTTAACCATCGCTTATGTTTATACTGCATACTGCGTGAAAGAGCTGTAAACGATGTACAGTACCATAATAACTAATGAAGGTACAAGCGTGTGTAAGTACAAATAACATTCAATGCAGACGTTTGGTCATATAACAAATGCTGGACTATTACTACATATAAGAGATGAATAAGAAAATAGATGAGCAAAAAACAATATCCAGTTAATACATACATTGTCATCAATCGTCACGAGGAGGCGAAAAAGGGTATTTAAAAAGAGTAATTCAGTGTTTCCCCAACAACAGGTTAGCTGTAATCCGTACACACACACAAACGATAATGAGAAAAAGTATATTCCGCATAAGAGACAAGCTAAAACAAAATGGCAAAAGTAAAGGATGAAGCAAAAGACATATAAGAAGGCAATATGAAGTGAGTAAAAGATGCAAGATGTGAGAATGAAGTGAGACAGGGTGAGAAAAGAAACCAGGTGTGGAAGAAAAAAAGGGCGGAAAAAAAAAGTCAAACAGGAAAGTGGGATGTGAAGTGAAAAATGAGTGAGAAAAAGAAGTCATGCACGGGAAAGAAAAAAAAAATCAAGAAACCAACTGTCGGTATGATAAAAGACTATTCGAGCGTGGGAGGCAGTAAGGCGAAAAGAGAGTGAGGAAAAAATAGTGGATTTCTGAAGTAAAAGGAGGATTAAATGAGAAAAGAGAATTACACATGCTGAGTGAGTGAAGGTGAGAAAAAGTGATTGATGTGGGTGTGGGAGCGGAATGGAAATAGCGAGCCAAGTGATGGGGTAAAGAAGAAAGTGAGGGAGGGGGGAGGGGGAAGTCAAGCTATAGGAAAGATATTATGGAGTATGAGAAATATGTGCCATGAATGTGGAAAAAAGAAGGTACAGTAATTATGGGGGAGAGAGAGAGAGAGAGAGAGGGAGAGAGAGAGAGCAGGGCGTGTAAACGAAGGCAAAGCACCATGAATATGTGGGAGTGGGGGAAACTGAAGGAGAGAGATGAAGCGTGGTGAGCGTGAGAGATTGAGCGTGGTATGCGAGAGAAAATGAGGTGGGGCGTGGGGAGCGTGAGAAATAGAGCTGGAGCGTGGGAGGGAGGGAGTGAGGTGGAAGAGCGTAGTCTAATTTTCCCTTGTCCATCAGGCGAACCATCATCACTTTACGCTTGACTCGTTTTCCAATCAGCAGCCCATGTCCTGCGGGGGGGGGGGGATGGGGGGTGTTGAGGGGAGCTATATTTGGCTCCACTGCCTCTCTCCCAAAAGCTGTCACTGGGAGGAAGATTATTTGTGTGTGTGTGTATGTAGGGGGGGTACATCCTTTCCCCCCCCCCTCCCTCTTCTCTCTGTCTTTGTACCTCCCTTCCCTCCCTCCCAGCATGATTTCTCTCCTTTCCCCTCAATCTACTTACCTCTTCCCCTCACTAACCTACAGTTTCCCCTTTCTCCCCTTTACCCCTTCCTCTTCTTGCCAGCTATCCATCCTTCTTCTTCTTCTTCTTCCAGTCTCTACCTTCTTCCTCATCTCCCTCCTCCCCATTCTCTCTCTCTCTCTCTCTCTCTCTCTCTCTCTCTCTCGGCATCTGTTGGTTATTGTTCCGGGTAGTTCCACCACCTTCCCTCTGGACATCTTCCAAGCCCTTCAATATTATTACCTCGCACGTCTGACAGTACGCGAGAGAGAGAGAGAGAGAGAGAGAGAGAGAGAGAGAGAATCACCATCTAACTTCGACCCATTACTTTTGGCATTAAAGCTACACATCCTCAACTTCATGAAAGATCTCGCTCTAAATTCTAAGCTCCGGGAAAACTTCATACTCCAACTTTTTCTACGCTGATTCAAGGACCCAGGAAGCAAAAGCGGACAGGCAAGCAGGCAAGAGGCAAAAGCAGACAGGCAGGCAAGAGGCAAAAGCAGAGATGGCCAGCAAGACGACGCAAAAGTAAAGACTCCTTCGCCTCAGGGAACGTCGGCTTTTTTTTTTTTTTCTTTCTGCGTACGGTTTCTCTCTTTAGGGAGTGAAAGAATCAGGATTAAACTGAAATATATTACCTGAAGTCTACCATACCAATGAAAGATAGACTTTATATGACTATGATTATATACTTCATTTTTGTTGAATATTCGTCTGAAATTGAAGCACAATGCCCTCCAGACTCGGGACCATCGCCTATGTCTCTTTCCTCATTCCAGTGACTTTAACCTCTGACCTACGACTTTCACATCTAGACATGGTAAATACATATAAATTGAAAAATGTTTATAGGTCAAAGTTGGCAGACGGTCAGACACGTACACAGACAGACTTACAGAAACAACAGCGTTAGTTACACGTTACGCGAATGGTAATAAAATGCACAAGTCGCAGCATCCCAACAAGTAAGAGAAACTGTCCTCATCCTTTCGACTGTGTGATATTTATTTTATCTGAACAAAGACGATGGGGAATCCGTGAGAATTAAAAAAAAAAACTATAACGATCCCAATAAACTGAGTAGGAAAGAACGTTTGTGACTGACTCGTAAGGTTCCTGAAGATATTAAAAACTTCTTGACATTAGTGGGAATAAACCGTCCACGTTCAAACACCGTAGTAGGAAGGTTATCAAGAGACGCGGATTCGTTTCCATGGCGACACAGCATCATTTTCCCCACCCTCCCCACCCTGAGAACATTTTTCAAGCTGTATGATGGGATAACTTTCCAACTTTTCCGGCTTTATGCAAAACTTTTCACCTCTCTCGCTCTCTCTCTCTCTCTCTCTCTCTCCCCTGGCGTTTAATGTCTCCTTGCTTTTTTCTTCCTGTCTGGGACATATTCTGAAGTTGTTCTCCCGGAAAATTCTATTCAAAGTAATAGCTATGTCGTGAGTGCTCGATGTGGAGGTAAAGTAAAAAATAAAACGAGAAAACAAAAAAATGAAAATACCAAAGAAGGGAAAGATAAAAAAGGAGAGGGAAAAGGGAGACACTGAGCAACTGGGAAAAAACTTAGGAAAGGAGAAAAGAAAAATTATATGGTTAACATGTTAGGAATGTAGTCTAGAGACAAAAGCACAATTATGGTCTAGAAGCAAAACTCAGTAGATGTAAGAGAAATGCACAAAAAAAAAAAAAAAAAAAAAAAAAAAACTAATACTCTGCTAAGTGCAACCAAAACAAATACACATGTGACAAATTATGGCATCAGTAAGAAAAATGAATCCGTGTACTCGATTAAATTCCGCAGTATCAACCACCTATTCCTCATCATGAATTTATCTCAGTATAATGTACATACCGTACTATCGGCAGTAAAAGTCCAACCACCTATTCTCCTTTTCTCTCCATGGTCGTTGAAAATTAGTATGATGAATTCGAAGAAACCAAGACTTATAACTTTATTTGTCCATAGATCAGGCCCATCAATGTCGGTTGCCAAAAATTCACCAAAACAATATTCAAAGGCCATGGTGTAAGAAGCAGGAGAGATGATAAGGACTTCAGCTGCTGGCAGGATCTACACAAAGCTTAGGAAAATAAACACAGGCTTTATGCTTCTACAAAATAAAGATCTTCGCCAAATCAACCCCAGCTCAACTGAAAACAAACGGAATCTGACCTGCTAATATGAGCCAACGTCCTTATCAGAGCCTATGCTTCAATAAAAGTACTGAATTTTACCAACTATGATTAACAACTACATCTGGCAAACTGCATTAACGACTAAACCCAACTATCCTCGCTTACTGAACTCACCAATCTTGTAAAATATAACAAAAATACATTAATCCAACAGCCTAACTTAATCCACCCATCTTAACTAACCCTTTTCGCTACAAGAAGTTTCTCCTTAGCCGAGTATAATCACCTGGTGGCACCTTGAATAAATTAACGATACACCGCCATACTTATGGCGTACAGGTAACGCTGAATATCTTTATCTAAATTCTCAAGCCTTTAAACCAATCCTTAAGTGACACCCTCCACTATATGAGCTTTCCTCACTCGTTAACATAATTATCCTGCTCTTCCTAAACCTACCTTGACTTACCCAAATCCACTCTAACTTCTAATTTACCTTACTACAACCTAACCAGCCCTGCCCTACACAACCCTGACCTGGCCTCCCTTAACCTAGCTTACCTAATTAATCATATTCTAACCTTTCTGCGAAGCTCACCTTACTCCACCGTTGACCTGGGCTAAGCTAATCTGTCCTCTCCTACCTCAGGCTAATCCCTTGATCCTGTGCTAGGCTGGGCTCATAACTTCCCTCTTTTGCCGCTTGATTAACAGCGTCTGAGGCTGGACGAAGAGAGCGAGGGAGAGAGGAGAAGGAGAGATGTGCTGGGATGGGAGGTGAAAAAGAGACGAGGAGGGAGGAAGGTAGACAGACAGATGGAACCGATAAATGGACTGAGAGAGAGAGAGAGAGAGAGAGAGCAGGGTACCCAAAATGGACCGTCCCCCCTCGTCAATGGAAAATGGGGGTCTTCATTATCCCCCTTCAGAGAGAGGGCTTAACGGCAACACAGAAAACTTCAATGGCTTTGGGAGTCAATGAGATGCGCTAAATGAGGTCTTGTATGAGGGAGGGAAGGGGAGGAGGAGGGAGGGGATTGAGATGGGTAGGGGGAAGGAAGGACTGGGGGGGAAGGGAGGGGGAGGGACAAGCGATATCGTGTGTGGGATGAATGAAGGATAGAGGAGCGAGCAGGGGTACTGTGTGTGTGGGAGGAGGAAGAGTTGAGGAAAGAGTGCAGGGGAAGAGCGATATGTGAAAAGGGAAAAGAAGGGATGGAGGAAAGAGTGGATGGGGAGGGAGGGTGTGGGGATACAGCAAGAGAGGAGGAGGAAGGAGTGGGGGAGAAAACTGAGGAGAGAGAGGGAATGTTGTGTGTAGGAAGCAAAGGGGACAGTGTGTGACAGAGTTAGAAGGAATGGAGGAAATATGTGGAGAAGTGTAGGGAATATGTGGAGAAGTGGAGGGAATATGTGGAGGAGTGAAGGGAAGAGTAGAGGGAGGGAAGGTAAAGAATATAAGTACTGTGTAAGAAAAGGCAAAGAGGGGAGGAGGGTTAGAGGAAAATGTGGAAGGGGAGGGAGAAGAGATACTGTTAGTATAAGGAGAGGGAGGAAGAGTGGAGGGATTAAGTGAAGAAGTGGAGGCTAGAGAAGACTGAGAAAACTGTGAAGTGGTAGAGAAAAAAGTAAATTTAGAAGACAAGAAGAAGAGGATGTTATGAGAGAGAGGATAGGGATGGAAAGATGACGCCTGAACAGTAGAAAGGAACAGAGGGTTGAAAGTGGACCTGGAAGGAAGAACAAGGAGGAAGATACAGCTGCTGATACACATACTCATCCACATCATTAAGGTAAATAATTAGACGCTGAACAATGACTTTAGGAGCCCAGTCATGCGCTCCTCTTATCCCATCATACATTTCAGACTATTATGGATGAGTTTCATAATTATTCACCTTAAACAATGTGGTAGTATTACTGTTCGTGGCTGTACATGAAGGAATGCAGGGACGAGTGGATGTCAGAAAAATAAAAATAGAATGAGGAACTGAAGAAAAGAAGGAAGAGCAGAGAAGATAGGAAGGGGAAAGATATGGACGAATGACGTGTGGGAGAGAAAATGGAGTTAACAGAGAGAGTGGAGAGAAGATAATAAACATTAATGGCAAGCAGAAAGTGGAAACAAAACCAAGGTGAAATAAATGAAGATGAAAGAACAATGACGAAAGAGAGAGATAATAATTCCCATCCGTATTTAAAACCAAACAAAAACAAACAAATTAAGGCTTCTATAAGGTAAATGTAAAGGATGGATAATATCTGATGTGCTTATGAGAGAGAGAGAGAGAGAGAGAGAGAGAGAGAGAGAGAGAGAGAAGGGGAAAGGAAAATTAAAGGAATGAATGGACAGCAAATGGATGATGAAACGTAAAGATAATAAACAGGAGGGGCAGGGAGAAAAACTGAGGGAAGTCAAGGATGATTAAGAGAAAGAGGTAGAGGGATAATGGAGACAATAAGACTAGAAATGGGAGTGGATGAGAGCCAATAAAAGGAGAAGAGATTAGGAAGGGAGACAGTGAGGGGAGAGTCTAAGTGGCGATAAATGAGAGGGTTAGGCGGCATGAGATTAGAAATAACTAGAAATATCTATCTTCATTGTCATCAGATTTCACCAAAACTAAGAACAGACACAGATGGACTAAAACTAACGACCCGTGAACCACGAGCTCTTTTTTTAGCCACAAGAAAACTGCCTCCATTTCACATTATTCGCTGCCATCAGGTTGCCCTTCCCTCAATTTACAAGACATGAAAAACAGGACGAAAAGGAAGTAAGCTTGCGAAGAGTAACAAACAAGGATAAAAAAGATGTTGTACAATATACCTTAAGTTGTTAGATGAACTGAGGAGAAAAAAATGGAAATTATGGGAAGGAATTAATGACAAGAAAAATATAGAAGGAACTAATGACAAGAAAAATATATAAGTGGACTAAGCTGCCAACAGGTAATATAAAAACAAGGAGGAGTAAAGAAAGAGAGAGGGCGGAAAGCTAAGCAGGAATATGAAGCAGCATGAGCACGTACAAGGATATTCACTCTTTCACTACGATTTTTAATTATAATCGCTATAATACCATCAGAGGGGGTAAGACTGAAAACCAGCATGGAGGAAACGAAAGAGGTATAAAAAAAAAAAAACATGATGTTGAGAAGCGTCAAGAAGAGTTAATGAATATGAGAGAGAGAGAGAGAGAGAGAGAGAGAGAGAGAGAGAGAATTAGCCTCGATAGGAGACTAAATGATTACCTGAAGGACCAATAAAGCGAACAAAGACCCGGAACAGAGGAAGGCTGAAGACAGGAATGCTAATTTTACCTCCTCCTTGGAATGGGTTTTTCCCGGAAGACAAAAATTAACCCCTTCACTACGAGAGCAAAGTTGAAATGGGGTGGGGGGGGGAGGAAATAAAGTGGAATAAAAAGGCGGCGAAGACAGAGTGATAAAAAAAGACAGAAAATCATTACCATCAATATTATGAATGAACTAAGGAAAGGTGGGGTTCTCGTTCAGGTACGGCTAAGGCCACAACAATTCCAAAACTTTCACTTCTACCTATCCTCACTAGACTGAATAAAATCGCCAGGTGGTGGACTGTTTACGCTGAAGAAATACGTCGTGATCCAAGGATTACATTCAGCAAACCATGGATCTTTCGTGCTTAACGATCTTTCGTAGTACCAGGCAATGTACAGTACTGGTAGCTTCGAGAAGAGACAAATTCTAAATGCAAGCAACTTCATTAAAAAAATCATTGAAATAACGTTTATCACAAATATCTAAAAGGAAGAGTAGATAAACCGAGCGAAACTGAAATAGAAAAGCTGGAGATAAGATGCATATTGAAAAAGTTAGATGGTGCTGAGATGAAGCTGTGGATGGATGAAATAAAGCAGAGTGGAGGGGGAAGAAGCAGAGGAAGTGCGTGGAACGATGAGGGGTAAGAGGCGTGAAAGAGTGAAAGACGTACCCAGGAAAGAGGGCTGAAATGAAACGTTAAACCTAATGAGAAAAGACGAACAGGTGGATAAGGAAACAGAAGTGGAGGGAACAAAATGACAAGGAAAGAAAACGGGGTAAAAAATGAATAACTAGGAATGATATGAAAAGTTAAGTAATGATCATGACGGAAGAGAGATGCCGAACTACTGGATGCGAGAATAGAGATGAACAGGTGAGTTCTTTTCAAATTTATTCTTACTACCGTTTCGGCCCGACTTGGACATTTTCCAGGTAATGCATCTTAATTAATAACTTTCTTATATGTGGGTATAATAATGAGAAATTTTCGTTTTTTTTTTATATGAAGAAACAAAGGCATAAAAACTCGAAGATACAGGCAAGAAAAAAGAAAAGCAAGAAGACGCGATATGGGAGAATAAGGAATAGTATATGCGGAGAAAAGGGAGAGTAAAAGGTGAAAAGGGAAGGAGAGGGGAAGAGAGGAAGGAGGACATAAGGAAAGAACAAACATGGGGAGATGAAGAGGAGAGAACAAAGGGAAGGAGAGAAAAATGAGCAGTAGAGGACGAAAAGAGGAATGGTGCAAACTGCAATAAAGGAGGAGGTAGAGAGAATACAGATGAACTGAGGTATATGTGGTGAGAGAGAGAGAGAGAGAGAGAGAGAGAGAGAGAGAGAGAAAGCACGGACAGACTAAGACAGACAACCAGAGATAAGAGGACACGGCGCCATGATATTGAGGCAGAGCGGTAAAGTTAAGGAAAAGATAAGGGAAACCCAAGACGTGGCAGATATAAAAAGGGAGGCACGAGAGAAGGATGGAAGGGGAATGTGAAGGAGGGAGGGAGGGACAGGAAAGATTAAAGACATAAACGAAATGAGAGGTAAGAGAGATGTACAGAAAGAATTAAGACTTATCGCATACCAGGAAAAACATTATGGAATTAGGTATTTGACAGATTTAGCCAAAATATGTTCAACTCATAACATTTAGGCCCCAACAACTCACACTCTTTTGAATTAAATAATCTAGAGTTATCTATAATGAAGTACTCTAGATGTCGCGAACATGACAGGGTTAAAGTCAACAATATAAAGAATATTTCTAACATTTTTCCTTCGAGAATTATCCGCGTGGAAGAAAATATTTAATGATGGTAGCAGGGAAAAAATATACAACGTCGTAACCGTACTGATGGATAAAATGCATTCACACATTGGATAGAAAAGTTATGTCTTACGTGTATGAAAGTCACAGGAAATGTATGACCACAGTAGCATGAAAGAGCGACAACATGATATATAATATTCACTGTATGCTGAACTGTATTTGATGTCCATATCGTAGACTGCAAATGGTAAATGGACCGATGTACTGCTCGTTTTTACTGATAATTCTGATGATAATTGTCCTGCCTCTGTGTTTTTCGTTTTCCTGTTGTTAAAACCAGTTCTGGAATAGGATGATGATTAGTCACCATAACGTTGATGATGATGAAGGCGGTGGTGGTGGATATGATGATGGTGCTTATGAAGTATCGGTGCTAGTACTGGTGGTGATGGCGATGGTGATGACGATGATGACAAGTACGATGTTGGTAATAATGCTGCTGCTGATGATGATTGTGCACATCATGATGCATGGTGTTTAAAAAAGGGTAATTATGGGCAAAATATCACCAGACACATCCTTAAGTGTTAATATTAGTCACTCACTTCTCGTGAAAAATACATCAGAGAGCCGATATCTGATTTAATCCTCTCTAGATGGGGACAACTCTAGTACTGTTCCCTATTCCAGCTTGTCACATGATTTTATTCACCTGAGTGCCATAAGAACCTGAGATTATTAACATCGTCCTCATTACTTCATTCATGATCGAGGCAACTCACATATTATATTCCAGCTTAAGTTAGACGATTTTATTAAGCTGAGAATAAGTCAAAGGAGACCCAGATTGTTAAAGAATAAATAAATGCAAACAACATCACACTTGCCATTTCGTCATTCATTTATCCTTGCGACTGAAACCCTACAGCGCTCTAATGCATTTAATTAACGTGGTATCCAGTGTCATCTAATTATAAGGTCATCAACAGAACCGCTGCGGATGTCATTACCAAACCCACATCGATCATTACCTCTCTAATTACCCTCGTCACTCAGCGCCATATCCACACAGCACATCCAACATTCGTACTTCTGTATTTTCACTCGCTCGTGACAGGTGTGGTGCAGGTGTGAGTAACCCTTGGAATCCGGTGACGTCTTTGTGTGTGTGTGTGTGTGTGTGTGTGTGTGTGTGTGTGTGTGTGTGTGTGTGTGTGTGTGTGTGTGTGTGTGTGTGTGTGTGTGTGTGTGTGTGTGTGTGTGTGTGTGTGTGTGTGTGTGTGTGTGTAAGAGTCTACACAAGCCACCAAGAGAGGATACGAACATGTGATAATACAGGAAAGGATGTAGTCAAAGAAACTACTATCATCCCAGTTCTGTCCGAAGGAAATTTACGGCTGAGAAATTGCAACGAAAACCCTTTCTCTAACATAGTTCAATCACTTAAACTTGGTCCAAATTTTCATCCATTTGCTGTTTATTTCACCTAGCTCAATGGCAGAAAAAGATAATACTGCAGCTCTACATCCTTTCCGTAACACTTCTTCGTGGCTAGCATCATATTCTAGTGTTAATCTGTTGCCATAATTCAATATTCAATTTGGACGAATCAATTTTTGGCCAAGGTAAAGTTAACAAAGTATAATGCGTGATCAAATGGTTCGATTTTTCCGCTATGTATTTGTCAAGCATTGCGAAGATACTTGTGTCGCTGTCTGTACGGCTGCACTTTCTAAAATGTCCATCTCTGCATGGGACTGAAGGTGAGCTAGGTGGGTTGGCATAACACGTGTAAATACAAAATTACCTGAATGAAACAATACTCGTACTCCGAAATATCCTGAAATATTAACTGGAATAGTACAGTAATGAGGCTACATCAGATTTAATAACAAGTGGACATCACGCCATCACACACACTACTAATACAAGGCAGCAGACACTCACCCCACAATCCACCGCCATGACCTGAATGCTACACAGATTGGCGGAATAATCAGAAATCATTTATCTTAATCAGCAACGCGGCACACTGCAACGAGTTATTTATCATTCACACAGCACGAGCGTATTTAACTTAATCACTGTCATATGTCTGACTCAGTGTGGATGGCCACATGCTGATGCCCATGAAAAAAACGGACGCATGACAGATGATGATGATGATGATGATGATGATGATGGTGAAGATGATGATGATGACTGAGCAGGAATCAAGGGGCTGAAGGAGACATATACGCAACTGATCACTGATGTTCAATTCCTTGCGATGCGAAGAAAATAATCTTACCTTGTTATTGTATTAATGATAGATAAATAAATGACATACCGAGCGATATATGACATCAGAATATATCATCGTAGGTTTTCAAATGAGAAAGAACCCAGACATCTTCCCCTGCCGTGATCTAAGAAGTGCTGATTAAGGAGGGAGTATTGTGAACAAGAAAACTGTCAGTCAATTGTTAACGCAGTGTGTGTGTGTGTGTGTGTGTGTGTGTGTGTGTGTGTGTGTGTGTGTGTGTGTGTGTGTGTGTGTGTGTGTGTGTGTGTGTGTGTGTGTGTGTGTGTGTGTGTGTGTGTGTGTGTGTGTGTGTGTGTGTGTGTGTGTGTGTGTGTGTGTGTGTGTGTGTGTGTGTGCGTACTCTTTAATTTATGATGATTTTGCTCACGTAACTTTTCGAATGAGAATGGTGAGATGATGCCTTCATTAACCCGTACACTATGAAGATGGAGGGGAGCTGCAAAACTGGGGAAAATTCTCTGATAGCGACAAGAATAAACTATAAATTACATCAGCATTGTGAAGGGGTTAACTAGGATCCTGACATGTGGGAATTTATCAAGCATATATTTTGTGTAATTGAAAGGAGTGTTATATCATTGAGTTGAATGTCACATATTAGACTTCGGAAGCTTCTGTTCAACATCCTTTCTATACTAACAGGGCTGTTGTGCACTAATACAAGTGACATACAGCTTATTTGTATGACAGTACCACTTCTTAGATGATACAGTTCATTATATTAGCAAGGTTCTAATTATACACCTAAAACTCTCGCCGTTTTCAAGAGGATCAACACAATAAACTCTTACAATTCACTCAAGCTGCTGTCCGCCTAAAGTGATTAATACTGCCTGGAAGTAGCCAAAATAAACTGAGGTGTCCCCGCCACGTCTACACCCCCGTTCACACATACACGGTACACGCTACAGAGGACACCGGTAAGGCCAACCAGGGACTTCCGGGGTCCTCCTTAAGGCCACCGGGAGAGGTACCACCGTATCGGATGACGTCACAGCCTCATGCTCATGGAGAGGACCACGGATGGCCAGAGTACAACAAATTT
>NC_137063.1:40242345-40359845 GCF_032717465.1 Coenobita brevimanus
GAGAGAGAGAGAGAGTGGTCGGTAGGAAATTAGTCTATCACCAGCTCTACAGTATGTCAAGAAGTGAGTGTATCAGAGAAGCTTTACAGGATATTAAGTGAGACTGCTCGGGTTTCCATTTCTTCCCACCCCTTCCAGCTCCACCAGGCACCTGCATAAATCCCGGCTCACCTGCGCCAATAAATCCCGGGGGCCTAATGCATAAGCCTAGACGGACGGCACAAGGAACAAAGCGCATACTTCCTTTAGCAAAGTTTTACGGGGAGACGAGGTTTCCATTAGAGGGGGATATTTTGAGCATAATTTTTGAAGAATGAGTTTATTTTCAAAGGACGAGAGTAGTTAATGTATGTTTTATGTTATAATCTTATTTTCGGTGGGGATTCTGGGCCTGCTACTTTTTCTTTTATGGAGTATCTTTCTTTTTTTTAGGGAAGACGATTATAAAAAAAAAAAAGTCTAAAGTGAATGGGCTCATTATCAGTGGTTATGCATTTTTTTTTCTCTCTCTCTCTGAGGGTGAATGGGTGGATGGAGAGGATTGTTTATAGTAGTTCTGTGGGACAAGCATACTTTGGTGCAAGTACCTGTTTTAAAGTGCATCATTCAGTCAGTAAAACAATAGGTCAACACACTTTAACAGTAACTATCTTAGTATCGGGTATAGCTACAGTACCTTTTTCAGCATATCTTTCGGAGCCGAGAATATTTTTAATCACACACACACAAAAAATCAATCTCTCTCTGGCAGGTGATTTCTTTTTATATACACATTATCTCCAGATTTTATTCAGACTGTCACTCTCAGAAATGGAGGGTGTGATTATAGCACTGTCTAACCCCCTTCACCACAATTTGGGTCTTCCTAACCGATCAAAACAGGCTTGAGAAAATGAAAAAGACGCGCCCGTGCTAATGGGCTAAAAGTATTCCTTATCGCACCGAGACGCCTGGTGGTCTAGTGGTCTAAGTGTGCCAGTCGGGGTGAAGGTCAGGTGCAGTTCGCATTGATTCGAATTCTTAAGTCATCGATCACAGGCACTTAAACGTTCTGCACCAAGGAAGCCTATTTTCATGTCCTTTCGCCTCGCAAAGTGTAATATGGACCTGATGGGCATTTATACAGAGAATACCGGTACCTTAATAAGAATACGTACAGGATATACTTTAATACATCATCCAAAGGGAGTAAGTATATTGTCATCGAGGGTTCCCGAGAGTTGTGGTGCTGACGTGGGAGTGCTGCAGTGTCTGAAGCACCGTGAGGTTATTTTTTTTTACTCTAGGGTCTTGTGGAGAGAACTGAAAATGAGAGACTGGCCAGGAGAGTGTGTCTGAGTGAGCTGGAGGGAAAGAAGGGGAGGTGAGGGCTAAGGATGATATGAAGGGAAAAAGTGGGGGGGCAGAAGGCGAGGGGAAGGCGAAGGATGCTATGAGGGAACTGGGTGGTAAGGCATACGAATGAAGTTGGTGACAATTGGAGGGAGGGCAGACTGATGGCGGAGGACAAGGAGGAATTAAGTTCTGACCATCCCCTTCGAGATTTAGGCGTCTGGCTAGAGATAAGTATATAATAGATTTTACGCTGAACCCCAAGTGTATAGCCAATTTCCACATTCCACCAGCATCCTCATACTCCGGTGTGCCAAGTTTGCAGTATAGTAACTTAAAGAGAGAGAGAGAGAGAGAGAGAGAGAGAGAGAGAGAGAGAGAGAGAGTCGCATTTCAATTACTTGTCAAAAAATTAAACACTGCCATTACTTCCCTTATTAACTGTCAAACCAAATTTTTGCAATATATCGTGCCTCAAACTTTTTTTTTTTTACTTGCTGGGTTATGATCTAAGGGTTGATGGCGGCCCCTAATCTTCGGAGACTCCCTAGTAAGTCATCCTTAACAGTTCATATTGCACAGCAGAGTTTAATAATACATGTTTCTTGCATCTTTTTACTGATGATATAGGGAGTCTTTTAAACACTCCAAACACGGTCTAAACACACACACACACACACACACACACACACACACACACATTTCTAATCAATAGGCTTCATTACTCTATTTCTTATGAACCTCAATAGATCTTATCGTTTTCACTCTACGCACCCCTCAATAATGATCACAGGCATACAGACTGACGGGCAAAACTGTATACTCGTTGACAGACAAGCATACGGACAGAGAGGCATGTATACACAGAAAGATAGAGGGAATGACAGTAATACGTATCAATTTCCAGAAACATACGAAAAATTCTTAAGTGAGAGAGGTGGATATCCAAGACATACAGAGATAGCTAAAGACAGACAGAAAGGGGTGGATTAACATAAAAAGGTAGACAGATAAGCAGATAAAAAGTGAACAGGCAGGAAGATAAATGATAAATATACAGAATGAAAGAGGTGGACAGATATACAGGTACACAGGCAGCTGAGCAGATATATAATTAAACTAGATGGGCACTCAGTGGAGCGCATCTCTCCGGCAAGGGCAACGTAATTTCCAAACCACTCTCCACAATGAGTTTGGTTTTCTCATCACTGATTAGGGTTTCGTAAAAAATGTTTTCCGGATCCAGAATCTGTAATATGACCCGGATCGGTCCTAAAAGTTATTCGACTGTTCCCTGGGACATGGACTATCTGCTCACCAATTTTGGTCCAAATCCTCCTTTTAGCTTTTGAGAATTCCTCCCAACAAACAAACTAACAAATAAACAAACAAGGCTGAAAACATACTCCCCTTGTCCAAGAGAAAAAAGGTGAGTATACATAAGAGATGGACAAAAAGACGGCCAGCTTAATACATGGGCAAACAATCAGACAGTTGGATAAATAAACAGGAAGTGGTAGAGAATCACTATAAATCAACTGCTACATAGACAGACAAATGGACAGACAAAGCGACAGAAGCAGGTAGATAAACAGGGAAACGAGTTGTTTCACAGGGACCAAAACACTGCATCGGAGGACTAATGAGATTCGCTTGGCCACATTCCAGTCCTGCGTGATTAAATTCCCTCTTAAACCTTCGCCCGGAGATTCCCATTCGCAACAGCATGAAAGTACGGTAGATTTTAACCCTTCACGATGTGGCTGTTAGTATGAGGCTTCTTAGCTGGCGCCCCTTTAGTCGTGAACCATAATCCTTTCAATGCGATGACGTCTTTTTAAGTTCCTGTTTTTCTCCAGAAGATTCATATCAGCGTAGGTGAGACTTGTGGAATGGATAATTAGATATATCCCTTCATTACAAGCGGTCACCTGATGCTATATAAAGCTGTCTGATTTTAACTAGAATACAACTCTATTAAAAACATATGCCAAGGCTAAAATATTCAGTGAATTTTATGGTCACATGGTTAAGAATTGAAATACCAAGAGGCAAGAAAGCCCCCATATACGTCGGACATTTTCTTGGAACGCTTACAATTAACAGAATTAATTAGTCCGCATCCCAGGTTACAGAGTGTAGTAAGCAACGCTGTAGAGAGGCCAGACACATTCACCATCACGTCCTTGAAAAATTGTCACCAGAATTTGGGTACCTGCCTTCCCTTTAGCGATTTTTGGCTTAAACATATGGCTGTTACTCTGAGAATTCTGATGGCCTGTATCATGAGTGAACAGAAGTGGCGCTTCTCTTTTCGATATGCTACTCACCCTTCTGCACCTCAGATGGTGAAGGTAACTGGCTCCCACACACACCTACCTGAAATATAAAAAATACACATTACTGAAACATGCAGTCTACTGAACAGACACATCATGTTAACTTAAATAATAAAGCAAAGCAGTAATCAACACGAAGGCAATTAGCTTTTATATTACAATGCACTTTGAAACATCAGTGAAAAACAACAACAATCAGAAAACAACACTGTGACCTTTCAGTGTCATTGTACATTTTGGAACTTCCCACGAAAAAATCTGAAGCACAATAGCGTGGCATTTTTGTGATCATCCTCTGTGGCCTTCAGTCAATTAGGGAAAAAGGCACCGTATTCCATTGTTTTGTCCCCATACGAATCGAATCCGCAATTCACAAAGAGGAATAACAGTTCAATCGTGTCCTAACTGACCATGTCTCTGATCCCATACGCATGATATAAACAGATGTAGCTTAATAATTAGCTTTCGTTTCAACTATATCACATGGACATATATCATCCTTAAATATGTTATTTGAAAATCTTTTACCCTTTGTGTGTGTGTGTGTGTGTGTGTGTGTGTGTGTGTGTGTGTGTGTGTGTGTGTGTGTGTGTGTGTGTGTGTGTGTGTGTGTGTGTGTGTTTTGCGACCATAACAATATTCTCTTCAGATTAAAATAAATTCAAATCAATCATTGTTAAGGGTATTTCCTTTATTCGTTCTAGCGGTTGTCTTGCCATGGACGTAGGAAGCTCTTTAAAGAAGCTGCTTTGCACTTGATTCTGCTTATCACATCTCAGCATTTTAAGGTATGTCACTAATTTTTTTTTTTTTTTTTTTGTTAACACCGATAAAGAAAAAGAAAGAAAACTGAATATGGAAGTGTTATATCCACACCTGGAAAATTAGATGGATTATTTTTATACCTGAACAATGCATACAAAATTGATAACAGGACACATATATGAAAATCCTTACGTGGCATATACATAAAAAAAAAAAAAACATGAAGGAAAAAACATCTAGGGAGAAGTATAGTTAAAGGAAGAGGTGTCAAGGGCCTCCTAGATCCACGAGTACATGGCCCACTGTCCCTCCACAAGCCAGCCAGCCAGGGGGACAAGAAAATCCAGGGGTCCGCTTCTGCCTTGCCAATTAAGCTGGGATTCGTATTGACATTCCGCCTCGCCAGCTTAATGCATATTCAGGGCCACTGGAGGAGGTTAAATACTCGCGCGAGATTGCCGTGTTACAAGCACAAACTCGGGAGTGGAAGAAGGAATGTTTGTGAGAGAGAGAGAGAGAGAGAGAGAGAGAGAGAGAGAGAGAGAGAGAGAGAGAGAGAGAGAGAGCAACATCACAAAAAAGTTTACAATGACAAAAGGAAAAAAAGTCAAGCAAGACCCACAACTCCACAAAGAACAAAATTACTCTGTGAATCAGGGAGGCTTATCCAATTAAAACACAGGTAGGAAGAGACCAGGTAATGGAGAAACAAATTAATGCAGACTCTTCAACCCCCTTAATCCGGCGTTTTTCGTTTTTTTCCTTTATTCTTTTTACCTCAAGAAGAGTTTTATTTATTCTGGAGAAACCATTTGTTATGAAGGGATCACAAGCAGTCTCCATCAACCCCTTTTTGCCAATGTCATTTATTTACTGCTTTGATTATCACCAGACATATTTACGAACTTTGGTAAACTTGTATCTGAGATGTTGATGAAAGCTGCAACTAACTCTTCGAACTCGAAAACCTCTCCTAAACAGATAAAAATCGTCTGAAGATAGAATAAATTTTAAAAGACGTCACCGTACTGAAAGTGAATTTATTTATTTTTTTTATTTTATATATATATATATATATATATATATATATATATATATATATATATATATATATATATATATTTATATATATATATATATATTTATATATATATATATATATATATATATATATATATATATATATATATATATATATATATATATATATATATATATATATATATATTTTTGCCTTCCGACCACTTTATTCAAATTAGAAGACCACTCCAGTACTGAAAGAATGAATGGAGGCTATATCTAACCCCTCCAGGTCGAAAATTCTTTCCTAACCTAAAACACACACACACACACACACACACACACACACACACACACACACACACAAACACACACACAACTAGAAATATTAAGAAAGGAATAAAGAAAACGTCATGGAACCGAAAGGATGAGCGAGTCCTGGTGGTATACATTCTCAAAAATTCTAAGAGAGAAAGAGAAATGTGGAAAGAATGAAAGGCAAATCTTGGTGGCAATTTCGGGGGATTAAGCGGCTAATATTTGTCTGTTAATATTTGGCCAAGAGTTATTAAGTAATCTAGCTGGGCAATTATGGCTACACCGTGAAAATAAAATCGGTCTATTTTTCTTTCTATTATTTTTCAGAAGTGTAGGTGGGGGACGGATTGGCAAGGAGGGTGGTACGGTGTGTGTGTGTGTGTGTGTGTGTGTGTGTGTGTGTGTGTGTGTGTGTGTGTGTGTGTGTGTGTGTGTGTGTGTGTGTGTGTGTGTGTGTGTGTGTTTGGGGGGTAGAAACGAGGGAGGAGGACCGGGAAACGAATGCAATTGAAAATAAAAAAACGGTAAAGAAGAACTATAAAAGGACACATGCAACAAAACACGAAAGACAGAACACGGGGAAAAAAAAGAAAGATAAGAAACAGGATGACGACTGAAAAGGTAAACGTAAAGGAGATACACTGAAAAGAATAAGAGCAAGACAAAAACAGAACATGTATTTTGGAAAGAGATTCGTGAGGACTTAAAATGAAACTAAATAATAAAATACACCTTCACTCAGTCACCCACGCAGACCACACCGAAACCAATGACGTAAAAACTATGAAAATTGTGTTAGCAGACAATGATTCTCTCTCTCTCTCTCTCTCTCTCTCTCTCTCTCTCTCTCTCCACACACACACACATACACCCACACCCACGCAATACCCGCGACATTATCAAACACATAACAACGAGAGACGGGGTGAAGAGGGAGAATGACAGGGGATCCGGTGGTGGTAGAGATGGGAGAGAGAGGGGTAGAGAATACGAGAGGGGGACGGGGAGGGGAGGGAAGATGGGAAAGGTGGGGGTAAGGTTATGTGAGAGGAGAGGGAGGCGAGGGGAGAGGGTGAGGTTGGGGAGAGAGGAGGGGGTGATATTACTACTACCACTCGAGGTCGACATGCGGGGGCTCAAAGAGAGGTTGTGGGAGGGATAATAACGGAGGGGAGGAGTGGGAGCAGAGGGTAGAGATGAGAGGGTAGGAATGAATAGAAGGAGAGATGTGGATGGGAAGGGTAGAGATGTAGGGAGGGTGCAAAGTATAAGATAGCGGGTGAGAGGGACGACTGGAGAGGAGAGTGGTTGGAGGGAGAGACTGTCGGGTGGAGGGAGACAGAGAGAGAGAACGGAGTTTAAGGAAAAGGAAAAAGCTGGGAGATGGGGAAGAGGATGCGTTGGAGGGGAGGACTGAAAGGATAGGAGTGAAAGGGATAGAAGAGGAGAAAACAGTGAGGTGGGGGAGAGGAGGGGAGGGAAAGACAGAGGTATGAGAGGACTGGCGAGGATAAAAAGGTGGAGTAGGCGAGGAAAAGACGAAGTGAGAACCGCAATAAATGAGAGTGACAGAGATAGACTGGGAGGGAGAAAGGGTAGGATGGAGGTAGCAAAAGGGATGGGGGGAAGGGAAAACGAGGTAGGAAGGGGGAGAATGTAGGAAAGAGGGGGAGGATCGGTCAGGTCTGCATGGACAGAGGAACAAAGTGGTGGAAAACAGGGGTTGGGGGGTTTGGATTATTGGATTTTCACACAAGCTCTCACTGGTCTAATATTACTTGGTGGTTTGGACAGATAAGCCGGGTTGGACTGGAATAGGCTGGGTCAGAACTATAAAACCCTTGCTCTATATTGCACTGTAAGCTACGTTTTACCTTACTTTGCGAAATATAATGTTAAAATGCCCTGATATATTTTGCTATTCATATATTTCTAATGCTGCCACACTTTGTCTCAGTAATCTAAAACTACAAGTAGACGAAAAAAAATGTAATATCCAAAATAAGTCGCTAAAGAAGGGGTTTTACGAAATCTCCAGAGCTATTTATGATCCAGACATATACTTGGCTGGATTTAGGAAAGGAGATGGTTGCTGGTAGGGTTTAGGCAACATAAAGTGAAGTTAGATCAAGTTAAGCTGGACGGGTGTAGATTATTAGTTATATTCACTCACAGTTTTTATAAACCCCTTCGATCACGCAACAAATACTCATATTACTGGTTTATTCTTCCAATTATTAGTCAATTTTGTCACTCTTGTAGACCTGCCCTTTAGTAAAAGGGTTCATGGAGATTACATCTAACCCCTCCAGTTCGAAATATATCTACTAAAGTGAATAAGATCGACTGAAGAATGAAAAAAGAAAAAAAAAATAGGATTTAAGGAATTAACCACATCGTCATATTAATTTCCATCATTCAGCTTCCGTAGTTCATTCAGCTTAGATAACTTTCCGAGCTACGGAGGGCAGGCACAGACTTAATTAATCCCTTTCCCTCCCAAGCTGAAGAAAATCATCTGCCGACAGAGAGAAACAGAGATCATCATCTGAGTAAAGACGTTTTTTCACTAAGATAAAGTCTTTTTAAAAATTTGGTCTTGCTATCTCTAACCGAGCTTATGATTTTTTTTTTTTACTGGAGGGTTTACATGCAGCCCAACAGACTCCCTCACTGACAGCGATCGTTCTTATAATGAATAAAACCGTCGTGACAGATAAAAGATAAGAGGGAGAAAACTAAAGCCTGCAATACAAGGGGTTTTCCTACGCTGAATAAAATCGTCTGTCTGATGGGTAAATATGAAACAGTAATTATTATCCTCGTAGCGAATAGGTTAAAAGCAACATTACACCCCTTGCTTTGCTGGCTCAACAGGTCTAATTGCCCTAGTTAAAGTTTAGGACAAAGCTTACCTGGAATATATATAAAGAATTGGATTGCACAATAAGAAGTGGGTCTGGCATTGGTGGTGATGTGTGTGTGTGTGTGTGTGTGTGTGTGAGAGAGAGAGAGAGAGAGAGAGAGAGAGAGAGAGAGAGAGAATCCTGACCAATGTATTTACTGTGAGTGGAATATCAAGGCTGGATCATAAAAATAGGATTACAATGTCAAGGTGGAATTAACAAAAGCATTACTGTGTGGGTGTAAAAAGGCTGAGCAGTTTTCCCCAAAAGTCTGAATAAAAATCACTGAGAGAAACTTGAACATGATAAGCCTTTGAATCCTGCGACACTTATTTTCATTTTTTCTTGCCTTATCTAGACGATTTTACTCAGCATACGTGAGACTTTTCGAACTGGAGGGGTTAACTTTGGTCTATATTAACCCCTCCACTGTTAGAGATCTTTCTTAGCTTGAATAAAATCGTCTCTTGGTGGCATGGTTAAAAAAAAAAAAATAGGCCCTCGGACTGAAAGGGTTTAGAAGACATGGTGGAATTAGGAAGATATTTGGTGAGTGGATTTCAAGAGAAGGATGAAACAGTATCACAAGGAGGAAGTGATATGGAAGTAACTTAACACTCAGGCTCCTATAACTGGATTAAATTACCTGAGTTGTCCCAGTCATGACCGCGCGTGGAGTAGGGGGGTGAGGGAATGCAGGGTCCAATAATATTCTCAGGATCCTATACCTCACTCAGATGAATACTGTACAATCCTTTGGCGTCAGGTGGAACAGAATACCAGAGTTGTTCCCACCATGGGAGGATTATATCAACATTCTAACTCATACCATTCACTCAGCTGAACAAAATAGTCTGGCGCGAGATGGAATAGAGTGGTGTCGATCATAAGAGGGTCAACAACAGCTTCACCAAGTACGTGTAACACTCACAGGAAATTATAAGGACAGAAGCATGACTGGAAATTAATGTGAGGAACTGGAAAAGAATTTAATTAACCAACGATAACCTATTTTTTGTAATCTATTCACGATTTTATTTACCTTACGGGAGGCTAAAAGGGCTAGGCTTACAGTAATCAAGTCACTGTTAATGGTCCTTTCGAACTAACGAGTCTGGTGGTAGCCTTAGAAGAGCGAAAACTATATCCAAGAAGTGACTGAGTTTCTACGTAAGGACAGAGACTGGGCACGAAGGAAGGATGGAGAATGTGATGTGGCGGTGTTACGTAGACTAGAATTTGCCTTTTTTTTCTCTCTCTCTCTCAGCAGGGAAGGAGATGTTAATGATGATGTATTCTTCTGAGAGTCGGCTAACTCTAGACAGTTCTACAGAGCTGAGAAAAATTATTCCTCAGCAGTTCGATTAATCCTCTCACTGGCGGAAGCATCCTTTGAATTTAATTTTACTTAACATTAAATTTTTTTATTCCGTTGGGGGAAAGCCTTGTATGATGATGTAACAGTCAATCCTTTAGGTGGTAATCATGTTTACTAGAAGGTAATATGGTGTCAGAAAAATACTGCCTCCAATCTGCAGAAGGGATAATGAATATGCTGTAATATTTTAAAGAAAAATAATTATACCATAAGTAATTAACTTTTCGTATAAGATGCTTTGATGGAGAAAACTAATTTGTGCAGCAGAGTTAACCCTCCTACGCTCCTATGACGGTAGAGAGTTAAGACAACAACTTCCACATGTTATTCCAACCATCGCTGTCCATGAAAATATTATGGGCGAGTCAGTCAGTAAAAATTTCAGATACTTTCACAAGTCACCTCAAGGAATCTCACTCGCAGAAGACTCCAGTAAATTCTGAACGTTCTCAGAAGACACCAATGAATTTTTCTCACTCGTAGAAGACGCAAGTAAATTTTGCACATGCTTAGAATACACCAATGAATTTTGCTCACTCAGGACACCAGTATATATCATTCATTCTCAAAACATACCCCAAAATATCACTCATCTGAAAATTCCTGTAGATTTAACACGCTTTCACAAAACACCAACCATATTTGCTCACCCTCAGACACAGCGAAGTCTCACTCAGGTACCAGCCCCACCTCAGCACTCACCTCAAGGCGTGATGTGGGGCTGGAGGTGGTTATGAGGGCTCCGGGGTTCCTCAAGATGGCCTAAGTTTCCACAGTCTCCCCCTTCATAGACCGTAAAGCCACTAGCGGCCGCCTCCTCGCCTTATGACCTCCTCTTTCAACCCTGATTGGGGTTTTCGTGCGCCAGTTTTCGTGTGTGAATATACTGGCGAGATATACGCAGCCACCTAGTCTCTCATTACTAACTGTGTGTGTGTGTGTGTGTGTGTGTCTGTGTGTGTGTTCTGAACATAAATGAAACAGGCTACTGACTTATCTAATCAGTTCTGGCCTAACCATATCATTTCATGCTTAGTCTAGTCTACTTAGAATAACCCAACCTCATTCGACCTGCCCTAAATTAATGAATCTGGAGTGAGATGACCTAACTTACTACTAGTTTAATCTAACCCGGTCAAATTCTTATCTAACGTGGCGAACAGATATGATCAAAACCATATTAACCACATCAGCGAAACCAAATTCAACGAACTGACTTGACACGAAACCAAACCTTATTACTGCCTGATGATTTTATTCAGCTTTGGAGAGAGAGAGAGAGAGAGAGAGAGAGACGGTAGTGCAGAGGGAATATATCTGTTTTTGTTTTGCACTCATGTCCCGTCGATCCGCGTAGAATTAATGACGCCACAATTTACAACATAACCCCAGGCGGGAGATTTAGTGGGTTTGAAAAGGTACATTCGTCTCCCCTGGTGCAAACTGAAAGCGGAATTCTCGTGGTCTCCTCCCGTTACTGAATATATAAAGAAAAGAAGTGAGACGAAAAGAAAGGGAGGGAATATAGTGATAAAAAGGACAAAAATGGAAGAATAGAAAAAGGGGAAGCAAAAGAAAAGAAGATAAGAAAAGAAACAAAAGGAGAAAGAAGAGAAAGACTGAAAAAGATAAAAAGACAAAAAGAAACGAAAAAAGAAGAAAACAGAAATCAGGGAAAATGAACAGAAAAATGGAAAAAGAAGAGAAAGAGGAGAAAGAAAGGAAAAGAAAGACGACAGCTTAGCTGCAAAGGGGGACATTCATAGTCTGCTTCTCCTGCCAAAAATGAAAGAAAGAAAACAAGAAACGATTGGAAGAAAGAAACTTTGGATCATTTAGATACAGAGAGACGATCATAAAAAAAAATAAAAAAATAAATGCACAGAAAATATCTATGAAGAAACAGTAACACACGAATTATTAGCTCATTCAATTCGGGTACGTCATTTGTCACTATTTATTTGCTCTCTCAAGTCGATTTTCTTCAGCTCTGTTGAGACATTTTGAACTGGAGGGGTTAGAGACAGCTCTCAATAACCCCCAGACTACAAGAAAGCCATCCCAAGCTCCATTACATTGTGTGTTCGATAGAACGAACAAAAGCCCCCATCTTACCAAAAGGCTAATCAGTTTAACGCAGTAGAACTCATTATATTGTGGATAAAACCAGCCACTTACATTCAGTACAGAGAAACACTAAGCATATGCTGGGTTAAAAATATTATCACTGTTTTTTCACTGCAAAGGTAAAAAATTAAGTGATGTATAGATTCTTACAAACTTGCCAATATATTCGTATAAAAAAAGAAAATCAGCTAAGGTACATAAATCCCATAGCAAAACTGCACACTATCCTAAGTATCTGATGTACTGATAGGTAAACAGTGTATACAATTGCTGAAAAAAATAACACGAAAATATACTGAAAAACAAACCAACAATGACATAAAATATCGCTCAAATGCCTACAAATAGCAACACACTGTCCCAAACATTTTGACACAGTGACAAGCAATCATGAAACGTGCGAAAAAAAAAAAAATGAAGGGAAATGGCCAATAAAATACTGGTATACGAGAAAATAATAATATGTACAGAAATACTCAGCATTTCGCTCACCTGCCTATTAAAACCAACTCAGGGTCCGAAACATTTAGACAGAGTGAGAGTGCTTCGTGACCTCCCTTTTCAGCGTCAGAATTAGTGATCACGTATTTCAGATTGGAATCACAAAAATTTCCAAACATTTCCCATATGCACGGAATTGAATACGTTCCATAAACTGCCGAACTAGGGGTGCAAACCTCTGAAAGCTAGAATTGGTGTGTGTGTGTGTGTGTGTGTGTGTGAGGAAAGAGAGAGAGAGAGAGAGAGAGAGAGAGAATGACAGCAGAAAACAGAAAATGTCAAAGCAAAAAAGAAAGTAAAAGAAAAAAAAATGTTGGTGGCGCCTTGGCTGAGTGAGAAGGGATCAAAGGACCAGACGGACGACTTCCACCTTCTCGGGGACTTGGGTTGACCTCAGCAGGGACGCGGAGAGGGAAAGAAAGAGGAGGGGGGGGGGAATGGAGAGGAAGAGAGGGGAGGGGGAGGGGACTGCAGAAGAAGTGAGGGGAGGGGGAGAGAAATGGACAGGAGGAGACGGGAGGGATGGTGATGGGGGAGAGGGAGGGAGAGGAAGCAGGGGGAGGGAATGGGGAAGGGTTAGGGAGGAAAGGAATGGAGAAGATGGGAGAAAAGGGGGGAGATGGAAGGAAACGAATGGATAGGAGAGAAAAGGGGGAGGAGGGAAGCAAATGAAGATGAGAGCGGAGGAGTAACTATGGTGAAGGAAAGAGGGTAGGTTGAGGAGGTGAGAGAGGAATGAAGACGGAGGACAGAAGAGGAAGAGGACCACAGAAAATGACAGTATTAGGTGGGAAACGAGGTAATATATAACAATAAAAATCACAGTACTGAGAGTTCAAATCATGTCTCTAACCCCTCCTGCATTAGAAAGTCTTTCCTAGGGTGACCGGAATCGTCTAGTAACAAATAAAAATGCATAGTAGTGTAAAAAGACTTGAAGGAGACTGCAATACCACTGTGATCAAATGCGTCAAGAGATAACACATAGATAAGACACAGAAAAATAGGCGACATCATACTGACATGGATAATGGCAAAACGGCAGGTGATTTTATTCCACCAACCACCAGACGATTTTATTCAGCTTAGAACTGGCTTTTCGAAGTCTGCCGCGGCCTCAATTAAGGGAGTTGACATGAGAGAAGGAAAAACGACCTGCGTAAACTTGCGTCGTGGAGAAACCGAGCTGGGGATTAAGTCTGTGCGTGTGTGTGTGTGTGTGTGTGTGTGTGTGTGTGTGTGTGTGTGTGTGTGTGTGTGTGTGTGTGTGTGTGTGTGTGTGTGTGTGTGTGTGCTGGGGGGATAGTTAACTTCTTCACTATGATAATGTCTTTAGTATATTCTTGCTACCTCCAGACGACTCGATTCATCTTAAGGGAGATCTGTGAAGTTTAAGAAAGGCTATACCTAACCCCGCCACTTCGATCTGTCTCCCAGCCTGAATAAAGTAGTGTGAAGAGCCAGAATATAATGGAAAAATACATCATCAAACTGAACGCCCGTGTACTTACTAGCTCGAGATGACTTTTTCTGGGTAAGTTAGATACATTGTAGTAAAAAGGTTAATGAATGCAATAATTAACCCTTCCAGCTTGATAAGTCTCTCCTAAGCTAAACATAAACGCCTAGAGGTACCGGTAAGAACTTAAAAAAAAAAATGAAAAAAGGCGCCATTATACATAGGTATTTATACGAACATTAAGCACGTTTGGAAAATATTAGAATCGTTCTGACCATGAGAAGGCTAATGGTGCATGTATTAACACTCAACAATACACTGTATAAATATATATATATAGATAGATAGATAGATATATATATATATATATATATATATATATATATATATATATATATATACAGTATATATATATATATATATATATATATATATATATATATATATATATATATAATCGCCTTGAGTCACCTGGAACAGAGCAGTAGACTTATCCTAACCATGTGAGGGTCAACTGCAGGTGTGAAGGAAAATACTGCTACGAGTGCATTTTAACTGCAACTACAGTAATACTACCCTAAGAGATATTTAATCCACAAATTCACAACAACGTAGTCATAAAACCCCCAATGTTTTTTTATCAGCCTCCAAGTGCACTCCAATTATCCTGCCACTGTTGATTTTTGTGGAGCTTGCCTGATAAATGACTGGCATTTATCTTTATCTTGATGACGGTAGCATTAGGCATTTACCTTTAACCTGTTGAAGGTAGCATTTACAGTGATTGGTTTTGGCGGGTAATTACATCATCATCATCTACAAATTACTACACTCAGTTTAAATTAACCTCTTCAGTCTGGACACGTCTTTTACCATTTATTCTTGCTACCTCCGCACAATATGATTAAGTTTCCCGCCAATTTATCGCCCTGGACTGGTGTGATCTTGCCTTAATTAACCCCTACTAATCAGCCTCCTTAAGATTAACAGAGTGTCTGGTGATGGTCAGATGAAAGTGAAAAAGGTCATCCTAGTGAAGGGGTTGATCACATAAACTCTCAGGTTTCAATGACTCACTCTAAGCTTAACAAAATCGTCTGGCGTTTGGTGGAATACAATACTAGATATACCTAGACCTTGAGAAGGTATATTCTAGCTTGTCTTGTTACTCTAGGTTAATAAATTCTAGCTTGTCTTCTGTTATTTTAGCTTCATAAAATCTAGCTTGTCCTCTGTTATTCCAGCTTGTCTTTTGTTATTTTAGCTTAATAAAATCTAGCTTGTCCTCTGTTATTCTATCTTGTCTTTTGTTTCTCTTGCTTGACTTTCATTATGCTTGCTTGTCTGTTGTTATTCTAGCTTGTCTTTTATTATTTTAGCTTAGTAAATTCTAGCTTGTCTTTTGTTATTCTAGTTTAGTACATTCTAACCTGTCTTTTGTTATTCTAGCTTAGTAAATTCTAACTTGTCTTTTATTATCCTACCTTAGTTAATTCCAGCTTGTCTTTTGTTATTCTAGATTAAATTCTCTGTCTTTTGTTTTTCTAGATTATCGTCGAGAAGGTAACAAACCATAAGCATGTGTACAATGTGTGTCAAGTAAACATCTGGGTGTCTTGGCATCCTATAGAGACACAAGAGAAATGGTACGAAGGAAAAAAAAATACCAAACTTTCTATAAAAAAAAAAAAGTCTGCATATAAAGACGAGTACGAGCACATATATAACAGAAATATGTAGCTGTGGATTTATTATCAAAGCGGATGTATACAGCAATTATCAGACGGACTCAAGAATTTTATAACCTGAAAATAATAGCTACGTATCAACTAAATGGAAAAAAAAAAAAAAAAGAAAGAAAGAAAGAAAGAAATAAGGACGAAAAGGAGTAATACTAGGAAGAATAAAAGAAAATAATCAAAATATGTAAAGGAAATTGGTAAAAAAAAAAAGGGGGGGGCAAACTAATCTATACTAATTCGTAACTTCCTTGATATCAGAACACATTATAACTTCGCGATTAACAAGGTAAGAGACAAAGAACTCATCAAAATCATTATCGCTATCCAAACATTATCCCCACTACAGTATTATGAAAGAGGGTGATGAGGATTCTTAAACAGGAGTAAGGAAAAAAATACAGAAGTGGGAGAGCTATCAGTGGAGTGACAAAAAAAAAAAAAGAAAAAAAAAAAAAAAAATGCCTGTATTCGAAACACGAGATATTGGTATGAAAAAGAAAGAGTCAATCATCAAACATCCAAAACTTCTGTCAAAACTAAGGAAAAAAAAAAAGTTATTTGCATACAGACGAGTTACTTCAATATTTACTCCGAACTGGTGCCTGTTCCCAAAACGTTCCTCTGTTATGCAGATTTTGGCCTGTTCCTACTCTTTCCCTCCACTTCCCTCTGTTTCTCCACTTTCCTACCTACAGATATCCTATTTTCTTCTCTCCATCTTCCCTCCTCCTCCTCTCTCTCTTACTCGACAATTTGTAATCTCTTCTCTCCTCTATCCCCTTTTCCTTTCTTTCCACTTCTCTCTCTCTCTCTCTCTCTCTCTCTCTCTCTCTCCACATCCTACATTTTCTTTTATTTCTTCCTTCCTCCTTCCTCCATCCCTCCAAACCCTTCATTCTCTTTTGTCCTCCTGTCGTTTTCCCTTCTTCCCCTCCTTCTCCAAACGCACATTCTCCTCGCTCCCTCACCTTCTTTTCCCCCTCCTACTTCCATACCCTGCATTCCTCCCCCCTTTACACTCTGCATTCTCTCCTCTCCTCTCCTATCACCTGCCACATCTCAGTCTCTCCTCTTCTTAACTTCGCCTTCCTTCTCTCTCTTCCCATTTCCCACATTCCAGCTCACGGTCATTTCTCTCTTCTCTCCTCCCCCATCTTCCAATCCTCTTTTTTTTTTTTCCTTCTCGCCCCATATTCTCTCCTCTCCTCTTCCTACCATCTCTTACTTTCCGTGTTATGATTAGTTTCTCCTTTTCTCACTCTCTCTTTTTCTCTCTAACTTCGCATCCCGTAATCACTCCTCTCCTTCTCTTCCTCTCTTTCTTCCCTCCTCTCAACCTTCACAACTCCTAACTATATATCTTCTCTACATCTTCCTCCTCTTTTCCTCCATACTCAGCATTCTATTTCATTCTCTCTTTTCCTCTCCTCTCTTCCACTCTTTTCTCGCCTACAAAGAGCATAATCCTGTAACCTTCTTCACACACAGTCTCCTATTTATTTTCCCCCATCGATCTCTCTTTCCTCCTCATAGTTCATTTTCTTCCTATCTTCCTTCTCCATATTTTTTCGAGCCAAACTTCTCTTCCTTCCATTCTTATTCTCCCCCAAATCTCAAATTTCTTCAGCAATACACTACGATGACATCTTTTCTCTACCTTTCTATGTATTTCTGCTTCTACTTACCTACCTGTCTTTCCGTCTGATCGTTTCTACCTACCTACCTATCTATGTTTCTATCTCTTTCTACCCACCTACCTATTTATATTTCTACCTGTATCTATTTTCACATACCTACCTATCTACATATATGTATCTGTTTTTACCTACCTACCAATCTATCTATATCTATACACTCACAAATACGGTATATTATTTTTTGGGGGGTCTCCCATAGTTGAGTTAAAAACAACCCTCATTAACACCTTCAATATGATATCTGTTTTCATTCCAGATGCCGCCTGACATTTTAATTCGGCGTATGAGAGGTCAGACAATTTAATTCAGCTTATGACAGTCTCCCCTCGTAGAGAATGGATGAATATATGGCTTCCGTCAACCCTTTTAATACGGTGACTATTAGTTTGCGCTCATTCAATTTAGGGATGGGCTGTTTGCAGAAAAGAGGATGCTGAAAGCTCTACATAATCTCACTGATTCTAATCTCTCCTAAGCTGAGTAAAGGTGTTAAGTAGTAAAAATGAAAATAAGTCATCCTTGTAAATACCTCCCTCAAATCTTCAACCTAAATACGCACTTTTTATTATACTGCTCCTCACTCAAGACGGTTTTGCTGAGTTTACTTTTTTTGAAATACTGGAAATGTCAGATATAAATAGATACCTATATTACCAGAGGTCTTTCTTAACCTGAATAAAGCCAAGGGATAAAAGCAAAGAATAAAATAAAAAGCCAACGTACAAGAGAAGAGCAGTTATCCCATCTTCCGCCTCTCCTTGCTTCCATTCCCCTTCCCTCTCGTCTTGCCTTCCATTAATCATCTTAATCCGGCAGCATTATCCTTTCATCCCTCCCTTTTCCCCTTCGTCCCATTTCCTCTTTATTCACATCTCCTACTGGCCCCTCTCTCTTCTCTTCCTCTCTTCAGAAATTATGTTCTCTCTCTCTATGGGTCTTCTTTATTCTCTCGTCAGCACACTTTCCCCTCCTACGTGCTCTCCTCTCCTCTTCCTCCATTCTTTCCTTCCCAGACTTCTTCGGGTTTTCCTACCACATATTTTCTATTCCCTTTCTTCCTTTATGCTGCCTTTCTTCTTTCATTCTTTCTTTATTCAGTGACATATGCTTCACTTCTGTCTGCTTAACCTCTCTTCCGTCTTTGCAAGTCTTACTGTTCCCCTTTTACTCTTGATTCTCTTTCTTTTTCCATACTGCCTTCCTTTCGTTTTCTTTCCAGTTGTCGGTTTATTCCAACTTTAATTTCATTTTTTCTTTTTTTTTAATTCTGTCTTCCTTCCTATTCCTTTAAATCTCTTATTTCTCAACTCTAATTTTTAGTCTTTTTCGTTGTCCCAATTCGTTTCTCTCTCTCTCTCTCCCTCTCTCTCTCTCTCTCCTATACACATTACCACCCTCTGCCATACACTCACGCTGTCACCCTCACTCTTCCCTGAAACTTTCACGCACTCTCTCTCCCACACACACACTCCCTCTCCTTCCGTTTTCAGGTAGAGAAAAATGGAAAAGCATAAATTCAACGCAGCTGCCATTTTCGCTGGATTACCTCTCAATATTTTCAACACAACTTCGCTCCTCGCCTGTACCATTTTTTTCTATGCGTTCGTTTACACCTTCTCGGGGCATGAGCTAGATTTATTTATTTATTCATTTATTGATGGGCGTTTTTTTTATCGTGCTTTTCGTATTTCCTGCCTGTATTTAACTTTTGGTTTCTCGGGAGTTTGGGTCATTTTAATTTATTTAGGTCTGAACGTTATTTTATTATGCTTTTCTTGTTTTGTGTCCGCATCTCTTTTTTTTTTTTTTCGGGGTATGGATCAGATTTTTATTTATTCATATATTTATTTTTGAATGTTACTTTATTATGCTTTTCCTGTTTCGTGTCTGTATCTAACTTCTTTTTTTTTTTCTCGGGTATGGGCTTGAATTTTTTTGGTTTCATTTATTTCAGATGTTATTATGCTTTTCGTGTCGTGCCTGTATCTTTATTTTTTATACGGATATACTTCTCCACAGGCAACGATGTTATAAGAAGTTTTTTTTTTTTTTTTTTTTCCATAATTGTACAGGGTAAGCCAAAATCAGTGTTGGGGTTTTAGCTCAATATGACGCAAAAAATAAAAACTAAAATAAAATACCAGGGAAGCTTCGACAAGTTTTAACACGATTCTGGAATACTTAGATCTTTATAAGTGATCTAAATTTTTCAGACATGTTAAAATTCATCTAAACCTTACTGATATGGACAGTGAAGTGCATTATGTCCCTCACACTACACCGAAACCTATGCCCTAGTTTTGTCGAACACTGTATTTTGTGTTCTAGAAACCATTCCAGATAAACGAATCTCTAGCAACTAATACGAAACTTTAATCACTTATACGGAACTTACATCACTTCAAGACGTGTTAATACCAATATCTTTCCTTGGCGCTTATTCCTCCCCTCAATACCAGGGCGACTTTTGAATTCTATCCTTTCCTACCGCCAATCTGCTCAGTTGAAGAGAAACATTTGGTATTAAAGGAGTTAAAAAATATTTCCGATAGTCCTTTTTTTTTTTTTTTTTCAAGCATGACGTCTTTGTTTTGTTTTGTTCCTGATCCCTCAAAAGGAATTTATACTGCTTAGGACAGACCATTGTTCCTGAAGAGCTTAGCAATGATGATGATAATAATAATAATAATAATAAGAAGAAGAAGAAGAAGAAGAAGATGAAGAAGAAGAAGAAGAGATGAAGAAGAAGAGAAGAAGAAGAAGAAAAGAATAGAAGAAGAAGAAGAAGAAGAAGAACAAAAGAATAGAAGAAGACCCCTTCAGTGCCATAATGTTTTAGTATTTCATTCTTGCGTAATCATCATCATCATCATCATCATCTAACCTCTTCTGTGCCATAACGTTTTTAGTCTTTCATTCTTGCTGCCGCCAGACGATATTACTCAAAGGCGAAATCTGACATGGAAGGACTTAAGAGCACTCCAGTCTCTCCAGCAGCCAACAGATGCTTCTTCCCAGACATACAGTATAGCACAACCATCCATTATCACCAAGAAAAACTGCCCTACATTCCACTACGTCTTCCAAATTTGCTCAGAAAGTTTATCCATTCTCTGCTACTGTCATTATCTTTATCATCAATCATCATCATTATCACTTATCATCATCATCATCTATTTTTCCACCTAATACGACGGTAAGAGAGGGATGTGATTCTGTACCAATGAGATACAGAAAAAAATGAGTACACTTACGAGTCCAACTAGTCACCCTTAAGCTGAATGAAATAGTCTGGCTGAAGCAACAACAGAAGGAAAACGGAGTCATAACAGTGAAGGGGTTAATGGAAATGCCAACTGTTTCTAAACCCTATTCTACGAAAGCTCTTCCATGGACAGAATAAAGTTTCCAGGAGGTAACACTAATAAACAGGAAAATGATGTTACTCTATTAAAGGGATTAAAGAAAGACGTTCATGATGAAATGAGAAAAACTGGTAATGTCAGTGGGCGATATTCTAAATCCGTAATAATGTGCAGAAATATTATCAAATAAGAAAAAATAGAAATTATAAAAATACCTGCATGGGCGAAGGGTCAGGTGGAAAATGCGTAGGTGTGTAAAGGTGAAGGCTGGAAGTAAAATCCAGAGGTGAAAGAGATACATCTGAATGTGTGAGTCGAGAATACTTTTGTGTGTGAGCTGCAGAAGGTCCCTGAGGCCGCATGGAAAGAAAAAAAAAATCACTTCCCCCAAAAGTTATGAAAAACAGAGCCAAACACCACGATCCATTTGCTTCCACACGTGTATGCTTATCATATTTTTGACGAAGGAAAAACGAATATTTAAGAGGATTTCTAGATATGAACTGCTGAGTACACGAAGGATGGACAGAAAAGGAATAAGAGTTTCTGAACAGACGGATGCTGCCGGTATGTCTTTATGAAGTAGGTGTAAAGGCAGAGAGTTTGGATGAACAGTCCCGTATTACATTGACAGAAAAAAGGGGGACACGTGAGTAGGACGACAGGAGCTAATTAGACGGAAATGTTTGACTTCACCTGGTTGAGATGAGGTGTATACTGCAAGCCTAGCAACACACAAACACACACACACACACACACACACACACACGAAAACCGTAATACAGAGGGGAACGAATTAGGCCCCTTCACAAAGACAAAAAGTATCCTGGAATGAAGAAAGCACAGACTCCGTTTAGAGCATAAAACTTCTGTAAAATGATTTCTCAACCGAAGTAATGAGATCTCATGAACAAAGACCTAAAGAAAAAAAGGCATATACATTGAGAAATTATGAAGAGAAGTTTTTGCTGATGAAGGCAAACAGACAGTCGTGTGGAAGACTTTGGCGTGTAGTAAGATGAAGAAATACAGGAAAGTGAAGACATGGAAGATTTTTTTTCCATATTAATAAAATATAAACCAACACATAAAATGAAAGAATTACAAAATAAAAATAGGACCAATTTAATACATATTAGACACTGCCCTAAAAAAAACTGAAAAAGCAGCCCACAACACATTCAGAGAAAAGGACTATCAATTTAGGAACTAGACTAAAACACAGATAAACAAGAAACTAAGAAAGAACGAGGAGGAAGAAGGGAAAAGAAACAAGGATGAAAATGGGAGAGGAAAGCAGTGAAAGAGATTGTTAAAGATGAAAGCAAAGCGATGCAAGCAGAGAAGGGGAAAAGAGAGGGGCACAAAGAGAGATGAAAGGGGTGTTGAGGATGCAGGAAAGTGGGAGTGACTGAAGGGGAGACAGAGGGATGTGATGAAAGGAAAACACAGAGAGAGAGAGAGAGAGAGAGAGAGAGAGAGAGCAACGAATCAGAAAATGTTAACTGAAGAAGAATTACAGTGGAAAGAAAAGAGCAATGAGAGAGACATTTACTGTAAACTTATTATGATAACTCTCATTTATTACTACAGAAAAAAAAAAAAACGACTCAGCGCAGACCAAATTATATTAGAGGAAACAGTCACCATCAATTCCTTTGTTATGATGACGTATTTCTTGCTTTATTTTGGGACCATCAGATAATTATTTTCAGGAGAAGAATCCCTTTTTAATGATGCGATTAATGACATATATACAAGACAAAACGAAACTAGTGACAAAGACGAAGGTTAAGAGAGGGCCAGAGAAGTTCGGGAGAAGAGAAAGACGAGAAACAGAAAAGAAAGAAGAGACGATCAGAAAGCGGAAACCGAGAGAAGAAAAAGAGGAAAAGAAAAGAAAGACGTCACAAGCGAAGAGGAGAACCACAGAAAAAGACAAGCGACGATAATGGAAAAAAAAAAAAAAAAAAAAGGGTACTAGAAAACGGGAGAAAAAAGAAATGGAATAACGAGGAAGAAAATGAGTAAGCGACTGGATGAGAGAGAGAGAGAGGGGGGGGGGGTCGCTAAGCCTTTTTACTCACGGCCAACCCGAGACGAAAGCTGGTTTGCCACTGGTGACGGGTTGAGAGCGGTCAGTGGGAAGGATGGGCAGATGGGTAAATAGATACAGACAAACAGACAGGAAAAGAGACAGATATAGATGGATACCGTAAATAGAAAGGTAGACGGACACGCACATGAGAGAGAGAAAGAGAGAGAGAGAGAGAGATACGCAGGATAACGAAGGAAAATGAAAGACTAAGAAATGAACAACGAATATAGGCCAACAGAAAGACGAGAAATTGGATGAACAAACAGCAATACATACGATTACTTTTTTAGATATTATCCTTCCTCACTTCCCACAGATTACATTCCTTCTTGGACTAAAATCTCTTATAACATCAATCAGCTGGATTTATCACCCTGGATTATTTCTCCTTATGGTCCTCTTCCTCAGACTTGTGCATGAAGCAAAACTAATTCATTCTCTGGCTCTGAATAGATTTAGGTTTCACCATGTCTTAAATCTCAATGTAAAAGTAAGTGCCATGAGCTCCATAATAATATATCTTTGTTTACTTTAACTTGGCCTTAAATTGCCATCGCTCCACACTGAATACTGAGTTGTAACACGAGATTAACACAGTACTCTGATGCTAGTCATGAAGAAGTGTTATGAAGAGGATGTAGAGCCTTGTGTTGTCTTATTCTGCCATTAAGCCACTTGAAATAATCCGCAAAAGGGAAAAAATCCGGACCAAGTTACTGTACTGACGCCTTCTCCGTTTGGTCCTACAGTTGACAGCTACACACACACACACACACACACACACACACACACACACACACACCACACACACACACACACACACACACACACACACACACACACCCTCTGAGGCTAATCCTTCAACCCCAAGAAGTCCATATTTAATCTATTCTTAGTACACTGGTTAGAGGGATCAGGATCATACTTTTAAGAGAGACTTACAAAAAAAAAATTCTGGACTAATGCTTCAGCAAAAAAAAAAAAAAAAAAAAAAAAAAAAAAGAGGCCATTCAGCATTTTATGCATTTTCTTTGCTTTAATCTTAACCTGTGTTACTATAAATAAACATCATATGGATATTATGGAAAGATATAACAAATAATTATCAAATTTGACCTTATGGATACATACGACTGGTTGCTTTTTTACTCTTTTATACATTTTTTTTTCTGCATTTAAATCAGCAGAGTTTCGCTGAAAAGTGTGACAGTGTGGACTCTCTCTCTCTCTCTCTCTCTCTCAACCATTTATCTCACACATACACATTCACACATATATACTGTACATACATATATACATATACAGGACATACACTCGCGCGCTCGCAATCCAATACCCAAATTTTTCTGCTGCGCTTATTACTTTTTTTTCGTGATGACTTTTCTCATTTGCAGAACCCCTCTTTCATTTTTCTCGCCCTCCTTTTTTCCAGCCCTCCCTTTCATATTTTCTCGCACCCTCACGTTGCCTAATGCAGATCTAAAAAATATACACGTATGTAAATTCGCAAAAACAAAATAACATAATACAGGAACAGGGGAGAGAGAGAGAGAGGACTGGGGATGGGGGACGGGTGCCTGAAGAGGGAGGGAGAGGGGAGGGGAAAGGAAGGACAGGGAAAGGGGAAGGGAGTTAGAGAGGGAGAGGGGGTAAAAATCCATGCTAAAAACAAGAAAGGCTCAGAGCAGAAAATAATTAGAGAGGCGCCTCGACCTTCGCATATTTTCCATCATGTATATTTTAGAGGAATGTGTGTGTGTGTGTGTGTGTGTGTGTGTGTGTGTGTGTGTGTGTGTGTGTGTGTGTGTGTGTGTGTGTGTGTGTGTGTGTGTGTGTGTGTGTGTGTGTATTAGGATTTTCGGGTGATGCATTTATATCTATTTTTTTCTATACACATTATTTAGAATGTGACACATAGATTTATTTATTAATGCACATCAAAAGGAGAAACTTTGATTGATACAGACAAAATGAAAGAAAAACTATTATGGAGTAGTAAGACCTATTTTTTTATTATTTCTTTTTTTACTGACGCCTACAGTCCAAGGTATCACTCCTAAACTGAATAAAATCGTCCGGAATAAGCACGAGAGAGAGAGAGAGAGAGAGAGAGAGAGAGAGAGAGGGGGGGGGGACAACAAATCTACCAAAACAATGACAGCACACAGACACAGAGAAAAGCTGAAAGAAAATATAAAACAGTAAACAATCAACAATAAACAATAGCTCTTGATTCTGGCGTTGATTTGAAAAACAGTCTTGGTAAGGGGCAACTTTTACTTTCTTTTTTTCAGTCTTTAGTTCCTTTTTTCGAATTAAATAAGCAACATCCCACACAATCTCTCTCTCTCTCTCTCTGTCGAGGCTTATGGTAGTGATGCGAGTCACTTTTTGATATAACTATTTTCATGGCCTTGATTTTTTTTTACTGCTGCTATGTTCTCAGCTTCAGTGATATTACCATTTCTTATTTTCGTTCATCATCATCATCGTTATTAATTATCATTATTATCATATATTATTATTATTACTGCTCTATTATTATTACTGCTATTGTCATTAATATCATTATCATTATCAACTGACTAATATCCATGGTGTATTTTCTGGTATATTTATTACTCTAATTCCTTATTAAATCTGACCCTTTTTATTAGCATTACCATCTTCATTACGAATTAGGTAACCTTAGACACCTCCTCATGCACCGTATTTCATCTAATTTGAAGATCCAGAGGCGATTAAGTCCAATTATGTGTCATTAGCACTGGAAAGAGATAGAAATGAGGAATACTGGAGGCGTAAAAATGGCGATACTAGTCTGTCATTATGCATCCCTCCACATCGACCTCCGTGAGAATAAACCCTTTCACTACGATGACGCCGCTTCTTGCTGCCGTCGAAGGATTTTATGCAACTCAGGACACAACCAGCATTCAAGAGGTTAGAAAGCACCCCCATTACCCCCTTCAGTGCCGTGATGTCTATTATACCTTCCTCTTCTTATCCCTTGGTTAACAAACTTAAAGGTAAAATTAGACACATAGAGATAAAAGAAAAGACGCATCAAAGTCAGAACAACACCCAAAAATGGAAGAAACCGGAGCCCCCCCCCCCCAAAAAAAAAGCAACAGACGGAACACACACGAAAAAAATAAGGCGCCCCCAAAATGCATCACAAGCCAAAGATACAGAAAGAAAGAGAAAATGTGAAATGAAAAAGGTTCTCCTAACGAAATCCAGACAGAAAGAGGACACGAAATGAATTTTAAAATGTGCAGAGCAAATAATAAAAAATCACCCTAAAAAGAATATGAACACACACACACACAATCAGTAACAAATAATGAAAAATGAAAACTGAGGTGGACAAAAAATAATAATGTCAAATAAACACACACACACACCAAAAAAAAAAAAAAAAAGTGTTCGCCCCCCTTTCAAAACAGCACTCGGTCTGCTCTACATCAGCCGAATGTCATTAGCTTGCACTCTGTTTCCACTCACTACTGCTGTTGCTGTTACTGAAGCCTGGATTTGCACGCTTTCTCCCTGATTTCCCCCATCTCCCTGCCTTTTTCCTCCTTTCTACATCTCCCCCTTTCCCTATTCTCCCTCTTCCCTTTTCTTCTCATACTCCTTCTTTCTCTCCTGCCCCTCCCTTTCATCTTTCCCTCTTCCTTTCCCTTTTCACCTCCTCTCCCTTCCCCCTTTCCTTATTCTGTGTTTCCTCCCATACTCCTTTTCCCACATCCTTCCTCCCTGACTTCCTTCTCTCCCTCTTTCCTCCTCATCTCCCTTATCTTCCCCTCTCCCCCCACTATCCTGCCGTGTCTACCCCTGTCCTTCCCGCCAGACTATCTCTAATCGATTACCTGGCCACAGTTTAGGTCATGTGAAGGGCAGATGTAGAAGAGAGAGAGAGAGAGAGAGAGAGAGAGAGAGAGAGAGAGAGAGATTCCCTCTAAATTTACAATCACACGTTAACTCTACTTATCAGTGGCCAAAGCAAACCTAAATATCTCTAGTTTCATTGAAGTAAATACACTCCAACATGAAAACAGATTCCTTTATTTTTTATTACGATAGGCGTCATCTATCATTTTCCGTTTCAATTACACTCTAAAGGGTTATAATTATTCAGGGTAACTCTACACGACTTTGCTTATCCGAACGTTAATCCAAGCACGTCAGAGTTAACCCCTTCAATATCATAACCCCCTTTCCATTTGATTCTGCTTCACCATGACAATTTAGACGATTTAATTCAGCCCCGTGCGAGAAAGAAATCGGTTCTTCACTCCTGGAACATCATTGGTATTTCAGTTCTGCCGCCAGACGATATTATTCAGCTGAGGGGAGGCGTAACGAATTAGATGGATTAGATATTGTCGCATCAAACCCCTTAACTACTACAATTAGCATGATAACAATGGAAAACTGTAACTGGACTGAAGAGGATAAAAACAACCTCTATTCACATCTTCAACGCGACGACAACTTCTGTGTTATTCTTGCCACTATCACACGAATTTATTTACCTCACAAAAGAGAATGGAGTCTGAGTAAAGAAGGGCAGGCGAAACTTTATTTATTGCTGATATCATTCCTGGAAAGATGCTGAGATAAGGATTCCCGTTAAGGACAAAAAGACTATAATTATGAGACACTTTAGAAGATTGCCTTATGGAGAAGGAGCAGTTTTCAGTCAGTTCATCTGCCGGTATCTAGAACAGTACATGTAAAACCGTCGAGGGACAAAACAGGTCGAACATCTAAAAACCCTACGAGATATCCTTCGTAAGATTAATAAAACCGTCTGATAACTGCGGGAACTGACTAACCCTTTCACCTTTACGATCTCTCCTTGGATGAATAATACAGCATGACGTCAGCTACAAAGCAATACAAAGTGTGTTCTCATACTCAGGGGTCAGTGGAAACTTTCTAACCTTTTCCCTTCGACAGGTTCTTCTGACGGCAGATAAAGCGTTAGGTGCTGGAAACATAGAATAAAGCGCCACTGAACACAACAGCTTAATACTATTGTAGACATTTTCTGAACTTCATTTATGCCTCCCAGTGCCTCTCAGCTGATTCAGACATTCATAATCAACGAAATTTTAGTCTCACTACAAAAAGGTAATTAGGCCTAAAAAATATCCAGTTCATAAAAAACGTGCATGAGCGACAGATAAATCAAAGGCTAATATTTAAAGGTATAATTGTTATGTAGCTATAATTAGGCTGAAGCGACAACATTAATATACTCATGTAATAACTGCTGTTGAAACATAGTCAGATTGGACAAACATATTCCGTCACAATTTCCCCCCTGTCCGTCAGAGGCGAAAAACAGATAAGGAGGGAGGGTGGGGGATGAGGGAGGAGAGGGTAGAGGGAAGCGAGAGAGAGAAAGGCTGCAGGGAGAACAGAGGTATGAAGAAGGGAGCAGTGAGACGAGAGGGGAAAGACGGAAACAGGGAGAAAGGGACAGACAAAAGAGGAGGAGGGAGAGAGAGGGATGCAGTGTGGAAGGAGAGGGGAGAAGAGAAAAAATATAGGGAATGTAGGACGATAGGATGAATACAGGAAAGAAAGGAGAGGAAAACTGTAGAAGGGAAGGGTAGATGTAGAAGGAGAGGGGAGAGGAGGAAAAGCGTGGAAATGTATGTGGAATGAGAGAGGAGAGGAAAAAAAGAAAGGCTGTACGAGAAGAGGGAGAAATGGAAATGAAGGAGAGGTAAACAGCAGAAGGAAAGTGTAGAAAGAAACAGAGGCAGTAAAAGGCGGAAGGAAGAAGGTGAAGAGGTGAAAGAGAGCAAAAATAGCGAATGTACGAAGAGAAGAGGGAGAAATGGAAAGGAGGGAGGAAATGGAAACAGGTAAAGAAAAGAAAAGAGGAGGAGTAAAAGGTGGAAGAGAGGAGATGGAAAAAAGGAGGAGAATGTACCAGAAGAGGAAGGAATGGAAAGGAGGAAGATGGAAACAGGAGTGGAAAAGGGTAGAAGGAAGGGGAGGAGTAAAAGGTGGAAGGGAGGAAAAGGACAGGAGGAGAAAGAAAAAAAATCTTTACTTTATCCATGCAGTGTCTGCCATCCATCAGAATATATAGGCTGAGACCAGGTGAGCAGGAGGCAGTCATCCACAATCATCCATTTCCTCCATCACCTGCCCTGCCATCATTCTTTCCCTCCCTCCCTCCTCTCCTTCAGTCCGTTCCTTCGCCTCTCTTCATTTCCTTCACATTCTTTCGCTCCTCCCCATCCTCCTCTCCTATTTCCTTTTCTCTCTCCCTACTCTTCTGTCATCCCTCCTTCCCTCACACTCTCCCCTTTTTGTCACTCTCTCCTTTCTCCCTTCTGTCTCCCTTATTTCAGTTCTCCCTCCCTGCCTCCTCTGATACTTTTTTCTCGCTTACTCCACTCTTTCCTCCTCCTCCACTCCTCTTAGTTTAAAAAAAAAAAAAAATCTACTTCATCCATCCATCATATACACGGAAGGACCAGGTGGGTGGAAGGCAGTCATCCATTACCATCCATTTACTCTCAGGTGCCACGACGAAGCTCCTTCAACATTTTTTCCCTTCCTTCCCCTTCCCCTTCCCGTCCCTTCCTCTCTCTCTCTCTCTCCTCTCCCCTTTCCTTTCTACCCTTTCTCCCTCAGTTTTCTCTCCTCTCCCTTCTCCTTTACCTTTTCTTCCTCAGCCAATTCCCCCTCTCCCTTTTCCTCTCCTTTCTACATCCCATCCCGCCTTACGTTACTTCTCTTCTCATCCATTCTTCCTCTTCTTACCTTCTTTCCCTCCCCTCTTTCCCCTCAACTATTCTTTCTCCCTCTCTCACTCTCCTCTTTCCTTCTCGGTCTGCCCTTCCCTCTACCCCCCTTTCTCTTCTCCCTACATCCTTCTCCCTTTTCTCTCCTCCAATGCACACCTCCCCTCTCTCTCTCTATACGTCATACTCGTCCGTTATTCGTCAGTTCTCTCAATCTCTACCAACTCTCTCTCTCTCTCTCTCTCTCTCTCTCTCTCTCTCTCTCTCTCTCTCTCAGACCCATAACCAAAACGAAGTACCCCATTCCACCATGTAAAGTTAATGATAAACTCAACAAAAAAGCACTGGGTGAGAGAGAGAGAGAGAGAGAGAGAGAGAGAGAGAGAATGAACTTACACCCAGAGAGTCATTAATTCAGGGCTCTTGACTTCTTTGCCTCATTTTGTGTCAGGGTCGGAGAAGAGAGTGTGAGAAATTTATTATGCTGGCAGGAAAACACACACATACACATACAGAGAGAGAGAGAGAGAGAGAGAGAGAGAGAGAGAGAGAGAGCTGTCTTGTAGTTTCTCACACTTTTTTTTTTTACTGTGGATTCATAATGCTAGCTGTGAATCTCCTACTTTTTGCATCTTATTCTGGTTAATGTCAGACGATTTTGCTGCGCCCTCTTAACCCCTTTAGCAGGGTGACGCTTTTTTTTTAAACAGACTAACACCAAACTCTTTTATGCAACTTGAAGAGAGGATTTCAATTAGTGAAGGGGTTAATAGGAAGACTTAATGTCACCCCTCCATTTCGAATAGTCTTCCTGGTGGCAAATTAAATCGTCTGGAGATGATATGAATAAAAATCTACAGTATATCACCGGACTGAAGGGTCTGAAAAGTCTAAGGCTTCAAAAAATATTCACGATAGTTAACACAATTTACGATTATGCAACGAAAAGCGAACATCGTAGTATTCTCCTTCTTGATAGACGATTTTTTTCACCACAGCCAAATACTCAGGCTTTTCACTCCAACGGCACCTTTTCGAATTCTATTTCTCTTCGGTTTAACTCATTCAGCCAGAGGACATTATCTGAACACTACTCCTGCTGCCTGAAGATGGTATTGCAGCCTTCCTTCACACCTTCCCTGCAACACCTTTCCCATTAATAAAACAAATTCGTCTGTTTGGTAGCCATAATAAAGAACGAAAGGCGTCCCATCGCTGAAATAGTTAAGAAAGATATCAATAGTGCATTTACTCTAATATGACACTTTCAGTTCGGTTGATGAACAAGTGAAGTCAGACTGAAGGAGTATATTTAACTAGTAACCAAGGAGATTCATTCCTAACTCATAACTATGGCTGACAGAGGCTCATACCACCACGATTTATCATTTACGCTGTTAGATTATGCTGGTTCCCTCAGATAAAAACCAGCCAATCAGAGTACTGAAATATCGTCATCATTACCACCAGCACCACCAATATCATCACCACCAGTACCATCAACACACATCACAACTACAATACCAATTACCAGTATCACCAACACCACTATCAACACCACCGCCACCACCCCTGGCAATACCACCAATACCACTGTCCAACATAACAATAACCCTTCTCATTACCACCACCACCACCACCACCTCAATATGAGTAAGATCATTATCAGAGCCACTACTATCACTGTTCTACTACTACTATTTACTACTACTACCACGACTGACACCACCGCTACCACTACTACCACACCGACGATCAACACTACTGCCACTACCACCAACACCACCACTACTATTACCACTCTCCATTACCACTACAACTTCACTCGTCCGCTACCACGCTAAGCACTATTGCGAATAACTCTACTACTGCCACCACTCCAACCACAACTACAACTACCATCACCACCACCATTACGACTACTACTACCATCACTACCACTACTACCTGCAGCAGTAGGTCAGACACACTTAAAGCTGCAGTACACTCTCGTCTTACAAAGCACAATTTTTTATCACATTTTTCACATACTGGACGAGAAATTACACTGATCATCGGAAATAATATTACGGAGATAATCATTTTTTCCTTTACTACGCAATTTAATCACTGACCCGTGGAATTTGATCGTTTATTTACTCTACTAAGATACTGGCCACTGTTATCTATTCCATAAAATAATCAATCATTATAATATGCAAGCTCCTAAGATTATGACATACAATTTTTGGAACACGTATTTTCAAAAGTATGCAACCTAATTTGTGGGCTATGCAATCTCATTCCTGGCCAACCCAATCTATGGCCTATAACGTGCAATCTCTTCTAACCCATGCAGTTTAATCCACAAGTTTGCAATCTTAAAATAGTGTAATCGAATAGCTAAACTACGCAATCTGATCTAAAATGGATAAACTGTGGTCGCTATACAAACTAACTGCATTTATAAACCACTCCCATCTGTGCTTCTTGCCACCCATTCTCATCTTTAAACTGTCCTATACTGTCTCATCGTATCTGGTCTCTAAATAACCCAGTCTCATCCCTATGTTATCGCACGGTACTTCAATTCTGAACACTCCTGTCTGATTTACAAACCATCCAATCTGATCTCTACCCATTCCTATCTCCCTAAAGTATCATATCAGACTTCTAAGCTATCCATAGTTATCTGTGCACTACCCCGTCTGATCTGTACACTATCCCTCCCCGCTGTTTCAAAAGCAATCCAATTTTATCTCTTGGCTATCATCTCTGGCCACTAAGCAATCATAACTATATAATCGCTCTTATCATCCAGTATAACGTCTAAACATGCAGTGTGATATCTAATCCATCCAGTCTAATCCCCAAACTAAATAATCTCTATAAGCTATCCAGTCAGGTGTATAAACCGTCCATTCTGATCTCTAAACTATCCCTGCGACTCTACATCATCTAGTCTGAGTTGCAGTCCATCCAGTCTGAGCAAAGTATCGTTGTTATGCATATTAGCAAAGGGGGTTTATATGCAAATTAAACTGTAGCTACAATTCCAACACTATTTTGTCCTTACTCGCTATTCCCTTACATTCTTGCAAAGTCTGACTGTGATACATTACAGGGCACATGTTTTTAAAGGGCCATTAAAAAGATTTAGTGGTGAAATAAGAGCCGAACTTAAGAGCGCCATAAACATAATTTAGCTCCAATGCTCAAGTTAGTTTTGCTTGTTAATACTGTTGCTAATGGCAGTAATTTGGAAGAAAGTGAGCACACAATATTTCTAGACTATTATTCATTTATTCATTTATTTATTTAGGAACTGATAGTGTGGACGTTTTATTTTTGCGCAGACGGACAGCAATTGTAAGTAAATGAAAATATTCCTAGACTATTATTTATCTATTTATTTGTATAGAAACTCATGAAACTGTTAATGTGGATGTGTTTTATTTTTGCTTATACTGCCGCCGAAATAAGTAACTTCCAAATGTTAATCAATCATATTTAAAATCAAAGGCCTAAGAGAGACCATTTGGCTTTCCGCTTCTCCCATTGAAACCCGGAAAACATGCGAATTTCACCTCCCCATCTTGTTCTCTGTCGGCCACTTCATCTCTCTCCATCTCTGCGTTGCCATTCATTTACCCAGGCACTCCATCTGTTACCTGTTATACGAAAGAATATACTGCCGGAAAAACTGAACCGCCCAGGACAAGTAGTAGTAGTAGTAGTAGTAGTAGTAGTTGTTGTTGTTGTTGTACTGAAGAGCCTCGAAGTATGTCAAATCACTCCTGTAATTGTCTACGCTTAACGTGGATTTGTGGGATATATTCAAGTAAATTTCTCCCATTACCGAGGAAGACAATTGTTCAAGATGATGGAAGAGAAAGGGAGTGAATGGAGTCAGATGCCATTCATCACCTTCACCCTATTGTCCCACTATTATTAATGGGATGGGTTGGATCCAGGACCAGGAACAAGGAAAACACAAGTGTGAAAGAAATATTGGGTGTCTCGCGAAAGTGGGCCACACCTCCACTCGTCTGCAGGAGAGAAAAATAACATCACCCCCGTAGCGGCTCGTATTAACCCTGACAAACCTGTACTGCCGTTGTGGAAACAGCAAAGATAAGGGGGTGTTATTGTGGTGTATATGATGGTGGGGGGGGGGGTTACCCAAGAAAACTGTGTACTGTATACTCGTATGTAGGTGAGAGACGCCAGCGAGAGGATGCAGGACTGGAAGGAAGAGGTGGTGAGGGGAAGGGAAGCAATCATGACGGAAGGAGTATCCAAGCTACGTGACTGAAGGGAAGTATAGGGAAATGAAGGGAAGGTGAGGAGGACTGAGGAGGGATGCTGAAGTTACCTGAATGAGGGGGAATAAAGAAAAGCACGAATGAAGAGAGGTCGGGAAGAAGGGTCCTAACTGTCTGAATGAGGGGAAGACAGCTGGTTTGAGCTACCGAACCTACTTAAATGAGGGGAAGCGAGGCGGAAAGCTGGAATAAATTGAGGAAGGGAGAGAGCGTCGAAACTACCTGAATGGGGGGAAAGGAAAGCTTAGGAGGCGGGGCAAGGTGCTGTACGTGAATGAATGAAGGGGAGTAGGGGCGGGTAGGGAGAGGGTAGGGAGTAGACCTCGCCCAGCACTTCAATTTACGGGACGAGCGACGTGTGACATTTGTTCCCTCCATCACTCAAAGTGGTTCGGTTCATTCACAAGGATCTGTTTGCTGTGTTTACGTTTGTGTGTCCCGTCTTTTTTATTTAAGTCTAGTTGTCTCGTCCTTTTTGTTTACCTGGCTGTGTATATCCGTCTGTTTTCTTTGTCCATTTCTTTGGATATTTGTCTGTTTGCCAATCTGTATGTCTGTGTCTTTTTTTTTTTTTTTTGTAGTTTCGCTGGATATCTGGTCGTCTCCTTTTTTGTCCGTCTAGGTCGACTTCTCTGTCTATCTTTTTGTCCATATATCGATTTCTTATATATATGAATGTCCATCCTTGTTTCCCTGTCCATCTGTTTATCTATTTTTTTGTCTGTCTATCCATTTGTCCATGTCAGTTTCTTTGTATGGCTGTCTGATTGTCCGCATCTGCTGATTTCTTTGTCTGCCAATCTGTGTCTGCTTGTCCGTCCCTGTCGACTTACTTGACTGCTTGTCTCTCTAAGTTTGTCTGTCAGCGTGTCCATTTTTCTCTATGTTTTGGTTTTCATACCTGTCTCCTTAATTATCTACATCTGTCTGTTCGTTTGTCTGGATCTGTCCAAATGTTTGTTTATCTGTCTGCAAGTCTGCTATGTACACCTGAGGACATAAATAAGATTCAGTTTACTGATAAACAAGAGGGTACTGAGCAATGGTTTATGAATCCTGTAGTCGATTTATTCCCCTCTGACGTCACTAGGCCCCTCCCACAACATGCCTACCAGTTACAAAGTTGTGGTTGCATGAAATTCGACGAGTCTTAGTTACGCAACAGGGATGAGTTGCCTTGGTTTCTAGTTCCATCGACCCTTCAGTCTAAAAACATGCCGATATAGGTTGGGGATGTTTGTTAGATAAGAATAAACACGCTATAGTGATGGTTTTTTCGAGCCCAGTATACTTTCAAAATAATAAGTAAAAGCTTTATAATTATTCGACTGGAGTATGGAACGATTTTCTGTCCCCGACTGTACTCGTATCTCAGAAGTTGAAATAATGGCGAAGGGAACGCTATGTAATCAGTCTTTATTACAAATTCGTGACTGCTTCATAACACTAATAAGTAATAAACATTGTATCGATCTGTAAACATGATCCAAAGAAGATATACAACGTGGGTAATACTGGCTGACGCTCTCTCTCTCTCTCTCTCACACACACATTCCGACCTACTGGAATTGTGACGCCTGCACTCCCTAGCATTCCATTTCACCTGGCATGGGTGACGGAGTGAGATCAGAGGATGCGACAGAAGGGGGGAATTGGGAATGGCAGAGTACAAAGGCCTAAGATTTTCATATACTGTACACGAGAGAGAGAGAGAGAGAGAGAGACGAACACGAACGTTACCACCACACCACTGCGGCTCCTCGACCAACCACCTACCTGCCTACAAAAACATCAACACATCTCGTAATTCCTTCCCTCAATTACTTACCTACTTTTCTCACCATAGCAACCTAACTACAAGAACATCACAACGTACGCACGTGTATTTCTTCCTTCACATACCTATTAATTTTCTTCACTTTCCTGATTACAAACCCACCTACAAGCACATCATAAATTATATTATCTGGTGATATTCAATTCTTTCTCTACACTTTCGTAACGACCCACCTCTCTACCAAACTAGCTATAAGGACATCATAAAATCTCACACATTCCTTCCTTCACCATTACCTACTAACGTATCTTCATTTTCTTATGCAGTTAAATATATATCTGCCTACTTGAGCATATCACAGTCTCGCAACTTCGTTCCTTCAACTATCTATTCAGCCATCTACATACCAGGAAAATCATACATGTCAAAATCTCCGTTAATTCTTCCTTTACTTGCCTTATAATCTGTCCTACGTCACCCGGGCCCCTTCGACGTCACCCGCACCCCCAGGGCAAGTCACTCAGCTCTTCATCTGACTCCTTATATTCCTATTCTTCTCGCATGCACAGAAACACAGAAAAAAGTCGAACAACATCAATTAATCCACGTTGGACAAGAGAGCTGGTCACTCTACCCGGAAGCACAAGCTCTTACCCTGTGGTTATCTCTTGGTGAGTTACCCATTAAATGTTCAGCTGATTAAACATAGCCCTGGACCCAACTGTGCTGACGCCTTTCCTATCTCTGTACTCACATAATATCATCTTCATTATGGTCTGCCTCAATACTGTCTAGAGAAGCAGAGGACTGGCTGGAAAAAAATGTGTTTGATAATAATTGACGGTATCTGCATACACATTTCACGGTCGCTCACCTCGACCCCCCACCCAGCTGCATTGCCATCTATCTTAACAAACGCTAGCTAAATGCAACTCTCAAATGACACCTTCAAAGTTAACTGCAGCACAGGCCACATTTACATCTCTATTCATTAGTCCTTCATGTGATAACTGGAACAAGGAAAGTTTAATTAGGCCATTACTGAAGCGTGCTCGGCTATCTCATCCCACGCATCCAGATTTCACGCACTCCCGCCACCTCCATCCCCCTCCCTTCCCCTCCCCCTCCCCCTCCCCCTCCCCGTTCCCACATCCAAGCTCCATCCACCCTACTCCCTGTACCCTTCCCCCAACCCCCTCCACTCTCAGATACTTCTACGCAGCAACTCGCTTATTAAACTGGGAATCTGAATGAACGTGTTTAAGGGCAGTATGATTTATGGTAAGAAACTGCCAAAAAAGAATATTATGAATCTGCTGAATGCGATTACTAAGCATTATTAGATTCACACAGGTTTTCGTCTCCATGTATCATTGACATCTCTCCCTATCTTACACTTTATCCTCTTCGCCTTCCCCTCTCTGCTTACATTAATTTCTTCACTCTCCACCTCTCCACTTTCCCTTTCAACTTATGCATACCGCGTTCATTCTCCCCCCCCCCCACCCTCTCTCTCACGTCTCACGCTGCCACATTTCATACTTCACACAGCCACACCACACCATGCCATACTACTCACGGCCATACTTTATACTGATACACCTCTCACTGCCACACCACGCACTAACATATCTCATACAGCTACATTATACACTACTCACTGCCACCACACTTCTCACTGCCACCCCTGGCACAAGTACACCATTCAACACTGCTCACTGCAATACCACAACACTCGACAGACTAGCACGCCTCACACTGCCACACCACACCGTAATGCATGCTACGAGACTATACACTGTCACATCTGTTTGTCATTTTTGTCTGGCTCTTTGTCCGTCTAGTTCGATTTATTTCTCTGGTTATCTTACTGTCCATCTCTGTCTCTGTCAACTTCTCTTTTTGTCTGTTTGTCCGTCTCGATTTCTTTCTGTATGTCTGTCCATCGTAGTTTTTTCTGACCATCTGCTTGTTCGCCTCTACTGATTTCTTTATGTACTGTATCTGTTTGTCCATCATCGTCATTGTCTGGCTGTCTGCTTCCGTATCTGTCGATTTCTGTCTGGTAATCTGTATGTCTGCCTGTCTCTGTCGCTTTACTTGGCTGCTTGTCTCAATAAGTCCTCTGGCTGTATGCATGTATGTTTCTCTGCCTGTATACATATATTTTTCTGTCTGAATATACCTACTCTCAATGTCCATATGCCAGAGTACCTGTTTGTATGTCTGTTCATCTATTTTAGAGTGATGTGACTTTCGGAGACTCCCAGATTTTGAAGAATATTAAATAAAAGCTTCAGAATATTAAATGAAAGCGTGTGGAACGATATTTTTGTCTGTAACTACCTCAAAATGTCACTTTAATGTTACAGATAAACCTATCCAATCTTTATTAGAATCTCGTAGTTGTTTTCATAATACGTTTATATAATATACACTAAATCGATCTATAAATATAACCCGTTGCTAAATACACCATCAAAACACAAAAAATATGAAATTTGGGTCACATTGCCTGATGAGATTTCTCTCCCCATCTCTCTCTCTCGCTAACCAGCTGATTTGTGACGCCTGTACTCCCAAGCTTTCCATTTCACTGGGCATGGGTGACGGCGAGAGAACTGACGAAGCGACAGAAGGGGGCATGGAGAACAGTACGGTTGTGGGAGGGTACAAAGGCCTACAATTTCATATACACGGGATACGAGAGAGAGAGAGAGAGAGAGAGAGAGGGAGGGGGAGAGAGAGAGAGAGAGAGCGTGATGGAAGTGGCACAGGAGTGAGGAACACAATTATATGAAAGCAAATGAAAGGGGATACTAAGAAGACCCATTTTAAATGTTCACCACGCCTCGGTTTTGAACCTTAGTTAAGAGGCAGACGTAGATCGTGAGATGAACACTGTACCATCATGTCACCATGACTCCTTTACCCACCTGTATACACTACGTACTAACGCATCACAGTATATCGTAATTCCTTCGCTCAATTACCTATTTACTTACCTACATCTTATTCACCTAAATCTACTCCTACTATCAAACAGCACCAGGTGTATTTCTTCCTTCACTTATTCACTCAGTCATAATTCTTCACCTTCCCAACTACCAGCCTACCAACCTGAAAGAATATTATATCTTCTGGTGTAATTAATACCTCTACTTACGTAACCACGTTTCTTCATCTAATCAATTATCCTAACTACAAGGGCATCATAAAATCTTGCAAATTCCTTCCATCATCGATATCTACCCACATAATGTTTTTATTGACCTACCTACCTACCTAACTGCCAACAAAAACAACATAAAATCTGGCAAATTCCTGCCTTCACTTACCTACTTAACTATCTACCAACCAACATCATACCCGTAATATGCCCTCGTGTACTTCTCTCTCTGCTTACCTTATTTCTACGCCCACGTCACCTGGATCCCTTCGATATCATCCTCACGTCCAATGCAAGACCCTTAGTTCGTCATTTGTCTCCCAATATTCTAGTTCTTCACCTCACACGCACAAAAACGCAGAGAAAAAATAAGGATATCCTTCACTCAAACAAGATAGGATAAAAGAGAACACCCTCTCACTCTAACCGGTCGATGAGCACACGGCCGGCGCATCTCTCCTGTTTAGTTTCCCATTGCCTTTTCAATACATAAAAAAAAAACAGCCAGAAGAGCACCGTCACTTGTATGCTTCTTTACTCACACAATTTCGCCCTCATTAAGGTCAATCATAATTTCCTCTAAACGAAACGGATGATAATTACGAAAAAAAAAATGTTTGATATTTACTGACGGTACCTGCGTACACTTTTCACAGCTTCTCACCACTTGCCAAATCTCTCAAATATCGCCAGTTAATTACAACCCTCATATGACGCCCCCAGAATTTACTGAGGCCTATAATTGTATCATTTGCTGTATTAGATATTCACATGGCAAAGAATGCAGTAATAAGGATGGGCATTACCCTTGTGAGGAACGTTTAATCAAGATATAAATATTGTTCGGCTGCATCCTCCCACGCATCCAGATTTCACGCACTCCCACCTCCGTTCTCCCCCACTCCTTCACCTACCCGCTCCTCATACCCCCACCCCCTCCTTCCCCCTCTTCTCTTCCCCTCCCTTCACCCACCCCCTCCACTGCCACGTCAGCTCAGTAACCTCTCCTTATGAACCCGAGGATCTGAATACACGTGAGTTAAAAATAAAGCGTATTTCCTAATGGTCAAACTACCAATTTGAGATACTGTGATGTGGATGATGGGATTACAATGTTTCACTATATATAGATCATTTTTCGCCTCCCTAATTTCACTAACATTCCTCTCTACCTTCCGCTTGCCTCTCCCTTTCTTTGCCTCCCTCCTCGTCTCTTCCATCACCTCCTCCCTCACACTCTCCTCCTCTCTTTCGGCTAAAACATGCAGAGTAGGTTCTCTCTCTCTCTCTCTCTCTCTCATGTAATGGAGAGAGAGAGAGAGAGAGAGAGAGAGTCTGCAGAAGATAATCTGTACCATAAACACTTGTGCCCTAAGTACACGCGAATAACCCTAGTGAGATTTGTTGTCGTGTGGTAGTATTTGCTTTTATTCCTTTCTAGGCAGAGTTACCTTGTTATCTCTCCTTCTTCCTTTTACCTTCCACTTATCTCCTCACCCGCCACCCTCCCCTCCTCCCTCTCTCCTTCCTTCCTTACTTCCCTCCCCACTTTTTTAACCTCCCATCGTCTTCCTTTTTCCCATTCCTTACATCACTTACCTGCTTCCTTCAACTCTTTTACCCTCCAACTTACTATCTTCTCCCCTACATTTTGTCTTCCATCTCCCTCGTTCCACCTCATCAATATAATTATCTTATTTAATATAATTAGAAACAAGGAACGCAGAAACTGGAACAAGAACTGTTTAATATAGAAAGGAGGTATAATGGAGTAATATTAAATCCATCTACCACTAGGAGTAATTTTTGGATATAACCTCAGTCGTTTCACTTTCATTTCTCTGTCCAATACTGTTACTCTTGTTAGTCTGTGTGTCAAAACTCGATATATTCGTCCGAAGTTAGTAGAGATAATGTGTAAGTCTGCATTCCACAGTCAACGGGTTAACTACTGTAAAATGCCAATATAACTCAAACTCATATACACTAAACTGACATATATCTTTCAAATACACGGTTTCATCATTGTTAAGAGAGGAAAACAGATGGTGAAACATTGCGCCTGTTTGTCCGCACCAAAATATAATAATTATCTTCTCACTTTCATCGTACCTTTTTTTTTTTCTTTTTTTTTTTTCCGATGCATCCATTTAGCTTCCGATTTATACGGCTCTTAATGTTTTGTGAGTTTATGCACTCATACGTCAAAACACTCATTGTAAACACTCGGGTGTAATTTTAACTTGCATCACATTTCGTAAAATACGAAGTGACAACAAAAAACTACATGCCACCGATCAGAAAAAGTTAAATTAAGTCTCGTAGTATCTGTATGTAAATGTGTCAACTGAACTAAAGTACTTATTATATCATCACCTTTTCTTCAAATATGCAGGACTGAATGAAAAAGGCATCGTATTACAGGACCGAGTTTACTCTAACTTGGCTTAAAAGTGTCATCTCTCCACCTTGAATTTTTTAGTGTTAACAATAAATCAACACTTGAATATGATGCTTGTCATGATGAAGTGCTTTGTAAAGAATGTAAACCCGTAGCATTTTTTTTTTCCATTGGACTACGTGCAATAAGTAATGTGAGGGCGAAAATCTGGGCCAAATTACGGGGAAAAAAAAAAAATACAGCAATGTCAACGAATTAAAACACCCGATAACCTCCAACATATTCTAAACCCACATCACGTTTCCCAAAAATGAGTGGCTTCATCTAAGTTAGGGGGAGGAAGAAAGACGGAGAAATATTACACCTGTCCGTCCATATCAAGATCTAATGGTTCATCTTCTCGGTTATTTCCCCTTCACTGCTTTTCTTACCTCTCTTCCTTCTTCCATCCCAGATTCCTTTCATGTCCCTTTTATGGTCTTCAATCATCATCGGCTTAATTACTCCCTTCTCTGTTTCATTTTCCTTCCCAATTACCTCGCTCCCTTCATCTTCATCAACACCGAAATTTCTCTCTCTCCCTCCCTCCCTCTCTCTGTCTCTCTCGCTGTCTCAATGGCGTCTCTCTAATGGCGTCTTTTATTAACGTCTGTTGCTCTTTGTATACCTTTATCTTTCTTTAGTCTCTCTCTCTCTCTCTCTCTCTCTCTCTCATCCACCCTTCCGCCTCTCATTCCCAGTCGCTGCTTCTGTAATGGCCTCTTACTCCAATTCATTTCACTTCCTAACTACTCACTCTTCGTTTTAACCTTTGCCTTCCTTCAACCCCTTTGTATCTTCCTAATTTTTCCCTCGCCTCTATCTTTTATTACATACGTTACTCTTTTTTTATTATTCGTTTCTCTGTCGCTTCTTCCTTTTCATTTATATTTTTTTTAACCCATTTTCGGCGCACCTGCATTTTCCATCTTCCTTTAGTTACCGTTCAACCTCCCAGATTTTCTTTCACAGTCTAACTCTTTCATCCCATTTCTTTTTCTCTCTGCCTTCTCTTACTCATTACTTTTTTTTTTTTCTTTACAGGTCCTCTTTATTATTACACATCATTTCTTTGTTCATTCTCTGTCCTTCCTCCTTTCTTCGCTTATCTTGATTTGCCTATTCCTTATCGCACTACTTACCGACATTTTCTTTACTTCACTCAGTACTTCCGCATGATCTGTGGTTTCATCTTCCTCTTTTTTTTTTTTATACATTTTTTGATATTCTCTAATAACATCTGTTCTTCCCTTTATCCTCTCCCCTCTAGCTATGCGTAATTTTTTCCCTCTTCCTTGTTCTCTTCTTTTAGTTCATCCTTCTCGTTTGCGCTGTGTGTGTGTGTGTGTGTGTGTGTGTGTGTGTGTGTGTGTGTTGCACCTTGTGATTAAGCTGCCATAGTTTAGATCATTTAAGAATATAAGGCTCTGATCCACACGTTTACTGGTACTCCATAATTAAGAAATAAATAAACAAATAAATAAAATGAGCTCCAGCCGCCTCAGTCATTCGAACCGACGCGCAAAAGACCTGACCATTGCCTCACCTGGTGCCTTCAAGAATCAGACCAGCCAATCCACTATACCGTACATTAAAATCACCGTCAATCCACACCACACCTCATGGGTCAGTAAAATTAACTCACAGATCAGTGCGATACACTATCTAAATACATTCCACAGTCATAATAACCCACCAATTACCGTTCTATATAGTCACAATACTACCTCCATAGGTCATTGCAACTTACCATTAACCTATCATGCAATCACCATACACTTCATAAACATATACAATCAGCTTATTAATTAAAGTCAAATACAATCGTACTGCAAACTCAACAATACTCACCTCTAAGTCGCCTCCTCTCCATCACTCGACCCTCAAACCCATCAACGCCAGCCATACCTGTGGGGAAGAGTAATTAAGGTGAGAGGACTGCAGGTACGAAATAGACAGAAGGAGAGTTGGGTGAAGATCAATATTATGATCATCATGTTAAACGATTTAGTTGTATGAACCATGAGAGAGAGAGAGAGAGAGAGAGAGACAAAGGGAGAGAGAAACACTTTTTACATCTCCCCACCCACCTCTCTCTCTCTCTCTCTCTCTCTCTCTCTCTCTCTCTCTCTCTCTCTCTCAAACCCAATTTCACCAGATCCTTTTTCCTCCCTCTGGCGACCCTCCGAACGGCATCTCCTTACAAAAAATCGACTCGCTGTTTTCCACCGCGATTTAATCAGTGAAAGGGGGTTGGGACGGAAAATATTGACCTCTGGGCGATCTAATTCCTTTAACGTATGATTCAGAGAGTCGTGGATCCCCCCCCCTCTCTCTCTCTCTCTCTTCGTTGGCATCTCTCTTTCTTCCTCTCAGTCTTTTCCCCCACTATTCCCCCCCCCCTCTCTCTCACTGGCTTCTCGTTAGAATCTCTCTCTTTCTTCCTCTCCGCCTTTTACTCCACCATTTTTTCCCTACTCTCTCTCTCTCTCTCTCTCTCTCTCACTGGCTCTTCCTTAGCATCTCTCTTCCTCTTTGCTTTTCCCCCCTCCATTTATTATTTTTCCCCTTCTCTCTCTCTCTCTCTCTCTCTCTCTCTCTCTCTCTCTCTCTCTCTCTCTCTCTCTCTCTCACCGGTCAATGGGGTCTGGATATTTAATGAGGCGTTTCAACAAAATCTAAGGGGAATTAACACTTTTCATCTTTCCTTTAGATAATCGTAATTAAACCCCTTCAGTACGATGACGTTTTTATGACAATCTTGCCAACCACCAGACGATTATATGTGGCTTAAGGAAACTTCTCAATGGGATAGAAAATGCTGTCCAATTACTTCTTAAATGAGATATTCTTTCTTTTTTCTCACTTTTTTTTTGTACTTTCTTCCCTTCCTGCTTAAACTCTGCTAAGAATATCTATTTCCTTCCTTAATGCAAATAAGTGCTAACCCTTTTAATTCGATGTCTCATTTATGTTGTTAACTTTTGCCACTTCCAAATGATTTTATTTTGACTCTTTCAATCCGAGGACGTCCTTTATTATTATTATTATTATTATTTTTTTGCTTTATTCTTGCTACCTCCATTTGATTTTAGTTTCATTTTTGGGAAAGGAGTTTGATACTGCCTTCCTCAGAATGCTTGGTGACTCTTCCAAAGTTATATAAAATCGTCTGATTTATGTAAAAATCGTCTCATGTAAAAATCGTCTTAGTTACCTGAAAATCGTCGTTGCCGAAATTGTCTTAGTTAAGTAAAATTCGTCTGAGTTATGCAAAAGTCGCTTTGTAAAAATCGTGTTACATAAAATTGTCTGAAGTACATCACCGGATTCAAAGGGTTAAGGCAGAAGGGACTATACTCTCTTCACCTTAACTTGACCCATATTTTCGTCTGTTTGCACCTTATTTCACGGAGCTCACTGGCAGAAAAAAAACATGCTACGGCTCTGCATCATTTTCATAGCACTTCGTGGCTGATATCATATTCTAGTGCAGGGCTATGCAACTACTCCAGAAGTAGGGTTGAATTATGAAACTCAGGTTAACAAAAGGACCATGCATTATTTTACCTCTATCTAAACACGTATACATACAAAAGAATGGAAAAAGTCATATATTATCTGCGTTTACAATTTCCGCCCAATACATAAACAAACTTTCTGTTTTATGTTTATTCGTTTATTTTCATCCTTCTGAGTCGGTCAATGAGCCAAACAAAACGACTCAAGGGCTGGATTCGGCCCGCAGAGGTCGCCAGTTAAGCCTGCGTTACAACTGAGCACTCTAGATGGAGAGATGGAAATTTTAGGCCGAGTTAGTGTAAAAGGAGTATAATGAAGGCCCTATAATTCCTGCAGCTGCTAATGTTTCTCCTGTGCTAAATAAAAACGACTGGAGATAGGATGGACTGCCTGCAATATAACACGCGTCATCGGACTGAAGGGATTATAACTGGTCCATAAATTATCCTTAGAAATTTGGGTCTTACATACACGGGCCTCTGTGTTAAGAATACAACAATAACGATAAATAATGGATGATAAAAAAAATAAAGAACGGCGACAGGGAGAAGGAATAAGGCTTGAAGGACTGAAGAAAGGAGACAGGAGGATGAAGGAGGAGGAGGAGATACTGAAGGAATGAAAATGGGATATAGAAGGAAGGAAAAAGAGAGAGTGAAAGAAAGCAGCTTGAAACACAGAAGAAGGAAGATATAAAGATGGAACTGAGAAAAATGAGGGTACAGGGCTAGAAGAAAAGAAGAGGGAGAGAAGAGAGAGAAGGAAGGAGGCGGTGACAGTGCAAGAAAGATAGAAGGAGGGGGAGATTGTGAAGGAAAGAAGTGGAGATAGTGAAGGAAAGAAGGAAGGCGGTATAGACAGTGAAGGAATGAAATTTGAAGACTGAAGAACCGACCACATCCGTTACCCTTCCGTCGCCATGGCAACCCATAAAAAGTTCTTGTTTACGCACCACAGTACACACACACACACACACACACACACACACACACACACACACACACACACACACACACACACACACACATTTCTCTCGACCCCATACGCCTTTCCGGGGAGAGGTAGGGAGCTGAGGGGCATCTGTATAACCTAGCAGCTCCACCGCCCGGTTATCTAGGTGCCACCACTGGAAAGCCCCCAGCTTCAGCATGATAGTTAACAAAATAGGGCGACAGCAGCAAGATTACCATATAAATTACGTCATCGTACTGAATGGGTTGATAGTAAATTCTTCTTGGCGTAATCTGCCTCGGCATTACTAAGACAGAAATATCAAGCAAAGAAAATATTAAGGGTTAACATGCAAAATAAATCGCTAAGAAACAGGTGCTACGGAGGATCTGTGAGCGACGACAATATGACCACCGAAAACTTAGTCTCGACTGCTTAAGCTTTCTTTACACCTGTTTCTCAGCGATTTAGCCTGAATATCACCTCAACATTTTAATCTTCCTGCTTATACTTTTTTAACCCTTCAGTCTGGTGATGTTTATTTTCAGTCTATTTTTAGTATTTACAAACAATTTTATCTAACTTAGAAATTAAATCAAGCAGAGAATGGGGTAAACGTAGCTTATAACTATCTTCTCAAATCCGAAAAATAACTTCCTTAGCTTCATAAACGGCACTGAAACTAGCTAGTGTAAAATATCTATGAGAGGCGTCATGAATGTAAAGGGATTTAATACAGACTCGCAATGAATAAAGAGCATGAACGAGAATATTAAAGTTTGAAATGCAGAAATAAATTGGCAAGGGAGAGGAGCTACGAAGCCTCCTTGGTCTACGAGAATAAGACCCTCGGTTTGAGATCCCCTCCTGGGTGAGTTGTGGCGTCTAGTGGAAGGGAGGAAGTTAACTGGTGAGCTGTGTTATCGGATTAGCCCAAAGTTGTGCCAGACTATCGAAGTCACCCCTCCTCTCTCTCTCTCTCTCTCTCTCTCTCTCTCTCTCTCTCTCTTTCACACACACACACACACACACAACATACATACACTGATTTCTAGTTATTATACCATTCAAACGGTCGGAAAATTCTCTCTCTCTCTCTCTCTCTCTCTCTCTCTCTCTCTCTCTCTCTCTCTCTCTCTCTCTCTCATGTCAGTCATCAGGTACGTTAACGAAGAGAACAATGCTGGAGGATTGTTAGGGATGACTTGAGAAAGAGAGAGAGAGAGAGAGAAAGTGTGTGTGTGTGTGTGTGTGTGTGTGTGTGTGTGTGTGTGTGTGTGTGTGTGTGTGTGTGTGTGTGTGTGTGTGTGTGTGTGTGTGTGTTCAATGAGTACCAGGAACCACGTCAATGAAGATTAAATGGCGGAACGCACTTTCCTCATCCTTGTAATCAGAAACCTGAAGTAGGACACACAATCTCACTCTTCCCTTTATGAACGCAAGCAATACGTACTCACTCACTCACTCACTCACTCACTCATTCACTCACCTATTTTCTCCACTTCTGTAATTAGGAACACAGGATTCAAGACATATCCTCATTTTTCGGATAATTAATAGATGTAGTAGCTTGTTCACCCACTCACTCGTCAATTAACTCATTCACTCAATCGCTCACTAACTCAATTTTCCAGTCCATGTACTTCAACTTTAAGTACAACAATGAACGTCACTCACCGCTTTTTAATCACTAGCTATGCACACTCACTCACTCACCCTCCTCACTCACTCATTCACTAAACCTTCCTCACTGACTCACCTTCCTCATTCACTCGCTCACATGCTTGCTTACTCACTCTCCCAGTTCTCCCTCGGCTGTAATGTCCAACTCGGGGCACAACACACTATATGACTCTCCCCTCTATGACCACCTGTACACACTTATATACTTGCTCACTCACTCACAAGCCCTCTCGCTCACTCACTCTCCCCATAACTACAAACTCAGGGTATATCAGTCTTTCTCACTATCTCGCTCACTCGCTTTTCCATCTCCGTAATTGGGGTCTCAAGATACCAAACTAACCTTCGCTTTCCGCCTAATGACTGGAGCCAGCAATCATTCACTTATTCACAGATTCACTCCTTAAATTACATACTCATTCACTTACTCACCTAATACCCCCATCTCCGTCATTAGGAAATCAGAAAATACACCTTCACTCATCGACATGTGACTGGAAACTGGACTCAATCATGGTCTACATCACTCATCCACCCATACACTCATTCCCTCACGCTTGTTCATTCTCTTACCCACCCACCAATCTTCACATTCACCCACCCACCCACATATTACTCCTTCACTCATCCATTCATATTCCCTCGCTCACTTTCTCACCCACTTTACAGACGATGACGGTGATAATGGGTGTGATGTAGGTGTTATGGATCTCACTCCTGCACAGTTGCAACCCTCACAGAATATTTTCTCTCTCTCTCTGAAAACTAACTTTCCATTATTTTTTACAATCAAGCTTCTCATCTCTCTCTCTCTCCTATCCAACTTTCATATATAAATTTTTCCTCCCTCTTCTTAGTCTCCTTCCTCTATCTCGCCTTTATTCGCCTTTAGCTAATGCTGTTTTATTATCCCTCCCTCCTTGCTTCTCACTCTTAATCTTACTGTCCTTCTATATCTTCTTTATTTCTTTTACTTTCATCTCTCTCTCCACCTCCCTTCGTTCCTTGCTGCTCTTCCTATTTATTCTCCACTTCCTCTTTATTTCTCCAGTTCTCCCTCTCTCCTCTTTGCATGGTATTCCTTTGCCTAACCCTTATTTTTGTTTCACGTTATTTGCTACCGCCATTTCCTCTTTATTGCTTTTTACCTCAGTCTTTCTCTACTCTCCCTCCCTCCCTTCCTCCGTTCCCTGTCACCTCACCTTTTTTTCCATCTCCACTCTTCTTACTCTATCTCTTTCTTTTTACCTTGTCACTCTCCACCTTACTCTTCATCTTTAATCCTCTTCTTAATATTCTTCCTCTATTTCCACTTTATTTTTTTTCCTTCATCTCTCTCTACTCTCCCTCACTGTCACTTCCAGCTGCGAAAACTGAGACGCAGAAAAACTCACCACCTCCCCCGCAAAGAACTCGCACCGAAGAGGGATAAAGTTTTAATAATTAATTTACCGTGAGAAGTAAGCGAGAGAAAAAGAGGAGACCAGAGGGATGGAAGAGAGGTATGGAAGACGGGAAGAGGAAGGGAGGGAAGGAAAGGGATGAAGAATAAACGAAGAGAGGGAACGATGAACTGGAAAAGGAAGGAAGACAAGGAATGAAGAACTGGAGGAGGACGAAAGGAAGGGAAGCAGGAAGGGGAAAGGAAAATGGTGTATATTCAGTATGGACGATCGTTACGAGGTTTGACATTTCTGAAGGACTGTGAGTAACTTCAGCAGCACTCAAGAGCTACGTTATTAAGACACAACATTTCTGAAAGATTTTAAAGAACTTGGAACGCATACAACACAGAATATTCATCACCATACAGTACTGCTGTGTAAATTTTTCAACTCCTAAGATGAACAGTATTGATGCACATTATACATACAGAAAGACAGACCTACATACATATACAGATTCACAAATGGATACAGAAACAGATATATGCCCCTGTGTACATAAATTTGTGCTTCTTTTGTCATACATTAGATAATATAAACGTTAGGGAGTTATATTCAAGAGTGATATCCCATAGTTCATTATCACTGCAATGAAATGAACAGCAGAGTGATTACATTAGATAAAAGTGACAAAAAAGATATAGCAATTATATATATATATATATATATATATATATATATATATATATATATATATATATATATATATATATAAGAGATAGATAATATATATATATATATATATATATATATATATATATAGATATATATATATATATAGATAGATAGATAGATAGATAGATAGATAGATAGATATAAAGGCATTGCTATGCTATGAAACAAAGAAATTAAACAGCTAAAACAAACAAAATGAAACCATCTGCATGAACCACTTGAGTGAAAATGGCAATGTACAGCTGCGTCAATACTCGCTCTACACGTGCCGGACCCCACCTAATGAAACAAGATTATGGTCCCTCCAACCCGCTTAAATTTTAATGATTAGTTTTGCAAGACCTCGGTTCGTTGCGACAGTTTTGAGGTAACATTAAAGAAGTGTTGCTCGTACTGTACATCGCAAATAAATAAGAAAGATAACGTTAAACGATGCATAACGTTGTGTTCTAAATCTAAACATCATGCATATCCATTTTAGCATTCCCTCGAATTAAGCTCCATTACTGCCAGGTTTTCTTTCATCTGAACACAACCGGATGATATACAACTCAGACCTCATGTATTTATAGTCGTTGGTTCTTTGTTACAATCTAACGACAATCAATGTACTGGTGACCTACAGAAGTAATAGTTTAGTCCCTGATAGCCTAACTTCATTTCCGTTTTCAGCTACAAATACTTCCGTTTTCTGTCTTGCAATATGCCTAACTGTGAAAAACTAGCTTGAGCAAAACTGACACTCTTTGACCCATATACTCAGCAAAGTGAATCATCTGGCAATTGCAAAAATGGAACAACCGAATTGTCACAACCACCAGGGGGTTTATGTCAACAATGAATACCACAGGCTCCTATGACTCACTCTTAGCTGAAGAAAATCGTCTGGGTTTAACTAGAACTAGTTATCTCGACCATAAACTTAACCCATTCACCCCAAGGACCCTTTCATATTTTGCCCTCTCTCTCTTTCTGGACTGGAGGGGTTAGGTATTTTTTCACTGACCTCCTAAGAATATCTTTCCTAAGTTGAACAAAATCGTCTGGAGGGATGATACATATGCTAAGACAAATGCTTCTCATGGGCGCGTCTTCTTCAGTATTTAATTCTTGTTAATGCCAGTCGATTATAATTATTTTCAGCTTAGAGTCAATCAATCAAGAGAGAGAGAGAGTTACCCCTTCATTCACTGAGGTCCTTCGTCAGCTGAACAAAATCGTCCCGTGGTAGAAATAACTAGAATAAAAATTACGTCACCATACAGAATAGGTTTACCACTCAGAACTACTCAGGTAAAGAAAATCGTCCGGTATAATTAAGTTCCTCCATATTAATAAGGATCTTTTTTTTCCCCAAACTGCCTGCTATGATTTCCCTCAGCTGAGTAAAATCGTCTGACTTCTGCCTGAGTAACATGTCTAGGCGTGACCATGGCGGGATAACTGGACATACAGTATCGTATTATTATTATTATCATTTTTAACTAACTCACTAATATGATTTCCAACAGCTTAATAAAATCGTCCGGTCCTGAACGTCCACACAAAGTTCACCGATATCTTCTCCAATTCGTTCATTCTAAAATCTATTCTTCATTTTGTTATGCCCAATCCCAGGTTCTATTTTTTTTTTTTTTTTTTATGGGTACGACCGGACTTAAAGGGTAACAAATTAATCTCCATGAATCATTTCACTGCAACGATGTGGTGTATATTTTCATCCATCAAGTGATTTATTTTAGCACTGAAAGGTCTCCCGGACTCGATGGGTTGCTAAAGTGGCAACTACGATTTCCCCAAGCTGAGAAAAATATTAGGGAATGGGTTGTTCCTTTCACTACGCTGACACAGGCTTTATTCTCGCTAACTTCAGACGATTTTATTCAGCTTAATATTGAATGTTCGAGGTAGAGGCGTTCAGTGTACCCTTCAAAAAAATCATCACCACTAGAGGCCAATCCTAAGTAACTGAGAGAGAGAGAGAGAGAGAGAGAGAGAGAGAGAGAGAGACTAAAAAGTAGGTCATCTAATTCAAGAGGTCAATGGATATCTGACACGTTTTGATTCAATTGTGTTTTCGGAGGGAGGAAAGAGGGTCGAAAATTAATCCCTTCAACACGAGGACGCAGTTTGGGGGGTTTATTCCTGCTGTCTCCGGACAATTAAGCACAGGAGGGATTTTTCGAAATGAAGGAGTTAAATCCAACCTCAGTCAACCTCTTCAGTAATAGAGATCTTTCGTGAGCTGAATAAAATCGTCCGGATAGGAATAACTAAAATATACGAATTGAAGAGGTAAAAGTTTTCCCATTTCCAACAAAAGACGAAAGTAAAGTATTTGTGTATACGCAACATACAGTGCCACGAGAGCCTCCCCGTGGCGTAGTGGCCGAGGCTAGGATTCCGCAGGGCACTACATATAATACCTTCACCCCGAGGACACTGATACCATTTTATTCCTACTACTGGACAACTGTATTCACCACCACCCCTCCTCTTTCTTTCTTTCTCTCTCTCTCTCTCTCTCTCTCTCTCTCTCTCTCTGATAACATTAACTATTTCAGTATGAGAAAGTACATACCACTCTATTTTTATACCTTCAGATGATTTTCAGCTTAAGAAAGACTTCGTGAACTCCTTGGTAAGTGAAAGACCTTTCCCTAAGTTGAACAAAATCGTCTAGGGAGTGTCGAAACAAACCAACAGTGCGTCACAACAATGATGGGGTTAATCAATAGCTTCACCATGAGAACGAGAAAAATTAACTTCGCAGTACCACCTTCTACACTCTTTTCAACTTAACCTGGCCTAGATTTACGTCCTTTTGCAGCTTATAGGGTAACTTAATGAAAGAACAATACTACGGCTCTACATCCCTTTCATAGCACTTCATCATGTTTCAGTGTTAATCAACTGTTAAAACTTAGCATTCAAGATGAGGAGATATCAGTTTTAGCCCAAGTTAGAGCAAACAGATTTTAGCGCGGGTAACATAGCAGAACCACGCAAGGGCTTCATAGAAAAAAATATATATATATATATATATATATATATATATATATATATATATATATATATATATATATATATATATATATATTCTCAGTATATATATCCCTCCAGTACGGGAACATCAAAAATACATGGAAACTGTGTGTGTGTGTGTGTGTGTGTGTGTGTGTGTGTGTGTGTGTGTGTGTGTGTGTGTGTGTGTGTTGGACGGGAAAAGCATCATCCGGTTGCTATGACGACTATGATGCCGTTACCATAGCAACCCCACCACGCCGCCCTAGAAGGCTGGGATGGAGAGACGTGGGGCTGTCACATGTGTGTGTGTGTGTGTGTGTGTGTGTGTGTGTGTGTGTGTGTGTGTGTGTGTGTGTGTGTGTGTGTGTGTGTGTGAGAGAGAGAGAGAGAGAGAGAGAGAGAGAGAGAGAGAGAGAGACTAACTAACTTCGGGTGAATTGCTCCCACTCACTGCTCTCTGCGTAATCATGTCACTGCGAAACAAGACACACTAATTGTCATCCCCATCAGTATAATCATTACTCCCCCCATCATCATCATCATCATCATCATCACGGACATTTTTTTATTCTGTTTCATTTTTGTTCTCTACAGACGATATTATTAAATTTAGGTTTGACACTCCAACTGGAGGGGAGAAGAATCTGATATACAATTTTTCATGTTCTTCTCAATCAGTGGGGCAACGCGACAAAAAGACAAAACAGAACCACGGCTTTATCAATGTAATAGAACAAAAAGATATGAAGACAAAGTACCATCGCGATATCAGGGTCACAGGAATAAAAGACAACCCAGTTGACAGTACGATAAAAAATAATCAATTACGGCGGATTTATCAAAGAAATTCGACAACAAAGTATACGTAGGAGATGACGCCACGAATAATATTACAACGGCTCTATCAAAGTACTAAGACGCAAAGGACAGTGATTATGAGGGAGTTATCAAAGTAATTCAAAAACAAAATAATCAGTGGCGAATGAGATAGCGCCACGAGATACTGTTCCCAAAGTCAACGGCGATATCAAAGTACATAAAAAAAAATCTAGTTACGCCACAGTTATCAAAGCAATCCAAAACAAAGCAATCTGTGGCGAGTGAGATAACGTTACGAGATAATGTTTTCTTTGACGCGACAACAAAGTAATCTAAGAGGAGTGAGATAAGGCCACGTGATATTGTTGACGAAGATACGGGAGGAATCAAATTTAAGGAGACATCAGTTGTTGCTCAGCATTTCCTAGCGGGCGTGAAGCTGCTGACGTCAGAGGAAGGAGAGGAGGGAGGGAAGGAATAACACTCCAAGGGAAAACGTGGGTAGCTAGGCAGGTGAGTAGGGCGGTGATTAGAGTGTAGAGGAGGTAGTTGCAGCAGTTAGGGTGTATAGTGTGTGTGTGTGTGTGTGTGTGTGTGTGTGTGTGTGTGTGTGTGTGTGTGTGTGTGTGTGTGTGTGTGTGTGTGTGTGTGTGTGTGTGTGTGTGTGTGTGTGTGTGTGTGTGTGTGTGTGTGTAGTCAAGTGGTAGTTGTGGTGTTACTGCTGGTAGTGTATGGCTGTGTGGTTCGTAGGGTGTAATGTGTAGTGTAGGGTTGCGGCGACAGATAAGGTGCAGTGTGTGTGTGTGTGTGTGTGTGTGTGTGTGTGTGTGTGTGTGTGTGTGTGTGTGTGTGTGTGTGTGTGTGTGTGTGTGTGTGTTAATATAGGTGACAGTATTGGCTGTGATTGAATAAGAAAAGGGGATAACGATGGAATTATCTGGGATGTTCAGAATGTAACGGAGGAAGTTAGGATGATAAACTGTTATGCTGTATTTTAAGTACTGTTAACTATAATGTGTGTTGGGAGAGGTAGCAGTGGTAGTTAGGGTTTGGTAAATTGTCAGCGTATGGATGCGTCGTTGAGAAGCGTAGTTGAAAAGGGAACTTACTGTAATATGGGTGATTCGAGTGCTGCGGCGGTAGTTAGTGTGTTAAATGTATATGGCAATTTAACTGTTATTAGGTGCCTTCGTGTCGTGGCACTGATATAACCGGGAGATGGAGCTGCCCGAATACACAAACGTCCAGCAACTACTTCCCTGTCTCCCAAAAGGTGGATAATGAGCTGCAGGAGGAAGGCAACTTTGGCCTACAGTCTGCCGTGTTCACGTTTCGGATGAACTTGGGGCTACTATTACTACTGCTACCACCACCACCACCACCACCACCACTACTACTACTTCTAGCTGGTATTAAGTGCAATGTGTGTTGGCAGAGGCAGCTGTGGAAGTTAGGTTTGTGGAAATATATTTTGTTAATGAATGGATGTGTCGATGAAACATGGGTTAAAGATGGATGTCGGTAGAGTGGTGGTGAGAGTGTAGCGGTGATAGTTTGGGTGTACAGTGTGTGTGATTAGTGGTAGTCTGAGTGTTTATTGCTGGTAAGACTGGTATTGTATTGCACTGTAGAGTATAGTGTGTAGCGGGTGTAGTCAGGGTGCAAACTAAAGAATGATGCTGCCCTTCTTCTGCAGTCCACGATTCTATTTTGGGTGGATAGGGAGGGAATTCTGGGACGTCTTTATAACCACGCAGCTCCAGTGCCCGGCCATAACGATGTCATCGAGTGGATGTATCCCTCACCAGCACAACTCCATGTAACACTGGCAATATATTGTAGCGGCAGTAAAATTCATGGCAGTTCTGGTTAATATATGGTGCGAACAGATATAAATTATGGTAGTTCCGGTGACACATGGACAACAAAATTTTATTTAATGCAAGGAACAACAAACCAAAGGCTAGAATTCCGTTAAATTGTTCCCTCCAAGTAGAAGAAGAAGAAGAAAAAAAAAAAAGACTTCAAGATCCGTTAATTTCGAGTGCCTGGACATGTGTCTGGATGACTGAAGGTCATAGTCAGAACGAATCAGATACATGAAGACAGTTCCAGAGCTGACCTGCTACATAAGTTAACTCATGCATACGAGAGTTGAACAGAAGATGGGTGGGAGTCTGCTGCCAGACGGATGCTATGCGTCCGCCGTATCGGAGGAAGAATGCAAGCAATGACCACTAAAGCTGCGATAGAAAAGAGATAAATATGTAACAGTGCGGCGAAAAGAGAGTCTGAAAAAAGTCGGTAAGACGAGGAGAATTAATGAGACGAAATGCCTTTGACTCCACGCTGTTGAGAATATTATTAGTGCCTGTATTTTATGGCATTTCGCTTGTGATAAGACTGATGGCCAGATTAGCCTATATATGGCAGTGTTAGAGAGAAAAATAAACATAAAGAGAAATTACGTACAGTGAAAAAAGTTTTGAATATTATGGCATTACAGAAACGGTACTTCACAATCTCATCAAAGCTTCATTTGTCAGTGGCCCCAAACCTCTCCGTTCTGGACCAGTCAGGGTGACCAGATGGCACTCTGATCGGGCAGACTGGGATGGATTAAGAAATTATTCCATGAGCATCTTTCTTCTACCCAGTCCCACATTAATTACTTAATACTCGTACAAGTTGGTGCGGGAATGTCTGCAAGATAAAGGAAATTCGACTATAAGCACATACAAGCATCCCAGTCCATCTCTCTCTCTCTCTCTCAACTTAAACGTGGTGTCGTCACTTACCTGTTTTTACCGCTACAGCATGTCCCCTCTCTCTCTCTCTCCACTCACCTGTTCTGCTGCTGGAGCTTGTTATGCCCCTCTATGTTCTCAAGACTGACTGAGAGTGGCCAGGCAGCCTGCATGAGGGAGCGACGCACCATAGAGTTCACGATCCCTTCCATCCCTCCACCTACGCCTCCAGTTCCTCCACCCGCGCCTCCACCTGGCAGTTCCCCCCGGAGGTCATGGTTACTTGCGCCAGGACTGAGGGAGATGCCGAAGCTCAGGCTCTTAAGTCGCCTCCTGAAGCCTCCAATCTTTCCTCCATCAGATAGGTCCTCGCTCCCTTTCTTGCTCCTCAAAATGCCATCCGGTATATCCTCACCCCCTTTCTTGCCTGGTATATCCTCGCTTCCCTTCCTGCTACACCTCAGCACTCCATCTGGTATATCCTCTCCGCTGCTGCTATACTCGTGGCTCCTCTGGATATACCCGATCCTAGCCTCCTCTGCGCCTCGATGCTCCAGATACCCCTCCTTGGGCCTACTAATGGAGGGGCTGTCGATGCTTGTCTCAGGGGCGGTGAAGCTGACCACACGCCGACGATATCCCTCCTCATCGTCGCCGTCGTAAAAGAGGGACTTCCTTCGAGTGGACTCTACTTGGCTGCTGGTCCGCCGACGCAGGATGGGTGACGGCGAGGACATTTTGATAAAGTTTCCCCTTATTTATTCACTTTTTCATTTATTTTTTATTTATCCCTTTTTATTTACTTTTTTCATTTATTATAAGCATTTGTTTATTTTACACGCTCACTGGCCGCAGACCACGTGCATTTTGTTTACACACTGATCTACAGTTACGACTTTTCCCCACTTCTTTGTTCACTTTCTTTTTCTTACACGAGTTATTGTCCTAAAATCACGTTCATTTTGTTTGTTATGATTCTTTATTGTCATACGCCAAAGATTATATTTTACTTTCTTTGGTAAATGTTACCTGTAATTAAAAACGTTTTCGTTAGAGAAGCTCGCCTATCACAACATAGCAGAGTGAGCGCTTTGGATATTTTCAAGGATTGTCAACAGAAAGACACACACATACTTTGGGTTGGTTACAGAGTACTAATCACCAGGCACATGGTAAGTCTCCTCATATGAACTGTTGTGTTTTTGTCGTGACTTACGTATCTACCCCTAACACAGTCCTTTTCGTGAGACCTGACAGTTCTCCCGCAAACAGACAGATGGCACCGCACACCCTCAGTCCTTAAAACATACTCTATGAAAACCACTACAAAAGTTTTCCATGTAACAAATGTGGTAATTTTCTTGCTTCGTTTCCCAGTATCTCCTTTTTCCCCTAACACACTATCACAAATGATAGAAATTACTCCCGAATGCTGAAGTAATATTTCCTGTGAAGATGCAACAGTTTAGGCCCTGCTTGGACCCAGCTTCAATATGTACTGTAAGCATTTTCTACCATCAAAACAAGACCAACACCTATACAAACAGCCCCTATCCTGCCTCTCCGCCATTTTCCTTTTCAGTACGATGGCGCTCAGTCTTTGATTCGTCTTTCTATATCCAAACGATTTTACTCAACTTTGGAGAGGCCTTTCCCACGCTGAACAAAGTCGTCTGGAGGTGGCAAGAATAAAAACAATAAAAAGACAGCCGCTCCACCTCATGTTCCTCATCCCACCTCACGCCTCCTTCCAGACACACAGGCAGCCGTACAGACAGATACACAGACAGACAGACAGGGAACACAGGCTCCTAATCTCACCACCTCACGCCTACATTTCCACGGACAGACCAACTGACACACAAACAGACAAAGAATACGGGCTTCCCATCTCCTTCTCCCATCATCACCACCTCACGCCTCCATCCACACACACACACACACACATACACACACACACACACACACACACACACACACACACACACACACACACAGGTTCCCCCATCTTCCCCCAAAGCCACCACACGCCTCCTCCCATGCACTCACGGCCAGTCACTCTGCCCTCCCTCGAGACCCTCCCAGCCCAGACCATCCCTCCCGTGCCTCTATATTTTGCATCTTATTTACATTCCACATCAGCCACTGTTTTCGAGGCTTTTACGCTGCAGCCCACCTCTCTCTCTCTCTCTCTCTCTCTCTCTCTCTCTCTCTCTCTCTCTCTCTCTCTCTCTCTCTCTTGCCTCCAACAATATTCATTCGCAATGCTACTTAAACTGGAACTCGCAATCTGAGAGTCGGGGAATGTTTTACGTAGCGTGTGTGTGTGTGTGTGTGTGTGTGTGTGTGTGTGTGTGTGTGTGTGTGTGTGTGTGTGTGTGTGTGTGTGTGTGTGTGTGTGTGTGTGTGTGTGTGTGTGTGTGTGTGTGTGTGTGTGTGTGTGTGTGTGTGTGTTCAACTCTCCTGATTTTGGCGTCACCACAGCAAAACTCTACAGGTTATTTTTGATATTTTAATACCGGTTTCATTCAACCATTGTATGCAGAGCAGCTTTCCTTGTGCGTCACTGTAACTAAATGACAGATGGCTTCAAAGCGATATGATGTGACATTTATAAACTTTTTACTTTTTTACAGAGAATCACTAATGCTTCCTCTAACAGAAACCAAATAAACTGTTAAATTACATAGTTTCTTAACATTCCTGTTTGAGACTGAAATTACTCTGACAATTCATTCCCCGTTTAGTGAATATTTACCAAACACTTTCTAGATTATGAATACAGATCACTTCAGATATTAGTTTATTTCAGACAGAGCAAACTGATTTTGTCCACTTTCCTGTGATGTGTGTTATCAATAAATGAGAGAAACGTAGACATTAACTATTTCGATAATATGGTGTCATTTTCTGCTTCACTCTTCGTACCTTCAGGGGATTTTATAACGTTATATTTTTCTTAACTCCTTGCCAGTCAGAGGTTTTCCGAGCTGAATAAAACCGTCTGGGGCTGGCAAGAATGAATACTGAAGAATGACCATAAGAGATTAACTGATACAGAGTTTAAATACAGTGGCTGTCAGAGGCTTCCCTAGAAAGAAATGCAAAAGTTAATGATAAACCATACAGAGGTTAACCCTAGTAATTTTATTCAAGGTGAAGAGGGTCAGAGAAGCTCCAAAATTACCGAACTTCAATCTCGCTGGTATCGAATGTTTTTATTTATTTATTTTTCTTTTTCATAATCCCACATGTTACGGTGAAGTGAAGGCTTCGGTAAGAAAACGACACAAGATCAATTCAATTTCACGGCTAAGTCAACAAAACGTCCCCCTTTTCCATGCTCAATGAAAGTTTGTTCATCGTAAACCAGCCGGATGACTGGATCCGGAAGGTGCTGAAGAAGTTGCTTGCTGCCTCGTTCAAGTTTTTCCCGTGAGGAAGTGGAAAGTTATTGGTAAGGCAGCGCGAGGGTCTAATCATCTGGGACTGACAAGAATATTAATGTAAGTAGAGGATGGTTCGTAAGTAATGCTCTTCTTCCACTCCGCCAGGTTATTTCTCGTGTGTTGCAGGCACGGCTCAGTCAATGTTCTCAATGTACACCCTGCACCATTATTCATTTCCTCCTCGCACTGACACACTCACGCCCGCACCAGCAGATTAAGCCGTCCCCGTAATGCGATACAATCAATCTAGTTCTAGTGAAGCTATTTACGGACCACCCTGCATATCATCGCACAGGACGGGTTAACGGAGGCTATACTCTGTCCACTTTAATTTGGCCTAAAACTGTCAACTCCCCACTTTGAATGCTGAGCTGTAAGATGGGACTGGCACCAGAGCACAGTGCTCTACTCTTTTCACCTTAACTTGGCCCAGATTTTCGTCCTGTTTGCAGTCTACTCCACGTAACTCAATGGCAGAAAATAACAATGCTATAGCTTTGCCTTACACCTCTCACATCAGATCTAGTTATCTTTTTCACCAATCGCTCATTATCCATTCTCTCCCTATGCCCAAACCATCGCAACACCCTCTGCTCAACTCTACCAGCCATCTCCCGAACAACTCCACGAATAGGATGGATGGACAGTGTGAAGAGAGCGCTGGATGCGAGAGGGATGTCTTTTGAGCAAGGAAGAGTAGCTGTGCGTGACAGAAATGGGTGGAGAGAAATTGTGAATGAATAAGTGATGACGCAGCCCTGAGGGGATATTCTCCCGCATTTGGTCTGATCAGCTATTTCAGGTCAGGTGCGGGTAAGGGGATGAGTCTGTTATGATGTGGCAGGGGTAAACCAGCTCTGCTGTCGGGCCCTTCTGCGGATGTCACTGATTGCATTGCGCAGTTGACCCTTGTGCGGTGTGGTGCTGTGAGGATCTGTCCGTTCTCCCCTTTGGGGCTAAGATGCGAATGAATGTGTTTGAATGGATGAGTAAATGGGGAGTGTGTCGTCCTGTCTCGGCTACCTCCCTTTCCTTGGGGGAAGCAGCCTAGGTATATAGATAGATAGATAGCTTTGCATCTTTTCCATAATACTTTTTTATGACAAGCACTGTATTCTAATGCTAATCTATTGTTACAACTCAGCATTCAAGATGGAAAGGTGACAATTTTAGTTCAAGTTTTGGTAAAAAGAGAATAAAGGAAGTTTCAAGGACAGGATGCACAGTCTTCTTCTGCCTTTGATCTAATGACAATGATGCTGTAAATGGACGACAATCTCAGCCAAAGAATGGTGAACAGACTATAGTTAATCCTCTGGGAGATTTAACTTTCTGAACTGAGTTAACCCCTTCAGTCCGATGGCCTAATCTTCGCAGCTTTATCTTGGAAACTCCAGACGATTTTATTCAGCTTAACACAGATTTCTCGTACTGAGCGGGTCAAGGGAGGATGTGACGACAGCCTAAAGTTTGCGAAGCCTATCTTGAACTGAAAAATATCGCCTGGAGACAGCAAGGATAAAATGAAAATGGCGCCACATTAATGAATAGGTTAAATCGTCTGGAACAGGCTGGAGTAAAGTCCACAACTTTCCCTCAGTCCAATGCCTCTTTTCTAAGTCCTTGCTGCCTAGAGACGATATTATTCAGCTTAGGAGAGACTTTCCGAAGTGGAGAGGTTGTATGTAGCCTTCATTAACCCAAAAGCTACAAAGTCTCCTCATATAGTGAATGTTATCGTCGAAAATTGGGTGAATGAAACTTAAAATACGGTATCGAATCGAAGGGGAACATTTCGTGCCATACTGTTAATCAAGACAACTTCCGTATTTTTCTTCTTTTTTTTTTCCCTTCTGCTGTGGTTAATTTCTCTAAGCCTAATAAAATCGTCTGACGTATGATGGAAAAACTGCAAAGCTCATACGTCGCTGCCAAGAGGTTGAGAATATGATGCAAATATCATGATCGCAGTAAACGGGTAAACAATTTTATTCCCCTCGCACCTTCACTGCGATGGTGATGGTGATGGTGATGATGATGAAGGTGAAGGAAGATGATGGTAATAAAGATGAGGAACGATGATGATGATTGATGATGATGATAAAGATGAAGGATGATGATGACGACGATGATGATGATTTACGAAGAATTACTATCCTCTAGCTACAATAATCCTGACGTGTTCCCGCTTAACCCTATAAACATATCCGGTACGTCTATGTAAGGTTTCATACCACCCTCAAAGGAGCAGTTGGATGGTGTGGGCCGGGAAGTAATACCATCTACCACCTCTGTTCTCACGCCTCCCTCGCACCCTGGGGACTCACGTTACTCTTTGGGTCAGAAGAAGGAGTCGCTGTTGGTCCGCTTCTGGGAAGAGTTTGGCCTTAAAACTTTGGGTGTATGTTCGGGAGAGGGTGTACATGTATCGGCTTGTGGGTGCTCTTGGGTGTGTGTGTGTGTGTGTGTGTGTGTGTGTGTGTGTGTGTGTGTGTGTGTGTGTGTGTGTGTGTGATGGGGTGGTCACTTGTTGCTTGTCTTTTACGTGCATTTTTTTATTGTACTTGTGATTAGAGGGTTAAGATCACACACACACACACACACACACACACACACACACACACACACACACACACACACACACACACACACACACACACACACAGGCAATTTATCGTGCTCGCCTGGGCTGCTTCGTTTCAGTCTCAGTGGCTTTCTTGTGCTTAATACATCATCTGTCCTCTACACCTGCCTTCCTTGGACCCTATCTCTCTTTAAATTTTCTCCTCTCTCTCTCTCTCTCTCTCTCTCTCCCTATTCCGTCACCTCCTTTTACGTCCCCATCCTCATATATTTTTCCAACTCCTTTCTTCCCTTCTGAAACTTCCTTTTTTTACCTCACTCTCTACCGTTCCTCCTCTAAACACCATTCCTGACTTCCTTTCTTCAAACATCGCCTCCTATTTCATTCTCTCTCTCTCTCTCTCTCTCTCTCTCTCTCTCTCTCTCTCTCTCTCTCTCTCTCTCTCTCTCTCTCTCTCTCTCTCCCTTCCCAATATTCTTACCTATCGCAGTCCTTCTGAACTAGCCCTCTCTTTCCTCCTCCCAATCCTCTTCTCTCTCTGTTTTTCTGATAGCCTCCTTCTCTTTCTTACCCTTCATCTTTACTTCTTGTCCATCTTCAAACCTCTCCTCGCCCTCTTTCTCCCTACCTGCATCCCCTCCTCACCTTCTCTCTCTCTCCTCCTCCTCCTCATTTCCTTCTCTCCACCACCTCCTCATCTTCGTTTCTTGCTGTCTTCTCTCTTTCATCTCTGCTTTCCTCCTCACCCCACCCTCTTCCTCCACCTTATCTCTCTCTACCCCTTCCCCACTTCCCATTTATTCCTCACCCTCCCTATCACCTTCTCCTTCCTTCACTCCTCTTTCCTTCCTCACCTTCGCTCTATTTACCTTCCCTTAACAACCCTCACTCCTCCTCCTCCTCCTTCTCGTCATTCCTTTTTTTCCCTACCTTCCTGTCTCCTACTACCTTCACCCCTCCTCTCTTCCTCACCCACTCCTATTATTCTTCCCTTGTCTTCCTTTTCTCCACCTCTTCCTCTTCCTTTCCCAGTACTCCTCCTCACCTTTTCTGTTTCCTCGACCTTCTCTCTCCTCCTTCTCCCCCTAACCCCTCTTCCTCCTCCTCCCCTCCCCTCAAAGCCGCGGCAATTTTTAAAGGCAGGAAGTAAGGCTGTATGTTTCCCCCGCGTCCACTAACATTGGCTCGGCTCAGACCAGGCTATACACTCTCATTTGTGTGTGTGTGTGTGTGTGTGTGTGTGTGTGTGTGTGTGAGAGAGAGAGAGAGAGAGAGAGAGAGAGTACGAAGATTGATTCAACAGGTATTACTGTATTTTTGGTATTACTGCTACCGTTCATACCGCATAATGCTCTCTCTCTCTCTCTCTCTCTCTCTCTCTCTCTCCCCCAAGTATAAACGCTGCTGGATCAATAACAGCGATCTCGGAAGGACTAGTTTTTCCCTTCCGGTTAAATTTTCCGTTCCTCTGAAGTTCGAGTGTGCTCTTACGTGTTTCCCTTTCACCCATTTTTAGAACTCGCTGTGTTGATCTGGCTAACTCCGGACGATTTTATTTACCTGAGAGAAAGCGTATGCTGTATAAGGGTGAGACAAATTATAATCCCTTCAAATCCCACGCACTTCAAGTTTTTTTTTTTTCCACACAATCTCTATTTTTTATTTCACCCTCGCTATCTCCAGACGATTTATTTACTCCAAAGATGCCCTACCTAGTACAAGCTCTACAATCTTTTTAGTGCGAAGGTGCAGGGGAGGGACGCCTTCATGTGGTGGCCCTGAGATAACCAGGCGGCTTCACTACACAGTTACATAAATTTCCTTCATTTTCCTTCCTATCCCCCTAAAGGAGGATGGTGGACTGCAGAAGTAGGGCACCTTCAGCCTGCAGGCCACTGGGTTCCCGTTCACTTGAATCTTGGTTTCCAACTACTGTTAATATTGTCATGTTACGAATCTTTTCTATGTTACTTCCAGACCATTTTTCTTACATACAAGGTTTAACACAGCATACACAAGCCCTATACTGCGAAGGGAGGTCTCTGATATGTTACTTTGGCTAATTCCAGACGATTATTTTCTTTTTACCCGGGCAAAGCCCACGCAGTGCCAAGTTTAACAATCTCCTGCTCCGTGACGGTAGTAGGACTTACATATACTGTGGTTGGCTCCTGACGATTTTATGCGGCTGTAATCGCCGGGATATGTCTAGTAGTTTATTTCAGCTAACGTCAGACGATTTTATTCAGCTGAGGATGAGATATAGCAATCTGAGTCATCATACCGTCATCAACTCGCTCATGGTTGGGATATGTCTAGTAATCTATTCCAGCTAAAGCCAGACGATTTTATTCAGCTGAGTGAATGACTGGTGTACCTGAGGGTGTTAAGTATAGTGTCACTCATCTTTATCGTTCTGCTTCATTTTCCTTCGTTTTCATTTCGCTTCTCTCTCTCTCTCTCTCCCTCCTCTATTTGGTCTCACCGTCTCTGTCTGGAGAGATAAGGCAGAAGAGTGCAGTATATGAGGGAGGGTGCCGGTTCGTGAGAGAGACAGAGACAGAAAGTGATAGACAGTTAGACAGACATTTACATAGATTAACTGATGGTTATACATGAGAGAGAGAGAGAGAGAGAGAGAGAGAGAGAGAGAGAAAGAGAGAGAGAGAGAGAGAGAGAGAGAGAGAAAGAGAGAGAGCGGCGAACAGGATAGATGGAGTGTGGCAAACAGAGACGCGAAAAAAACAGGGGCGCTGATGGGAATGGAGGGAGGGAGGAAGAAGGGAAGAGGATAAAAGAGGGAAATGGAGAACGAATGAGAGTGTGAAGAACATTTAGGAATAATTTAGAGAGAAGGAAGTGGAAAATGCGGTATAACAGAGAAATATGAACGAAGAACTGCTGAGAAAGAAAAAGGACATGCAAATATTGATATCGGTGTGAAAAAAGACACAGAGAGAGAGAGAGAGAGAGAGAGAGTTTTATTTATCTCAGGAAAGGACCTCTACCGGGGGAATGAGTTAATTAGCTGTATATTTAGAAGTGTCTATTCTAAGCCGAGTAAAATCGCCAAGGGATACCAAGAATCAACTAGAAAAATGTCCTCGGGTTGGGTGAATTAAGCCACATCAATATCCAGGTAATTCTCGGGATTAACCAACCATATAAATAGACTGTGTTTACTGGTATGCAATCAGTCTCGATCAGTCTCACTCTGTCTCTTCCTGATTGGTTTCTTCTCTTTCAGTCCGTGTTCTCGGTATGTCCAGAAAATTTATTCAGCTTAGAGGAAGGTTATCAAGATGGAGTAGTTAGGAGATTGCTTTCATTCACTCCTTTTGTAACAGACTCCCTCCTAAGTTGTATTAAGTCATCCGGCTGCAGGAGCAATAACTACTGTATATGGAGACGTAATCATAGTGAAGGGAATATTCAGCCATACAGACCACATTGTTCGTGTTTACAATGGCTAAACGCGTGACAAAAGCACCACTGGCGGAAGTTGTTCAGTTCCTGTTTATTGCAAGGTCTCTGGCTGAGCCAAGGAAAGTGTGTCAGTATACAAGCAATGTCTCTCAGTCATTATATGCCAGTATGCTTTCAGTATACAGTGTTTGTACCAATGTGCAGTATGATTATGTGGAGCAGTATGAATCAGTCTGTGTGTACCAGTATGAATCAGTCTGTGTGTACCAGCATGAATCAGTCTGTGTGTACCAGCATGAATCAGTCTGTGTGTACCAGCATGAATCAGTGTGTGTGTACCAGCACTAGGTAATCATTTTTTGTGTACTGGTATGGACTCTATCTCTCTGCCTATATACAAAAGAACAATCAGGCTTTGTACCACTATGCAGTCTCTGTGTACCAGTGTGCGGTCAGTCTCTGTGTACCCGTATCCAATACTTTAACGATCGATTTATTTTTAAGTAAAGACCCCAGATATAATGGAAATTCTGTACTCTCCTCTCTGTATCCTCCCTGCTAAAGCAAAGGTACAAAACTACGATACTTTTCCCCCTCGCAGCCAGGAATTGTTTTCAAAAGAGGAACAAGAGGCGTGGGACGACTTTGCACCCTCAGTTCAGTGCCCTTCCTTGGGAAAAAAAAAATCATAGTTACGACTGGGAATTAATCGTAAATACCTCTGTGAATCTGGTCCCTTATCTCTTTACCGTGTCCTTGGTCCTCCTCTTCTCCTTCCATCTGACCCACTGCTATATAACCACTTAGAGATACCATTAATTTCCATTTCCTACGTAAAGTGTCACTAAAATGTCCATCTTTCTCGTTCCTTCCCCTCTCTTCACTTATTATGCTCTCGTTTCTATCCTGCTTATTAACATTTCACAACTATCAAACCTTTCCTGTTGCTCCTATCCCTTTACCTGCATTTTATGTCCCCCCCCCTCTCTCTCTCTGTCCATCAATTTCGCACTTTTTTCCCCTCTCCTCCTCTCTCCCCTGTTCTCATCAAACTCTCTGTATCTTCCTTTCATTGCCCTGTCTTTCATCTCCGTATCTCTTTCCCTCTGGTTTGTCGCTCTTCTTTTCTTCCGCTTCTCCCTCACCACCACCGCAATCTCCTTCTTTCCACGCACACACTTCCACTTCCCTCCTTCTGTGCGATTTTTTTTTAACTCTTGCCGCCGCCAAATGATTGTGCTCAGCAAAGGGGAACACTCTTACGGAAGGGCTTAGAATAATAATAAAAATCATCATCATCATCATCATCCCCTTCCCATTTCAGGACGGGGTTAGAAATCAACTCCATTAATCTTTTCTATTCGATGAGGTATTTTTGTCCTCCTCCTCCTCATCATCATCATCTTACGGCCACCAAGCGATTTTATTCAGCTTAGGGGAATTTAGAAGCCAGCTACATTAATCCCTTCTGTATGATGAAGTCTATTTATCTTATATCTTGCAACCGCCAGACGATTTCACTCAGCTTCGGGAAGCCCTCTCGTAGTGAGTTAGTCTTCTTTCTCTGTCCTCCAAACTTTAGTCATATGCTCCAATTTCCCAGGTGTTGGAGATGGGTGCCTTCACGTGGTGGCTCCAATATTACTGTACATGGAGCTCCACGATTATACGAACGTCCCCCATCGACTTCCTTATTCCCCTAAAGGAGGATGGTGAGCTGTAGGAGGAGGGCAATTTTAGCCTGCAGTCCACTGAGTTCACTATTCAGAAGAACCTGGGGCTACAACTGCTCCCTGTACTACTGCTACTACTACTACTACTACTCAGTTTCTCTATCTATTCTCTTCTCATTTTAACCTTTCCATGCACTATGTTTTTGCCACCTCCAGACGGTTTAATTCAGCCAAAGCGAAGCCTCTCGTACAAAATTGTCTTCCTACTCTTTCCTCTATTCAAGCTCGGCCATTTACTCTACTTTTACTCTCTTGCTCACTCGGTTCGCCCCCCCACCTCGCTATCTATCTCGCTCTATCTTTCTATCTACCTCTGTCTGCCTATTTATCTATCATCCATCCTTTCTTTCACTGCATACTTTTTGCATTTTCCTCTCTCTCATCCGCCTCCCACTCTCCTCTTCACCCTCTCTACGCCTCTCTTCTTTCCAATATCTACGTTTTTACCTCCCTTTCCCTCCACCTCTCATTGCCTAACCGCCTCCACATCTACGCAGCTCTCTCTCCATCTCGCTGTTTTTACTTCCCATCCCCCCACTCTCCTCCCTCCTACCCCTCCCGTGGCCCCTCTCAACAGGTGGTCAAGAGAGAGGGGAGGAGGAATAGGAGGGGAGAGAGAGGGACAGTGAAAGAGAGAGAGAGGAAGACAGGGAGGGGGGGAGAGAGAAATCGGGACAGCCCGCCCTAGCAACAGGTGTGTATGTGTGTGAGTGTCTGTGTGTGTGTGCGTGCGTGTGTGTGTCTGCTTGTGTGCTTACCTGCCTGTTTGTGGCTGGGTTGCGGTGCGTGTGCGACTATGGCTTTTGCGCGGATATGTATGTACTGTATGCATTCTGTGTACATGTGCGTTTTTGACTTCGCGAACGTGCTGGGTGGGTCCGTGTATTTTCACAAGACAGTGTGTGTGTGTGTGTGTGTGTGTGTGTGTGTGTGTGTGTGTGTGTGTGTGTGTGTGTGTGTGTGTGTGTGTGTGTGTGTGTGTGCGTGCGTGCGTGCGTGCGTGCGTGCGTGCGTGCGTGCGTGCGTGCGTGCGTGCGTGCGTGCGTGCGTGTGTGTGTGTGTGTGTGTGTGTGTGTGTAAAATCATAAACGTGAAGCCACAGCGCGGGTGTTACTATGCAGTAGCCAGTGGTAGCGAATGTTTGCACTGCGTGTTTTGCTTAACTTTGGTGTTTCCATATGAACGACTCCCAAAAGCTATTCATTCACACATGACACGATTATGGCTGCACGCTAATCCCACAATATTAAACGAAAAAAACACAGGTACATTTAAACATAAACGATTATGTAATGTGAAAAATGCTGGAGCCAAGACACACTAAAAATCCTCACACTGAATTTACTCTGATCATCATCATCATCATCATCAGCTTTTTTTTATGTAAAGGATCCAGCAATAAGAACAAGAGTGCCCAAAAAGCAGGAAAATACAGGTTAAAATAGGTGAACAAAATTGGAACTAAATACCAGGTAAGTGTGTGCCAGAACTGCGAAGAATAAAAATTTTCATTAACCCTTTCAGTACGGTCACGTCTTTCTATTTCCAAAACTAAGATATTTTACCAACAGGAAATACATCACATACTTTTTTTTTTTTCAGTACTTAAACTTTACTCTCTCGGGCTAATGAAGTAATCCCTAACACATATTCCCTACCACTTTATGCATGTATAAAGTACGTTATCTCTGCATATTATGTCCGCTAGAAAAGATTCACTATAAAAGAAAATTAGGGTGGGATATGTATAAATAAATCGTTAAAGAAGAGGTGTTAGGGACCATCTTATGCCCACGAGAATACAGTCCTTGAACACTAATGTTTTAGGAATAGTTAGGAAATTTGTGTGTGTGTGTGTGTGAGAGAGAGAGACAGAGAGAGAGAGAGAGTAAAACAGATAGAGACTGAGAGGGCTTTACGTGTACCTAATGAGAAGGGAAAGGTAAAGCCAGGTATTCCTCTTCCCTACCTGTCATTAGTGGGGTAAGGTGAAGCTGCTCTCGCTAATGGAATAACAGGCCAAGGCATCATTAGATCAGAATATTATTTTAGGATTTATTATTTTAACGCTCCCAGGCTCCTTTTCTCACCTAACTGAATAATATTAATCTTTGTGTGTGTGTGTGTGTGTGTGTGTGTGTGTGTGTGTGTGTGTGTGTGTGTGTGTGTGTGTGTGTGTGTGTGTGTGTGTGTGTGTGTGTGTGTGTGTGTGTGTGTGTGTGTGTGTGTGTGTGCATCTTTCTGCGCATGCGTTTGTGCTGTTAAAGTGTGTTTCCGCGTGCAATTTTTTTGTGTTTCTGTGCTTAAGAATATGCAGCAAACCATGTCGGTGTATGTGTGCGTGTTTCTTTCTGTGTTTCTTCGCGCGAGTGTGTGCATCAAAATATAATTTCTGCACGTAAGTAGGCTCTGTGCTTCTCTGTGTCTGAATGTGTGCCTCTAAGTATATTTACGTTTCTTAAGTGTGTGCTTTTTCTTTATGTGTTTGTGTGTGTAACTCTGTGTATTCCTCGTATTCAGTCCTGCCAATATTTATGCAGGTCCCCGAGCCGTTGTAAGATGATCAAAAAACAGTACGAATATCCGACAGGGAAATTTTCTTCTCCGAAAGTAAGAATGACGTAAGCGAATCAGTATCAAGCGATCATCAATATGTATTTAATCACTGGTTTGAGGACGTATTCTGTAATTTTTCTTTGTACCTCTAGTTGATTTTTTATTTAGCTTACGACATACTGTTCAAACTGAGGATATCTGATACATCGTTCATTTACCCCTTCACTCATGTGGCTCTCCTAGTAAATTCACCGTTTGCAACAAGAATAAACTACTAATGACACCATCGTACAGCACACACACACACACACACACACACACACACACACACACACACACACACACACACACACACAAGGTTTCTAGATGATGAGTGAATGGAGGTGAAGTTCATTTAGCTGGACCCTATGATGTTTTATACTCTTTCTTTGCGTTTTTTCCCTTTTCCTGTTTCTGAAGCCTACCAAACACTTGTATGCTGGTGGAATCTAGGGATGATGATGATAATGACATTGACGATGATGATGATGATGATGATGATGATGACGATGAAGATATACCTTAAGGAAATAAATATAATATGAAAGTGTAAATGTTAACTATTGCTGGAAAGAATATGAACACCCTTCCCCCACGTCTCCCAGAAAAACTCTACCGTTTTTTAATTCTCCCTAGCAACTGACTGAAAAAAAAAATTGAAGAGGCAATCAAGAAGAAAAAAGTTACAGTAAAAATGATTAAAAAAAAAAATAATAATAATAAGACTCGAAAAACAGCACACACATATTGACAGTCTCCAGTACAGGCAAACAGAAAAAAAAAAACTTGAAACTAAACAAATAAAACTTCCTTAAAAACAGAGGTTCATCGTATGAAAAACTCGAAAGGAAATGCAAAAAACGGCAAAGAATGAGAAGACAGAGAGATCGATCAATAAAGAAATGGCACAAGGTAAACAAAACTAATAAAGACACAGACTAAAGGAGTTAAAAAATAATAAACTAAAAATGAAAGAGCTAAAGAAAAACACACATGTAAATTATATAAAACGAATGATAGCATAAATGGAAAAGAAGCGAATAAAAACAGTTAAAGCAAATAATAAAAAGAGGGTGAGAGTAAAATCTAGAAAAAAGCAAGTACAAAATAATGGCGAAAGAAGATAATGTATAAAGAATGAAAACAGGTGCTGGAAAAGAAGCGAGAAAAAAAAATGGCTCAGGAAATAATAATAAAGAATGATAGTAAAAACTGGAAACCAAGGGGATAAAAAATAAAATAAGACTCGGTAAGCAGTACAGAGAAGGTGCTAGTAAAAAAAAAAAGGAGAGAGTAAGGAAAAATAAAGGCTTAAGTAAATAATAAGAAAGGGGTGGGAACTCTATCTGACCAGGTGTTCTAAATTATTCCAGGTGGAGTGAGGTAAGAGGCTTGTGTGGTCCCTGCCTCTTAGTATTAACCGGAGACACTCACCTATTCACTTTCTTGCTTATATTTTCTCACCTTCTCACCCCCTCAGATTTCCTCATTTTCTCACTTTCTTACTCAGTCACATTTTCTCATTCTCTCGCTCATTCTCGGTAGCTGTAACACTCATTTTCGGCCGTCTATCCCCTTCAAAAACCACTCAGTCCCTAACATATTTTTTTTTATCATCATCATTATCAAAGTTATCCCTTTCCCACTAATACACGAGATGATGATGATGATGATGATGAAGATAACACGAGTGAATGAATCTGACCACTACCTGGGATGAGTGACTGAGAAAAACCGCATACAGTAAATGTGACTAAAGACCCCATTTCCTCACTCACTCTCTCACTCACTCATTTTGGGTGGAGTGAAGCAAGAGAATAGTGTGGCGCATGGTTCTTTGTGGTTAAATGACCCGCTTACTTACATTAGCATTTTATCACTGTTATTTCCTCACTCTCTTCTTCGCACTGTCCAACTCAAACATTCATAACTCACTCACACTGTTCTGTTCTTTTGTCATTCCCAAACTCGCATTTTCTCTCTCACATTCACTGACTTATTCATCCGGCTGATTAAGTTTATTCACGGACTAATTCCAAATAGCTCTAAAACTCACTCATTCATTCATATTTGTTTGGTGGCTTAAACACTTTATCGCAGACAACTCTGTGAAGGCATAATCTTTCTTTTTTGTTTCATTTTCTTTATTTCCGCATTATATATATATTTTTTTCGTTTACAAGCTTCTTTGCCTCCTTTCTAATTTATCTGTGTACTCCATTTACGATCTCATTTATCTGTGTACTATATTTACGATTTCATTTATAAGTTTGCGTCATTTTTTTATTAGTTTGTGCTTCATATTTACTTTTTTTTGGTCATAAGCGTCCTTTACCCTACTTTCTTTATTTATCTGTGCATTATATTTACATTTTCATTCATATTTTCTTCAATTCACTCACTACAGTATACTAACTACGCGTCAACTGATCCTCTCTCTCACGTCCCAGTACCGAGAAAGCAAGTGTTGATTCCTGGAACTACAAATGCAGGTAAATACACGTTTTTTTTTTTTTTTTTTTTTAACACAAATCCTCTTTTCCGTTTGCCGCTTGTAACCTCTCTCTCTCAATCTATCGTAAAACCCTCTCACTCGCCCCTCCCTCTTTCACACTTGCGTAAGAAGCCTTTGTACATGCATTATATCTCGAGTAACTTTTTTTTTTTTTTTTTTTGCTAAGACTAAGATCTGTTTTATTCCACTGAACATTAAATGCGTTTCTTTTGGCTGGAAAAACTCGCTTAAGCAAAAGGGTTACTGTTTTATTGCATCTGCCCTTCATTACTTATTTATCTTCTGCCCAGCCTTCAGAGTAACACACACACACACACACACACACACACACACACACACACACACACACACACACACACACACACACACACACACACACACACACACACAGGGCTGTTCATCAAAGTAATTATTAGCAAGTCTCTCTCTCTCTCTCTCTCTCTCTCTCTCTCTCTCTCTCTCTCTCTCTCTCTCTCTCTCTCTCTCTCTCTCTTTATTTCTCCTACAAAGAGGTTCTGATGCTTTTCATGGAAGGGACTCTCTAGCTGATCGGCTTTATGATACTCACAGGCTCCTGGATCAACAGTCAACACAGATTTGCCTACCCAGTCCATTACCACCCCTTCCCCCTGTGTGTGTGTGTGTGTGTGTGTGTGTGTGTGTGTGTGTGTGTGTGTGTGTGTGTGTGTGTGTGTGTGTGTGTGTGTGTGTGTGTGTGTGTGTGTGTGTGTGTGTGTGTGTGTGTGTGTGTGTGTGTGTGTGTGTGTGTGTGTCAGTCTCCCTCACTTCCCTTATTTTTTCAACATTTCATCCTGTCTTCGTCATTGCAGTACTATTTTATCTCCCCCTTCCTCCCTCTTTTTCTCTCTGTCTCTGTTTTCTTCCCCACCTCCTCTTTCATACACACATCGCCCACACGGTCGTAAAATTATACAGCACCTTTACCAGCTGTGTTGACGCTTCTGCCCACATCTTTCATACATTACATCCAACATACATATTCCTCTGCACACTTCCTGTACTCCTCTTCTCCTTTTCTTTTTTCTATATTTCCTTCTTTTCATTTTCTACCATCCCCTGATTTTCCCACTGTAATCCTCCTTTTCCTATCCCCTTTCACTCTTCCTTCTCATTTTTCTTCTTCTCGCGCTTGGATTCTCTGTCCTGTATGTTCCTAGTTTTTTTAGGCTTTGTTTTCCTCTTTTCATATAACTTTCGTTTATTTTCCCCCTGCACTCCTTTACCTTCCTTGTATTTTTTCCCATTTTTTCCTTCCTTCATTTTTTTTTTGTCCTCTTTTCTTTTCCCTTTCTCTTACAGTTGCACTTGATCCTCTTCCTGTCTTGTATTATCTCCCTTTTCCTGTTTCTCCCTTTGTCTTTACGAATCCGCTACATATTTTTTCCTATTATTCTGTTACACTTTTTCTCTATTATGCCTTGGTACTCTTTTCGTTCGTTTTCCCTTCTTCCAATTTCCCATAGCACTCCTTCTCTCCTCCGTTTTTCCCCTTTTCCCTGTCCACTCGTCTTTTCTCTCTCTCTTCCACTTCCCATTGTCTTCTTTCCTCTCCTTAAATCCATATTCTTCCTCTTCCTTCTTTTTCCCATCTTCTTCCGAGTACATCTCTACCCCCTCCCTCATTATTTATTGATTTATTTTTTGTTCTCCTTTCCCTTCCAAATCATTCTCTCTTCCCTCTAACATTTTTTTTTATTAATTTTCCATTCTCTGCCATCCTTCTTCAGTTCTCTACACGTCTCTTCCTACCATCTATCATTTGTCTTCCTCTTCTCTCCTTTTCGTTCCACTCCACATCCTAGAGTCCTCTTCCTTCATTTTATAATCCATCTAGATTTCTTTTACTTCTTGTACTATACATTTTGTTTTGTTTCATTTCCAATGCATTACATTCCTCCTTCTCTTTATTATTCATCTATTTTAATCTACTGTTTTCGTTTTTATTTCCCTTCTATGGGTTTTATACTTTCCAGATCCCAAGAGCCAAACTCCAATCAACGAATCCTCTTTTTCTCCACTCTTTGTTGTTGTCTGAAATTGATATACGATAGACTTAGAAAGAAAAATCCAGTCAGTGTGAATGAAAGGCTTAAAAGAATGAAAGAAAGAATGAAAGAAATACTATCGAAGTATATACAATTATGCATGAGTATACTGTATATAAAAAAAAATACTAACTCGTTTCCGAGAACGAATCATAAGAAAAAAAAAAATGAAATGTAGCTGATCATAACATTAACAACTGCAATATAATAAAAGAAAAAAAGGGACAAAAATGGAAAACGAGTACGATGATGTTTACCTGAGTTGCAAGACGCCTGGTACTGTGTGTGTGTGTGTGTGTGTGTGTGTGTGTGTGTGTGTGTGTGTGTGTGTGTGTGTGTGTGGAAATGACGGATGGGTACTTTATTCCAGTTTATTTAATTTTTGTTACCTGCAGTCGATTTCATTCCCCTGGATCCGTGAGACTGGAAAGTTAAAGCTCTCTAAAATATTCCTCTGACCTGTAAATGAATCTCTCTCTGCGCTTCCATGTCAGCCTTTATCCTCCCCACCTGAGATAGAGTCACTCGCCTCTACAGCACCCGCAGCTCTGTACATCTGGCTCTGTTTGTTTGTACCTGGCTTAACCCCTTCACTTCCGGAGGGTCTTTCCTGATGCGAATTAAACAGTGATGATGAGAATTTAATAGTGACGGTAGGCTGCGGCACCCACCATTCACTCACTCGATGTAGTACTGCCTCCAGGCGATTCTACACTTCAGTGACAAGGTAAATGGCGTCCTGAAACCTAGGAAACCATTTACAACTCCGGGAAGTAACCATACAACCAAATGGAGCCTGGTGGCCTGGTGGGTTACGGGGCTCCAACCGGATGGACTTGCAAAGATTTACAGTACCGGTAACCTACATAGGAAAGGTGGATGAGTTTTACTGCTCATATTATGCAGCTCACAGGCCGGTGAGACTAATCATCACTGCCTTGAATGATGGAATTGAGTATCGTAGCCCAACGCCCCTATGCTCCTGATTGAAAAAAAAAACTGGATGATGGCTGGATGGGTGGAGGATCATATTAAAAGATTTTGTAACCCTGGTGGGGTTCATGGAAATTAATACCTACAGGTAGATTCTCTCTCTCTCTCTCTCTCTCTCTCTCTCTCTCTCCACACTTTTCCTTTCCATCTTTCATTCTTTCTTCTAATTCTGATCACTCCTCCTTCTCTCATCCCTCCCTTCCTCTCCTCCTTCTCCCATCCCTCCCCTCCTCTCCTTTCCTTCCCTCGTCCCTTCCCCTCCTCCTCTCCCTCCACTTCCTTAGGATGAGGAGGGGAGGGAGAGGGAGAGATTCGCGTGTGGACGTATATTCAGCTTAACAGTAATTAAAATTGAAAGCTTGGCGTTGTGAAAGGGGAAGAGAAGAGGAGGGGCAGGGAGGGAGGGAGAGAGAGAGAGAGAGAGAGAGAGAGAGAGAGAGAGAGAGAGAGAGAGAGAGTAGGGGAGGGATCAGGAAGTGAGGACAAGGAGAAAGATGGGGTCAGGGAGAGTACTAACGAGGGCGAGCGAGGAGTCAGGGAGAGACGGTGAAGGGAAATAAAGGGTGAGGGAGAGGGTGATATGGAGGAGGCTTTGTTGTAATCCATTTATGCGAGGCGGGTGGACAGGTCAAGGCAATTATGTGAAACGCCTGCTGCTGCTACGGGTCATTTCAAGGAGGTAGTGAAAACTGGGTCGTGGTGGTGGTGGTGGTGGTGGTGGTGGTGGTGTGGCAATAGTAGTAGTAGTAGTAGTAGTCGTCGTCGTAGTAGTAGTAGTAGTAGTAGCAGTAGTAGTTGTAGTAGTAGTAGCAGTAGTAGTTGTAGTAGTAGCAGTAGTGGTAGTAGTAGTAGTCGCAGCAATAGTAGTAGCTGTAGTCACTAGTAATTTCAGTAGTAACAGTATTACCTGATGCTGATATTATCTATGTACGTACCTATATATCTATATATCTACATCTGTATCTATATATCTACATCTATATCTACCTATATATCTAAATATATATCTATATCTATCTATTTACCTATCTATCAATCTACCTATCTATATATATACAGAAATAATACCGTCCTGTTAATGGTAACTGTAAATTCAATACACATTATGCTAAAAAAAAACAACTATTTCACAACGAACGTATGGCATGAACTACTGAATATTATAAATTATTATTGCTGAAAAAACTGCAATAATATCACATCCGTCATATTTTGAAATGCTGGGACAATGCATGGAGGGCAAAAAATACATAATTTTTGCTATATTAATTATGATTCTGATGACAACATTTTTACCATCGCTAATATCCCCATCTGAGCAACTGGGAGGTGAAGCAAAGTAAAGAGAAGACAGTTTCCTTCCTTTCCTAAACTCTGATAGTTTCTCGTGCGTTTGTGTTTTCCTTCTCGTGTTTCTTCTTCCTCACATGTTTAACTTTGATGACAGTTCTTCCTGCCTTTGAGTCTTTCATGTTTCTAGTTTCCCCTCATTGTGCAAGTCTGACGATTGTTCTCTTATTTGTGCCTTCCTGTTTGGGTTTCACTTCCTTCAGTGGGCACATAGGTGACAGTTTTCCTTGCTTTTACATTAACCTGTACTCGTTTCTTTCCTTTACCTGAGACTGGTAGTTTCTTCTGCCTTTGCGCTTCCCTGTTCCTGTTTTTCCCCCTCAATATGTACCTCTGGTGATAGCTTTTCCTGTTTTTGTCTTCCTGTTCCTTTTTTTTTTTTTTTTAATTCACTACAGTCTCTCCTATATTTGATTTTTTTTCTCTCTTGTTATGTTTTTTTTTAGTACCGGCATTTTGATGAGTTTCTCCTGTTTTCATGTTTTTTTAACACTGCTTCTTTATCTTCCCAACTCCCGTTATAACTGCGGATAACAGGGCTGGGATAATGGTGGCGGTGCTGGTGGTGGCGGCGGTGGTGGTGGTGATAGTGATGGTGGTGGTGGTGACGATGGCGATGGGGGTGGTGGTGGTGGGGGTGGTGGTGGTGACAAGGATAACGAAAGCTGGCATTTAACACACACATACTATTGTTTAATAATTATAAAAACCTTTCCCTCACGATAAAAACCCTTGTTCTTCACCGAAAAGATTAAAGCAACCTAATTCAAGCTAGGTTTTTGGGTGTGTTGTGATTTCCTGGTTTTACATTCCAAGTAATGCCCCTTGCACTAGGATGGCTTCTTGGTTTATTATTCATATTTCCAGGCGACATCATTCAGCTTAGGAAAATTCTGTCGTACTGAAGGGGTTAAAGGCTGTATCGAACACGTAAAGTTCAGTCTCTCTTCTATGATGCGTAAAATCGACGTCAGGTGGCAAGAATAAAAACGGCAAGAATAAACGATACAAAAATAAAAGATCCTCGAGATAAACGGTCCATGCCATCTGCAGCACACACACACACACACACACACACACACACACACACACACACACACACACACACCTTAATGAATACCTACGACCACCTGTTGTCACTGGGCTGCAATCTCGTTGGCACACGGGACACAACGTTGCATCTCTTTCTTTACGATTTATTTTCCATATTACTCCTTATCATCCTCGATATTTATCTGTATTTTTTTACTTATCTGTTTATTTCAGCTTATTTCTTTATTTACCTTTAGCATACAATAATACGTAGCATTTCTTCAATAGCGATTTCCATATAACATTTAAATATCTTCTATTTCAAGTAACTCAGAGCACCATTTTAAAACTCGTATTTATCTGTTCATTTTCTCACCTGTGTCTGTATTGCGGTTCACTGTTTACAGCTAAGCATACCTGACAATTGCACACTCCTTTTAACCCCTTCACTATGATGATGTACTAGGTTGTTTATTCTAGTTACCTCCAGACGATTTTATTCAACCTGGAAGAGAGCTATCATACTGAAGAGGTAAACAAATGCCATATCTAAACCCTCCATTCAATGACCCTCTTCTTAGCTCAGTCAAAATGTATGAAGATAATGTGATTAACTTCTAAAGATAAATGCAAACGACAGACGCACTTTGTCACTTTCAAACAAGCCTGAAAATAAAGTTTCTTCTTGGATGCAGCATAATTTAATATATCTTGTCATTTCTCATGGAGACTTGATACACATACCCACGCTTCACTACTGGCTAACTGAGGAAAACACGAACACAAGTACTGTCTTAAGTTTTCCTCTTTCTTCTTCTCTGTTTTTCGACTTTACCCCCATTCCTTTCCTTTTTATTAACATCTCTTCTTTCCCTATGCCTTGATTGACAGACTTTTTTCAAGACACATCGACACCAGCTCCACGCCAAGACAAACTGCACGCCACACGACAAAAATACAAAACAAATACAGGCGTTTTTCATGCCCCAACTTTTCTACTCTTCGTTTCCTCCTCCTCCCCTCTTCTCCTCTCTCTTCTCCTTCTCACCCTCCTCTTTCCCTTTTTTGCTCTCTCCACCCCTCACCACTTCCACGGGAGAAAAAGTTGCGCGTCACCCAGGAAAAAACATAAGCACATGCGTTATTTTCTTCCTCCCATTCTCCCTCTATTTTCCCCGTTTCCTCCTCCTCCTACCCTCGTCTTCTGTTTCTTCTCTTTCCCTCCTTCTCTCTCTTTCTCTTCCTCCTCACTTCTCTTTCTCTAATCCTCTTTCTTTTCCTATTCCTCCCTCTTTTCTTTCCCTTCTTCCCAGTTTTCTTTCCGTCTCCTCTCTTTTCCATCTTTCAACAATTCTCCTTCCCGCTCCATCTCCTTTCTTTCCCTTCTTCCCCCACTTCTCTTTCCCTCCTTCTCTCTTTTCTCTCATCCTTTCTCTCACTTCTTCTTCCTTTCTTCTCTCCACCTCTCACCACCTCTACACCAGAACACGTCTTCCACGCGACTGAGAGAGCCTGTGAGACGTCCGCGTGAGGGAGAGAGAGGTTGGGAAAGAGAGGAGGTAGAGAGGAGAGAGTGGAGGTAGGGGAGAAGAGGGAGTAGGGAAAGAAGATCGGGAAGTAAGTGGCAGAAGAGGGATGGAGGAAAAGACGATAGGGAAGAAAGCAAGACACAGTAATATAATACAGATAAGGAGACAAGCGAAGGGCAATGAAAAGAAGAACATAAGACAAAGATGAGAAAAGATGTGAAAGTGGGAGGGAGATTAAGAAGGAATGACAGGATGAGAGGTGATGGATGCAGATAATAAGATGTGAGGAAAAGAGTTGGAAAGATGTGGAGTTAGGATGTGGCGGTGGTTGGGTGATGGGGCAGGAGGGAGAGGACAAGACGGTGAAGGAGGGGAGGCGATGGGGAAGAAGTAGGAAGAGAGGGAAAAGGGAGGGGCAGGGAGGGAAGGAAGAAAGGACGGCGAGGAAGGTGAGGAAGATGGAGAGTAAGCGTGAAGAAAGGGCTGAAGGCAAAGGAGTTGGGAAGATGTGGAGAGGTAGGAAGCATGGAGACACGAATGGAGAGAAGATGAGACAGGAGAATGAGAGGTAGGTACAGAAGAAAGAGAAGGGAGAAAGGTGACAGGAAAGACGTTGAAAGGTAAGTTGGAAGGCTGGGTGAATTAACGGAATGAGAAACTGAAGGACAGAAGTTAGATTAAAGGCAGTGATTTTGTAAAGAATAAAGTTGGGAAACAGGAAGTGCAGGACGAAATAAGGGAAAAAGGGAGGATAGCAATATGGAAGGGAGGAATGAAAGAAGGGAAAGAAGGAGAGAGAACACCGGAAGTAAAAGATGGGATGGGCAATTACAGTTAGAGGAGGCATGACTGGATAAGGGGGACCAGAGAAAAGAAGGATGACGGTAAGAAGGGACAGGTGGAGGAATATGAAGTAAGAAACAGAGGAGGAAGAAGGAAAGACGTATGGCAAGGTGTAGGGTTTAAGGAGGAATGATAGGTATAGGATAAACAAAGGAAAAAAGAGGAAACAGGGGAAGGGTGGAAGATTAAGAAAAGATACGAGGGGAAAAACAAAGTAAGTGGTGGATATACAGAAATAAGGGGAAACTGAGGCAAGAGGAAAAAGAGAGAGCAAGCAGAGGATTCATGGAAGATTATCCCTTCTACTAAGATGGCGTCTTTATTCTTTACTATTATATTCTAGTAACCCGTAGCTGATTATTATGGATCTTAGTAAATCAACTTATGCGCGTTTGTTCTTACCTGATAAAGATTAGCTTCGTAACCTCTTGATTGCTTACCTGGTGGCCATGTGCTGTCATATTAAAGAGTAATTTTGACTAGTAACCAAGGAAACTCAATCATACCTCATTACAAAGGCTCATCAAATCTCATATAACCACGAATTTTATGGGAGTGGTCCGGTTCCGTCAGATGAAAAACAAAGTAACTATAGCAATGGGGTTACGGAAAGATAGCCTACTGTATATTTAATTACTCCTACTACGTTCGAAAAATGTCTCCCTAGTAGAATTAAAAAAAAGAAAAGAAAAAAAAAAGAAAAATGCCATCGCAGTGAAGATGTTTTAAGAGAAGAAAAGTAAAAGTAGAAGAGGGAAGGAGGAATAAGGACAGAGGAGGAATTAAAAGAATAAGAAATGATGAATACAGATAAACAAGAGGACGATGGAAATGGAAATAAGACGAGAAAAGAACTTGCCAAAATGGAAAAAAAAGGAGGGGAAGAAGTATGGTTCGTGGAGGAGGGAGGTAAACACGGAGGAGGAGGAGACGGTGAAAGGGAGGGAGGGAAGGAGGAGGTGAAAGGGAGGGAGGGAGGGAGGGAGGGAGGAGTGGTAATGGAAATGAAGGCAGAGGGGAAGAATATGGGGAAAAAACTGGAGGGGGAGGGGGAGGCGGAGGAAAGAAAGGAGAAAAGTATGACGAGATAGGTACTGAAGATAGATATATATATATATATATATATATATATATATATATAGAGAGAGAGAGAGAGAGAGAGAGAGAGAGAGAGAGAGAGAGGTAAACTGTTTAAGAGGGACTATGAATAACAGGGAGAAAAGAGGGCCGAAGAAAGTGAGGAAAAAGAGATACAAGTTAATGAGAAGTGAGAGAGTGGAGAGAAGGAGGGGAGGAAGGGGGGAAGATGGAGTGAGAGTAGAGGGAGAAAGGAGGGCAAATTGAGAGTGAAATTACGGGGAGGTATGGTGTGTGTGTGTGTGTGTGTGTGTGTGTGTGTGTGTGTGTGTGTGTGTGTGTGTGTGTGTGTGTGTGTGTGTGTGTGTGTGTGTGTGTGTGTGTGTGTGTGTGTGTGTGTGAGAGAGAGAGAGAGAGAGAGAATCAACAAAAAAAAAAAAAAAGTGCGTATTGAAAAGAAGGAAACTGAAATGGGACAGAAGAATAACAGAGTAGACAGGAAAGGGGAATGTAACAACTGAAAAACAAATAAGGAGAGTGGATGGTGAAAGGGGCGGAAATGAAGAAATGGATGGAAAAGAGTAAAAAGGAGAAAAATGGAAGGTGGAGAGGGAAGGGGGGAGAATGAGAGAGGAGGTGAGAGGAGGAAGACGTGGAGGGAAGGTAGGGAGGAGGAAGAAGGAGGTAAGGTAAAGTGGATGGAGGAGAGCAGGGAGAATAAGAGAGGGGAGGAGAGGAGAGGGGAGGAGGGAGAAGTGGAGAGATGGAAGAGAGAAGGATGGAGGTGAGGTAAGGTGCTACAGAAACAAAGGGGGTGTCAGGTAAACCAAAGGGAACAGGTATGGAGGGGCGGAGAGGAGAGGGAAGACAGGGAAATGAGAGAAGACAGAAGGTGAGGGAAGAAGAGAGGGATCAAAGATAAGAGGATAAAAGAGGTGGGAGAGAAGTGAGAGGAGAGAAGAGGGGTAGGAAAAGAGGGAAGTGAGAAAAGGGGACAGATTGTGAGAGAAGGAAAGGGAGAAAAAGAGGATAAAATAGGAGAGGGAAGAGAGACGAAAACTGAAGAGAACATAGAAAAAAACACAAACAAGAAAACAGACTATCTAAGGAGGAAAAGAAACTGAGAATAAGGTAAAGAAGGAGGAAGAATATTGGAAAATGAGGGAGAGGAGGAAAATCAGAAAATGTGAGAGAGAAGGAGGGAAAGCGTAGAGAATGTGAGAGGGAAGGAGGGAACAGGGAGAGAAGGAATGAGAGGAAAGAACGCTGAGAAAAGGAAAGAAGGACGGAGAGAACGTGAAGAAAAGATGGGAAAGAAGGAGGCACCGCGCAGAGAAGGAGGAATGGAAGGAAGGAGGGAAGGAGGAGGGAACATGGGAAGATGGAGGGAATGTGGACAGGAGGAGGGAAGGGGAAGAAGGGTGCGTGAGGGAAATAAAAATACTTTGTGCTGGCCAAGTCATAACATTTCCGTCTCTCACTCTTATTTTATTCTCTCTCTCTCTCTCTCTCTCTCTCTCTCTCTCTTCTCTTCTTTTCTTTTCTTTTTTCCTCGTTCCTCAACCTCAGTCTCACCTCTCTCACGTACAGTTCCGTCATTCTTCCTTCACCTTCCTTCTTTCCCCCTCCCTCACCTCCTTCTCCGCCCAGCAATGCGTAAAATCTCTCCCTCCTTCCTTCCCTCCAACCTTCTTTCCCTCACTCCCCTCCATATCTCTCTCTCCTTCTTATCCTCTCACATTTCTCTTCCCCTTTCTCTGTCTCCCCTACTTCCTTCCCTCTATCCTTTTTTCTCTCAATTTCCTTCATTCTTCCCATTAGTGCCGCATCTTCCTTCAGCATCCTTCACTTTCCTCCACGTATCCTCTCCCTCCATGTCTCCTTCATTGCCCTCCATGATGTCTCCTCTCTCCCTCCACCACTCCTCTACCTATCACTGTGAAAAATGTCTCCCTCTTTCCGTCCCTTATTAGCTACGTCGAAGCCCTAACTGCTGTAAGTGAGTCCATTTCCATGTAAGTATCTACGTATCTTCCTATCTCTCTATCTATCTATCTACCTACCTATGGATCTATCTATCTATCTATCTAACAAAATATCTCAAGAATCAAGGGTCAAGGTAACAGATCAATGTCAAAGTTCAGGGTGCGAAAAATATGTCATGAATGCCTAACCAGGATCACACTTTTACCTTGCTTTTACGTTGCGTATTATAAATTACTATTCTCCCCTGTTTCTTAAATCGTATCGCTATATTCTGCAAAGTACAGAAGGAAATAAACCAGCCCTCATTCAAAAACAATGAGCTGAGGAAAAGGTATTAAGGAGCTTCCTTAGAATACCGGTCAAGGTGTAGATCGGTCAGAGGTGAAGGTCAAGAGTCAAGGTCAAAATACGGGAGAGGCGATGTTGCGATCTCTAAAAATCCTCATTATTGTTCGTTTATTTAACTAAGAGGAGATTTTCGTCCTCCAGCAGCTTATTTCCCGTAGCTCACTGGCAGGATACGATAATACTGTGGCTCATCATCTACTAGATAACACTTCTTCGTGACTAGCACCTTATTAAAATGTCAATGTCTTGTTACAGGTCAACACTGATGATGGAGGCATGGCAATTATACACTAAATTAAAGTATAGTTCTCTCTCTCTCTCTCTCTCTCTCTCTCTCTCCACGCAGCACTGAGCAAAATGTCTCCCTATTTCGCCTCCTCCCTCCCTGCGTGCACCGTTGCGTAAAATGGCGCTGGTGTTGCGTTGATGGATGAGGGTAGGTGTATGAAGGGGATGATGAACGAGCATATTACCGGCCAGGTGTGATGGACGGACGGCAGGGCTAGACGGTAGTGGACTGTGTGTGTGTGTGTGTGTGTGTGTGTGTGTGTGTGTGTGTGTGTGTGTGTGTGTGTGTGTGTGTGTGTGTGTGTGTGTGTGTGTGTTGCTTTGGGGGATTTTGTGGTTAAGGCATTTGCTACGATGATGCATTCTTTATTCTGGCTATACAGTGGGAGTTAGTACTACTACTTCTACTACTACTACTACTACTACTACTACTACGAGAGAGAGAGAGAGAGAGAGAGAGAGAGAGAGAGAGAGAGAGAGAGAGAGAGAGAGAGAGAGAGAGAGAGAGAGAGAGAGAGAGAGAGAGAGGCGGGGGGACTTCTCGTTGTGGAAAACTTCCCTTCGACTCCTTCAGTACGATGACGTTTGTATCACACTCCTGCACCGTCAGACGATTTTATTCAGCGTGGGAGACACCCCTTGTAGTAAAGAGGTTTGTGGGGACGATTTCTAGCCGAGATATGGAAGAGGTTGGATGGATTTTCTGGTTTTGAGGATTAATGAATGAAAATAATTGAAGCAGATCGAGATGCAACAAGGCCCACTTAAAAGTTCCAGCTGTGTGTGTGTGTGTGTGTGTGTGTGTGTGTGTGTGTGTGTGTGTGTGTGTGTGTGTGTGTGTGTGTGTGTGTGTGTGTGTGTGTGTGTGTGTGTGTGTGTGAGCGCGCTTCCGTGCATCCAATTTTTTTTTCAACAGACCCTAAAACACTGAGATCCGTGAGTCCCACTTTTTCCTTCAGAGCGAAAAAAAAAAAAAAAAAAAAAAAAACAGGCTCCGCTCCCACTCCACCCATAAAAATATACGCGTCCACTTTGTCTCGTCCACACTTTTAAGCGCGTCTGTATCACATTACTCCACCGGCCACCACTACGCTGCCTGTCTCCACTTGCCCCCTGCCACACTATCATCCCACAGGCCCAGAGGGAAGTGTCGCTCTCGGTTGTTTTCATCAGCTAGGGAGGCTTTCTTACACCTCTTTATCCCGATGACGAACCATCATTTTCACTCTTGCTATTGTCAGACGGTTTTATTCACCTGGCTGTCTCCGCTTCAGCCACTCGATCATCCCCGAAAAAACTTAGGAGCCTCTCTATTCAGATTACGATAAGGTTTGTTTGGTTTATTCTTGCTGTCTCCAAATTATTTTTATTCACGCCAAGAGACTTTTCGAACCGGAGAGTTAGGTTAAGGCTTGATTAACTCCTTCAATATATGAGGCCTTTCCAAAGCAATCTAAAACAGTTTGTCCTCGGATTCACAGGGTTTGGCCTCTTCATTAGCGACGCATTTTTTCTTCTACACCATTTTATTCTCCTGTATTCGTCCTGTATTTTAGCTGTATCTTTCCAATATCGTTATGGAAGGAATAAATTACTTGCATGAGAATATTACACGTGCTTTAAGGAGACAGACGCTGATAAGGAAGAGGTGCTTGTGAGACCCCTTAACCCCTTCACTTCAATGACGTACGCTTATATTCCTGCTTTCTTCACACGATGTTACACAGCTTTGGGGAAAATATTTTAAATGAAGCTGACCTACAGTATTTAACAACCCCTTCACTTCTGTTCATTTCCATCTTGCTACCTTCAGACGATTTTTATAAGCTTTCAGGGACTTTGGCAACTGGATGGGTTAGACATTGCCTTCATTTACTCCTTCACCGCAAAAGTTCTTCCAAAAGCTTAATTAACTAGAGGGGCACTCACTGGAGCGCACCTCTCCGACAAGGGCAACGTAATTTCCAAACCACTTTTCATAATGGGTTAGCTTTTCTCATCATGATTAGGGTTTCGCAAAGAGTGTTTTCCGGATCCAGAATCTGTAATACGATCCGGATCAGTCCCACAGGCTGAACAATTATTCCCTGGGACATGGGCATTCAACCCACCAAATATGGTCCAAATCTCTCTTTTAGTTTCTGAGTAATCCTACTAACAGGCAAATAAACTAATAAACATGAAAACAAACAGGGCTGAAAACATGCTCTCCTTGTCGAAGAGAATTACATGAAGGTAAGAAGAGTAAGTCAATGAAACACGACGACGGAATAAAGGGAATTGGTTGAGTAAAATCGTCTACAGATAGCAACAATAAAAATAAATATGTCGTGGCAGTGAAGAAGTAAGACGAGGAGACTGCCAAAGTAATCCATCGGTCTCGTGGCACCTCAGGCACTCAGGTCCACATTGTCCCTTGGGCTGCTCTTAGATGCGGGTTGTACCATGTTGTCCAGACCCGAGGTACAAAAGAGAACGAAAGTTATCTGAACCCCTTGATGCCGATAACATTTTTGAATTGATCTTGATGCCTTCAGACAATTTCACCCCACTTATGACAAACCTCGAGTAAGGATGGGATTAATGATGGCTACATTTCACTCCTCCTGTTCCAAAAATGCAAGTAAAGCCGAATAAACTCATCTGGTGGTATCAGTAAGAGAATATATTAATGACGTTATCAGAGAAAAGTTGTTAATCCCTTCACGGTTATGGCGTACTTAGGTATCTAAATTCATGCTGCCCCTAAAAGAGTTTATCTTTACTATTCTGGACTGAACACAATTCTCTCCATCCTCATCCTCTTTCTTCTTCCCCCTTTTCTATTAATTCCTACACTATCATTCTTCTTCTATGGACCCTCCAGCGGTCTGGTGGGTGGCGCGTACGTCTACTGTTTCTCCTGACTCGAGACAGATCCCACCCGGGGGACATTTAAGAACATGCAGTAGTAACGGTATGTTCCTTCATATGATTTCACACGTTCGTACCCAGTCAAGGTGTATATACAGACTCTCCACTACAACATAGTTTCCACAAGCACTTAATATACACTCCAAAAGTATTCCACGCTATACTCAGTGTAAGGCACGTGGTAGGGGCGGATCACTTCTCCAGTTATAAAATGGAGTTTCCCGGCCCTACAGATCAGTAATCCTTCAGGACCCGTAAGAGACGACAATATGTATAGATGAGCTGCTAGTCACTGTCGGGCATGTGCAAACCACCCGTTACTATACATACATACATCTCTCCCTCACTTCCTCTGTCCTATCTTACTCCCTGCCCAATACATTTCTTTTACTGCCACTTCATTTTTCTCTTTCCCTCCTTTCCTCCCATTTTTCTTTCATTTACTATATGCACCCATCAACCACTGCCACTCCCTCCCTCCGTACGCCCCTCACCTTCACTTCATTTCTCAGTACCATCGTATCTTCCTTATCCCCTTCTCGTTTCCTAAAGACTCTCTCCCTCCCTCCCTCTCTCTCTCTCTCTCTCTCTCTCTCTCTCTCTCTCTCTCTCTCTCTCTTCAATCACCCCTCCACTCCTTTCTCTTCAGTTTTCATGTCCTTACTCTCTCATTTCCTCCGCTCCTTTCTCTACTTCATGTCCTACCTCCTCAGTTATCTCTGCTCTCCTTTCTCCTCCATCTCTTCCATATCCAACCAACTTTCATCTTCCCTCTTCCATACGTCCCTCACCTACACCACCCATTTGTCTCCATCCTTCAAGACTCCTTCCATCCCGTCATCTCCCTCCCTTCCTCATCTCTTTTTCCCTCACCCTCGATAAGCTGGCAGAAGTTTCAGGGATCCAAGGCGAGTGATATCTGGGTGGGTGACGGACAGGAAGGAAGTGGGAAGGAGGGAGACTAGTGAAAAAGCAAGACAGTTTGACCTGAAGACCACGAAGGAAGCACTGGCAATACCATTCTTGCCACCCCAGATTTTCTGATTTAGCTCAGGAACGTTCTCATTTTATGTTAGGTGGAAAACAGTATACGCTAACCCCCTGACGGCGACAGATACCTAAACTATTTTATTCTTGCTAGACAACCCAGCTTGGGAATGGCCTCTCGTCGTCTTATTAAACACACACACACACACACACACACACACACACACACACACACACACACACACACTAACCCTCCGCCGACCCAAACAACCTAACTATTATAATGTTGCTAACGTCATGTAGTTTTATTCAGCTTTGGGTGAGAAGCCTCATAGAGAAGGAATGAAGTTGAATGTATGGTAAACAATAATGATAAGTAAAAATGGGATGGTTAATGGAAACAACACTAAAAGCTTTCCTTAAATATCAGTCAAAAATTAGGAGCTGGCTTTCCTCCGCAAATATAACAGCCTTTTCAATCCGGTGACACTTTTCATTTAATTCTTCCTATCTCCACACGATTTTATTCATGGCAGGATTGACTTCTCGACCTAGAGGGGTTAAATATAGCATACATTAACCCTTCAGTATCACAATTCCTTCGTCAGTTGAGCAAAATCGTCTGGGGGTTGCATAACTATCTATAACATGAGACAATAAGTTTCATGAACACGATTGGAAGACTGATATCGGTTCAAAAGGTTGATTAGGCAGGGGAAAATATCAGGTAAACTCTGGAAAAATGGAAGACAGAACTCTGATACCATTTCTTTTCTATCTCTTTCTGTAAGTGATGGACTAGACTTCATGTTATAAGACGAGATTGGAGAACTTTTTCAAGATCCAGCAAAGGAAAAGTGAGCGAGGCGAAGGGTATTGAGAGAGAAAAAATGCCATAAAAGAAATCCGGGAGGAGGAAGTGAAAGGCGAGGGAGGGAGATATGACGAAAGACCGGGAAGGAGAGACGGAATAAGAGGAGAATGGTCACGAGAAAATAATAATGAAAGCAAGAACAAAAAACGGAACTCAGAATTCTTTTACTCCGATGAATTAACATTACTTTGTTTTAATAATGCAACCTCCAGACGATTTTAATTATCTTGGGGAAATGGTGACGGATATTTTTAACTTCTCTAATTTGAGAAGCCTGTCCTAAGTAAAATCGTCTGGGGGTAAAATCGTCCAGAAGCAACAAGTTAAATATGAAATAATGTTACCAGATTGAAGTGGAACAGAGAAAGCCATGCATTCTTAGCCAAAACATTTATCAAGATATTTATTAAACTCTTTGCTAGTATGGATTTCTTTCAGCTGAATCGAATCGTGTGACGTTCGCTTATTCATACATTGTCAAGTACGTAGTTTTAGCCACACATCTGCAATTTATACATTAAAAACAAGAGTGAATAATGCTTTCCTCTCTCACAATCACTTTTTCCGCATGCCTTGGTGTGGCCAGGCGCTTCACTCATCATCAATGAATTTCTCTCTCTCTCTCTCTCTCTCTCTCTCCAACACATCTCTTCCCCCTCACGTCTGAATGACAGGAGGAAGGGGAGAAAATGTACCCCCAACTCTATCTCCTCTCCCCTTCCCCCTCCCTCTTCCGTCGAGAGAGAGAGAGAGAGAGAGAGAGAGAGAGAGAGAGAGAGAGAGAGAGAGAGACATACGCCTATTACAAAGAAAATCTAATATCGTCTTTTTGCTTCCCAATTCTATGTCTGGGCGTCCGTGGGTGCCGAAAAAGGAAAAACAAAAGGCATATTTATTTCCTACGGCCACTAATTAACCAGACAGAATAAGGTACGAAGAACATCCCTATTCACTGAGGAAAAAGGGAGAAGGCTAAGAACAATGGCTATTAATTATACAGGCGTCATTAAGGCAGACAATCATTTCTAGGTCTTATTTCTCCCCTAGAAGATAATTAATGATCTAGACTTTAAGTGTGAAAAAAAAAAAAAAATATATTCTGGAGGGTGTTTGGGCGTTAGTCTTGGATGCCTGATAGTAGTAGTAGTAGTAGTAGTAACTGTATTCCCAGGTTCATCTGTACGTGAACCCGGTAGACTGCAGGCCGAAGTTGCCAATCTCCTGCAGTCCACCATCCTCCTTTCGGGGGGATAGGGATGGAAATGAAGGACGTTTGTATAACTAGGCAGTGGAGCCGCCCAGTTACATCGGTGACACCACGTGAAGGAGTCCTTCTCTAGCATCGATCCTGTGTTAAACCCTTAAGTACTGTGACGTCTTTCTTGTTTTATTCTTATTATTTTTTTCCCAGAATAAGAGACTTTTAGAATGACTACGGACTCGCCGGAACTAAAGAATACGGTGAAATCAAGAATAAACAAAAAAACACCATCGTAGGGAAAGGGAAGATTAAATTCGGTAGAGGACACAAACTAACCCACTGACTGTCAATTTCCACAGTTCATTCACCTTAACTTGGCGGAAATATTCGTGCTTTTGTAACCTATTTGCCGTAGCTCAATGGCAGACGAAAAAAAAAAAAAACTGCATCTTATTCGTAGCACTTTTTCGTAACTAGCACCCTATTAAAAAAAAAAAAAAAAACTGCATCTTATTCGTAGCACTTTTTCGTGACTAGCACCCTATTCCAATGTCAATCTCCTCTTATAACTCAATACTAACGATGGAGAGATACCAATTTTACGCCTAGTTGAAATGAAGAGGGTATAGTGGTCTCAAGGAAAGACTGAGGAAATTATTATAAGGACAAGAAAATCGTATGACTGCCAAGATCAGGTGAACAAAAGTTACTAACTAAAATACTTTCAATCTGCCCCTCTCCTCTCTCCACCTCCATACCTTCCTGTTTCTATCTCTTCCTGTACCCTTCCCCCTTCTCTCCCTTTCCTCCATCTCTCCCTTCCCTTCATCTCTCCATACAAACTCCAGACAGTGAAGGGGAAAAAATTCAGACACCAACCGGAGCTGGAGACTATGGGTTCCCTTCACCGCTGGACGAAAAATGAAGAGAGAGAGAGAGAGAGAGAGAGAGAGTTATCTATTACCCAGTTTGAAATGCCTCTCCTAAACTGAATAAAATCGTCTGGAGATGGCAAGAATAAATCACCGTAAAAAGGATCGTCAGTGTATTGAAGAGGTTGAGTTGGAATTTGTATACACTGGTCTGTAATTCAATGGCCTGACCTCGTTATTGGTGGGAGTGCATGGAAGGAGGAGGAGGAGGATATAAGAAGAGAGGAAGGAAAGAAGGAAGGATACAAGGGAGGAGGGAAGGAAAGAAGAGGGGAAGACAGTAAGCAGAAGGAATGGGGGATGGATGGGTGGAGGGATGAATGAATGAAAGAAGGAAGAAAGGAAGGAGGAATGGATGGAAAGATAAGGGGAAGACGGAGAGTAGGAGTAGTGAAGGATGGATGGATGGTGGGATGAGTGAAAGAAGGAAGGAAGGAAGGAAGGAAGGAAAATGGGGAGCAAAAAAGGTGGGGGACGGATGGATGGTTGGGTGGAATGAATGAAGAAATGAAGGAATGAATAAATGAATGAATGAATGAATGAAGGTAGGAAGGAAGGACGAAGGAAGTCGGGCAGCGGGAAGGAGGAGGAAGAAGCAAGGAAGAGAACAAGTGATGACGCGGAAGGGTAGTGGAAGGAATGTGCGATGGATGGAAGAGAGGAGGAGAAAGGAAAGAAGGGAGGAAGGATGGAAGAGGGAAGCGGAAGGGAAGATGACGATGGAAAGAAGAGAGGATGAAGAGGGAAGAAGGAGGGGAAGGACCTCAGGCGGATGCGAGAGGAAAAAGCAAGACGGGAGGATGGAAGAGGAAAAGCAGAAGGATAAAAAGAAGAACAAATGAGAGGAGAGAAGGAAGTAAGAGGGGAGTAGGAAAGAAGGAAACAGGGAAGCGAAAAGGAAGAGGAACTGGAGAAGGGAAAAGGGAAAGTAATCTACATCACTAGAATGAGACACAAGAGGGGAAACGAACTGCGACGAAGAGAAGGAGATGGAGAAACGGAAGAGGAGGGAACAAAAGACGAAGAGGAGACGGACAGGAGGAAGAGGAGGAAACGAAAAATAAATGGGAACAGAAAACTGAGGATGAGAAATAAGAGGAGAGCAAGAAGAGAAAAGGGAGAAGAGTGGAAAGAGATAACGAAGAGAGCGAGGAGGAAGAGAAGAGGGGAAAGCGAAGAGATAACGAAGACGAATGGCACAGAAAAGTGAAAGAAAAAATGAAGAGGGATTAATAGAAGAGAGAGAGAGAGAGAGAGAGAGAGAGAGAGAGAGAGAGAGAGAGAGAGAGAACGGACGCGAAGGAAAGAAGGAGGTTAGCAAAAAGAAAAGCAAAAATGGAAAGAAAAATAAATGTCCTCAGGAAAATGGAGTGGAAAAAAAGAGGAAAATAAGTTGGAAAAAAAAAAACTAGGAGGCACATTCGATTTGAGAGAAAATGGTGTGACGAGAGGGAAAAATAAATAGGACATGGAGGGAACAGGGAGAAGAAAGAGAGAAATGGAAGAGGAGAGGTAAATACAGGACAGGAAGGTAAAGAGAAGAGTTTACTTGGAGGGAGAGAGAGAGAGAGAGAGAAGGAGGACGAAGGAGAGAAAAGGATAAATAAAGATGTGAAGGAAAGAGTGACGGGGCCCAAGGGAGTGTTAGGTGACCAGTTACTAGGGAAAGAGGGGAAGGATAAGGGACAGGGGGAAGGAGGGAAGGGGAAGAGGGGGAGGGATGGAAGGGAGAGACAGAGTGGGAAAGATGCAAGAAGGGATGAGAGGATGAGAGAGATGGGAAGGAAAGAAGGGGAAATCGGGGAGGAAAAAGGGGGAAAGAGAGGGATAGGAGATGGCGAGAAAGAGGGGAAGGAGGGAATAGAGTAGGTAAGAAAGGAGGGGAGACACGGGGGGGGGGAAGAGGGGAGAAAGAGGGATGGAAGGAGGGGAGAATGTGGGACGGATGATGGCAAGAGATGGGAAGTACGGAGGATGAGGGAAGGAAGAGAAGGGATCAGGGGCAGGGAAGTAAAAGGAAGAGAGAAGGAAGAAAGTGGAGATGGAAGGATGTACAAGGAAGAGAGAAGCAAGAAGTGGTGGAGAGGGAGGGGGGTAAGTGAATAGAATCTCCACCACTAAGTAAACACCAACACAGGATTAGGTGGTGTGCTCAAAGAAATGGGAGCTGGAATGTATATTTTTGCCTGGTGTGTGTGTGTGTGTGTGTGTGTGTGTGTGTGTGTGTGTGTGTGTGTGTGTGTGTGTGTGTGTGTGTGTGTGTGTTTACTTTCCGGTTATCCTGTAGGGTATGGAGAGAGACAGTATGGAAGGAAGAATGGAAGCAGTTTGAAGATGTGGGGAGAACAAGGTGGAGAGTCAGAAGAGGGAGGAAGAGAAGGAAGGAGGATGAAGAAGTGGAGGAAAAAAATAAGGAAGAGAGGACAAGGTAAACTGAGTCGTCTGCATCACCTCAGCACCAACTGTAAACACCAAACAGGATCAGGTGTACTCAGTGAAAATGGGTCGGAATTTATATTTTACTCAGTGTCACCTATTTTTTCCCTTTATATTTTCGGCTACATGGTGAAAAATGAGACAGGATTCATATGTTACCTGAGATTATACATTTTCCCCCTTATTTACCTGGATATGTGTTCAAAAAATGAGTTGGAAAGTATATTTTAAACGAGGTGATATATTTTTCTCCTTGATATTTCTGGCTATATGGTCAAAAATACGCAGGAATGTTATGTTTCACCTGATGCATATATTTTACCTTCATATTTTTTATTATATCGTTAGTAGTGGAGTGGGATGGTCATATGCTGCATGGGTATAATGTGTATGTTAGTTCCTTTGTTTCTAGTACATAAAACGGTAATATATATTATGTTAACGATTGTGTTCCACTCCCCAGGATGGTGGGAAGGGGAGAAGGAAAACAGTGGAGGGGAGACGGGATAATCTGGAGAAGGGAAATAGGGAGAGAATGGGGAAGAAAGGGCAAGGTGGAGAGGACGGGAAAACAAAACACAGTTAGGAGGAGATGGAAGGGGGAAGAGGAAGTGGATGGAAGAGGGAATAGAAAGGGGAGAATGGAAGAGGCAAGAGGTGAAGCAGGGAAGAATGAAGAGCAGGAAGAGGGAGGAGAAAAGAGGAAGAGGAGGCGGAGGAGGAGGAAAGAAGTAGTGGAGAGGGAAGGAGGTAAGCTGAGTGTCCACCACCAGTAAACAACTCCACATACGATCAAGTGGAGGCGATGGCATGGATATTCTTATCTGGGTTGAATATTTGCTTATTTTTCAGTCTTTTTATTTCAGCAATACTGTATTTGAAAAGTAATATTTTTGCGTTTTTTCAAGGATGTGAAAAGATAGTTTCGGGAAAGGAGAAGGGAAACCGTAAGGAGGGAGGGTGGTTTGGGGGGGGTAGGGAGAGAAAGAAAGGAAGAGAAGAAGGGGAGGGCGAGGAGGGAGAGAAGCAGTGGAGAGAGACGAGGGAGGAAAAGACCAGATGGAGAGGAAAGAAAGAAGGAATACAGTGAAAGGAGAGCGAGAAGGGAGAGTAGTAGAGGAGAGGTAAGGAAGGGGGAAAGGAAGGGGAATGAAGTAAGGAGAGATGGGGAGGAGAGAACAACACACAGGATCAGGTAGTGCACTCAGGAACGTGGGGTGGATTACAGACTTATCAGAAATGTTATATATATTTTTTTTTCCTTCTTCTTATTGGCTATATAAGGCAAAACAATTGAGTAAAATGTATATTTTCCTGGAAGAGTTATGTTTTATTTATTACAAGCAAAATAAATTACAGTATTTTACTTGAGACTTATTTATGTATTTCTCGTACTTTCCTAATTCTTTTGGGTATTTTTCAACTCTCTCTCTCTCTCTCTCTCTCTCTCTCTCTCTCTCTCTCTCACAAGCTTTTCCTGTCGACACATTTTCCATTTTGTTTTCCACCACATTTTCTTCCCCAAACCTTCAATCTCTCTGGTTTACTATCTACCTTATACAATCCATACACGTGTGTTGGATCCTCTGTATATCTACCCCTTCCTATAGCTCCATCTCCTTGCCACTCACTTGCCCGTGTCTTTACCCTCTTCCGTTCATCTACCAAGTTGTTTGGTTTCTGTATTCTCTTTGCCCAACTTCTACAGAAAGACAAAGGGTTCACCACTCCTTTACCTCTGCTACTCCATTCTCATTCAGCAATTCCTATCAATCATCAACACCAACAACATAACCCTTTGTCCCACCATGATAACTGGAGTGGGTAGGAAGTAAAGATTTTTTTTTTCCCCTAATGATTGCACGAGGGTCACTGAGGCACACACTCATTTTTGTTAAGTCCCAGGTTTCCCCCATACCACGACCCCCAACAATCAAATTTACATCCAGGTCTCCAATAGTACAACTGGGCGAACGAGGACAAGGTGTGGGTGGGAAAAAAAAAAAAAAAGGAAAATAATAATACTAAAGAGGGACCAGATTTATCGGACCAGATTTATCGAAGAAAAAAAGAAAATCCCAGACCTTAAAGTAGAAAAAGTGTTCACAAAGTACCCAGCAGAAATGTTCATACCTCAATTTGCTCTTCATTCAGGCTTTCAAAATTCCCGCCACCAAAAACGAGGGTACGGAAAATTTAGGGAAGGAAAAACTACCAGTGAAAAGGCAGGAAAAATATCTATTTATTTATTTATTTATTCATTTGTTTATTCAGGTCTTCCACGTCCCTCCTCTTGCCTCTTAAATTTTACTTATAGACCTTTCGTGTCTCCTGTTTCCCGCTACGAGAGAGAGAGAAGGGGGGGGGGTCCCAGGATGAGCAACTGGTTCATTATTCACTCGGGCCTGAGGTCACAAGGGAAAGGGGAGGGAGAGAGGAGGGGGTGGGGAGGGGAGAAAGGAGGAGGGAGGGGGAGAAGAAGGAGGAGGGAGTGGGAGTGGAGGGAGGGGGACGGGGGATACATGGAGTGGAGGGGGCTGGGAGTAAAGGAAGGAGGAGGAGGGAGTAAAGGAGAAGTAGGGGAAGGAAAAGAATGGAAGAGAGAAGCATAGGAGGAGGGAGTGAGGAGGAGGGGACGCGGAAGAAGGGGGAGGGAGAGGGGAAAGGGAAGGGAAGCAAAGAGAGTAGACACGGGAGAGGGGAAGGGGGGGACACTGGGAAGCAGAGGGCGAGAGAAGAGGTAAGAGAAAATGGGTGAGGAGAAGGAACATGGAGGGACTAAAACACAAAATAATATTAACACGTACTCCCGTTGACAGCAGATTCGTTACACTGTCTGGAAACTGTCAAAACCTACTAAAAACACTGCACAACTACAGGTACATCTTAGGTATTATAAACAGGTGATAAAGTGTGGGTTAATACTTCCTTTACATCCTAGAAACTACCTGATACTAATGAGATTCTAAATTTAAAAAAAAAAAAAAAAAAAAAGGTTCCCCTCTTTCTGGTAAGGCTAAAAAAAAAAAAAGTATGAGTAATGGAACCTTATGAAATAATTCAGTAATGAAAAAACTAATACGAGTAATAAATCAAAATCATCTTGTTCACCATCATCACAAAATTAGTCCCATTATTTTACAAGAACGATGAAAAACACAGTGTAGAAATCACAGCGAAATCTGGTCACACTTTTGTTTACTTATTATTCAAGCCTTTAACAAACAACAGTAATGATGATGATGATGATGATGATGATGATAATAATAATAATAATAATAATAATAATAATAATAATAATAATAATAAACTAATAAGAATAAACATCATAACCTTCAGTGTAACCCCATCACTACGATGACAAATTTTATTATTACCTCGACAATTTTCTTCAGCATACGGGATAGTTTTTCGAACTAAAGGGGTTAAGTAGAACCTTCATTACCCCTTTCAGAGGTGAATAAAATCATTTGATGGTAGGCTAATTAAAATGACTATCATCGGACTGAAAGGGTCAAATTACACCACCGAGGGGTCGATAGGGTATCCTGCCTATGTTCAGCCTCACCCTGTCTAATTATCCCATGTAGTAATTAGCAGGCTTAACCATCATAAACAAGCCAATTACAGGAGGTTATGGGTCCACCTCCCCCCCCCCTGAAAACTACTTTATTTTCGCCTTGTCTTTTGTTTATTTATCCATTTATTTAAAGGTGTGGGTATACTAATAAGCACTAATATACGCTGAGGTCTGGTCAATTTTAAGTGCTAATTAAGAGCTAGTTAAGAGTTACGTGCTAGAGTAGGTTGATCATTTAAGTCCTAGTGTAAGTTTCATGTTTTAAAGTGCTATGAAGGGTTGAATGCTAAGTTTTTAAGGGCTAATTTTAAGGGAATGAGTGCTATTTTACTGATTATTATTATTGTTATTATTATTATTATCATTATTATTATTACCATTTATTTATTTATTTATTTCACGGAAGGTGCATGTCAAAGGCGGGAGGAGGTTAAGTGCTAGGTTTTTAAGGGTTAATGGTGTATGAGTGTTGAAAACAGTTATGCTAGAGTACTAGTGAACCTGAGTTTTAAGTGCTGAAGGACTAGTGCTGGATGACTGCTGGTGGAGGCTGAGTGCTAAGTCTGTCAGGGCCAGCAGGGGTAGAGTGATATGATAGTGAATATTAAAGTTTACGTACAAATATTTTCAGGTTACAATCAATAATGGGAGTAATAGTGCAAATATCACCTTGGTGTGTCCTACAAAATATGTCCAAAAAATGCATAAAGAAATATAAATAGCATAAGAGGGAAAAATGCCCACAGAGTAATACTAGACCAAACTGTTTTACCTTTATGTGTTACAAACAGAAGGCGACTTAGGTTAACACACGAACACACACACACACACACACACACACACACACACACACACACACACACATACATCACCCAATCCCTCGCATCCCCTTCACGAAAAAGTTGCAAGAAATAAATCTTTCCATTCTGAATAAAACAACAATATATTAACGTAAACCTGGGAGGGGTGGGAGCAGGGGGGGGGGAGCACGCCCCTAAAATTCGGGCTCCCAGAAAAGCGAAAAAAGATTATGCCGAGGGAAAACGTATGCAAGGAGGGACTGTAATAAACTGGGAGACCAAGGAGTTATTACCACGAAAGGGAAGGTTGGGTAAGACTGGGCTGGGTTAGGGTTTAAAGAGGAGTTACTGGACCTTTGGCCGTGGGAGTAAGTCGTGTGTGTGTGTGTGTGTGTGTGTGTGTGTGTGTGTGTGTGTGTGTGTGTGTGTGTGTGTGTGTGTGTGTGTGTGTGTGTGTGTGTGTGTGAAGGGTTATTTATTTTCCCTCTAATCCAACATTATTATTGAGTACCATCATCATTTATCTCTTCTGTAATAAAAAAAATGCTGAAAAAGGACCTGACGTACTTTCTTAGAGTCGGAGAGAAACGCAATACACCCATTATTATCGCTTGGGCCTTCTATCACCTTCTATCATAGCGAGGAGTTGAGGTATACGACTCTCATTTTCATCTAACAGTTTACGTGGTTTCCTAAAACTCTCTCTCTCTCTCTCTCTCTCTCTCTCTCTCTCTCTCTCTCTCTCTCTCTCAATACCCCCTCATCACGACAGGTCCTTTTCATAAAAGAAAAAAATCGTCACAAGCTAATCAAAACTCAAACATTGTGATCTGAATGAAAAGGTTAAAGCTGATTTTTAATTCCAACTTTACGAGATACCTTTCGTGGGGTAAAAATGAAAATAATCGTCAATAAAATAACTAGAAAATGGTCATCTCAGTGAAAGCAATAATTATTAAAATTTGCCATACGATTATCACTCATATATTTTAAAATGATATTACCAATATCATCATCATCATGACATTACTTTCCACTCACTCTAGTAATTATAACTATTCCATAGAGAAAATACAACTTCTTACCTAGATGAGAGCACGATACTTCTTAATGGGTTTCTTATAAGATAACGAGCGTTGTCTGGCAGTGGTAAGAGAGATGGAAATCTTCAGTTAACTCCTTCACTTCGATAGGTTCTTCCCAAGAGGAAAGTCCTTTAGTGATGGATAAAATAAAGTATGATTTAGAATGCGTCCTCCTTCAGTAGAACTTAAATATTCTGGTTATCTCAACGCAGTGTTATTCCGGTAATCAACATCACTATCATCAATCACCCAGACTCCTACTCCTATCATTACTATCTAAAACCAAATACAATGACGAGAGTTGACGGTGATGGTTTTAACTTAATTTCATATTATTGTCATCGTAAGAAGACGGTGATGGTTTTAACTTAGTTTCATATTATTGCCATCGTAAGAATATATCACTAGTACTCATCCATATATCCATCATCCACTCCTCAACTACCTCATCAGTAGCGTAGGGCCAAGGTTAGCCTATTCAATTCCGACATTTAAGGTGACGGTGACCAGCCCCTCCATCCCTTAAGTAGCATTCCGTGAGAAACAAACCCCAACGACCATTCGGACGGAAAGCCTTGTGAGTCCCAGCCGGTTGGGGGGCTTTAACCTACCAGACCACCAAGCATCATTTAGTAGTATGATTGCCTCCCAGCGCAGTAACTCGTTTGCTGGGGTAGAGTGAACCATTCGGCTTGTCACTCAATGTGCAGTCACTTCCAGGCAGCACTAAATCGAGTGAGTGGAAGATGAGGGCTCCACCTACCACAAATTACTAATACTGCATCCTAAAAAGTCCTGCAGTATTAGTGAAACACAGACACGAGGTAGAAAACTGTGTTGATCTGAAACATTCACAAATACCTTCAAACCCTCTAAATCAAACACACGAAGAAGAATTAAAGATATATATTGACCTTTAACTAAAAAACTGAAGCGCCAGCCTTCCTCTATTTCTTTTCCTTTACTTTTCATTTATTGGCTTGAGGGATGCTTAAACGACACGACATCATTATCTCGATGTGCGGCGGAATACTCAGAAAAATTAAATCTTATATATCAGCTTCTCTCAGAAATCAAATATTATACTGAAGACATAATTATAATGTATATACACTCTTTTAATTTGAACATAGCTTCCCTCCTTCAGAAACGCTAAAAAGGAAATTCATGACTGCCTAAAGAATTCACGTTATACCCCAAATATCAGTGAGAATACAAATAATAATAATAATAACAATAATAATGATAATGATATTAATAGCAACAGTAATAATAATAATAATAATAATAATAATAATAATAATAATAATAACAATAATAATAACAATAACAATGGTAAAACAATCACCTCTCTATCAACTTATTAAAATACTGGAGCAAACAAACAGTAAATCAGAAACTGCTCTCGAAATAAACCTGATTTTCTTCCCATAATAATAAAAAAATCAAAACCAATTCCCCCCCCCACTCTCTCTCTCTCTCTCTCTCTCTCTCTCTCACACACACACACACACACACACACACACACACACAAGCTATCCATTCTATTCCTCTATGTCACCACGTCAGTAAGCACAGTAAAAGCCCAAACATCAACATTAAAGCAACCAAAAGACAAAAAAATAACAAAAAACCCAATATTCCCGCTCAACATTTTTTTTTTACGGAACTGCCGGAGTCGAAGGAAAAAAAAAATAGGAAAAAAGAAAAAAGGGACGTTAAGGTCAGAGAGGAAAAAATAAAAATAAAACGAAAAAGAAAAACTGCCACTCTGATTCTTTTTCCCATCGTGCTAGGATCCCGGCGACGCATTTGCTAACTTAATTACCCGGCAGTCCAATTAGCCAGGAACTTATTTATAGAGTAACTTGGGGCGCTGGTACAGAGGAGGGGGAAGAGAAAGTACACAGAAAAAATGCAAAGTAAAAAGACGAACAGAAAGGGGAGAGAAAGTACAGGAAAAAAAAAAGTGTAATGTAAAAGGACGAGGGGAAAAATGTACAGAAAAAGTGTGAAATAAAAGGACGAGCAAAGTAACATATGATAAAAAAAAAAAGAAAAAAAGAAAGGGGTGAACTAAAGTGGGAACGAGAGAGAGAGAGAGAGAGAGAGAGAGAGAGAGAGAGAGAGAGAGAGAGAGAGAGAGAGAGAGTACAGAAACGAGAGTATGAAGTAAATGACCGACCAGAAAAACATATGGTTAAAGAAAAAGCTATTTGGAAGAATTAAAAAGTAAAAGTGGTGAACTGAATGGCGAGAGAAATAATATATTGTGAATAATGTGATCTGGATGAAGAAAAGGGAAAGAAGTTACATGTGTTCACAGCATAAAGCACAAAAAAAATAAAAAGAACAAGCGAAAAATAAGGTTAAGTGCAATGGAAGAATTAAAACACTGAAGAAAGAAAAAGAAAAAAGATAAATAATAAAAAAAAAAAACCCGAAGATACGATTAAAAGGAGCAATGGAATAAAAAAAGAAAAAATACCAAGAAAAATTTTGGAATGGGTAGAAAGTACACTAACTATAGAACACAAAGAAACACACAGACACACACAGACACACACACACACTAAAAGTTTAATGGAAAAGTACAAGAAAGAAACTAACATTTTCGGAAGGGGAGAAAATACAGAAAAAGCACAAACTAAAAAACATATTCATAAAAGTGCAATGAAAATGGAAATGGATTTAATAAAAATGACAATAAATATACGAAGGACAATAAAAGTTCAAAATGAAAAACTGAAAAAGTCTAACGTCAAAAATATAGAGAAGAAAAAAGTCGGGAAATAAAGGAAGCATAAGCTAGGTGACAATGAATATATTTGAACGGGGACCAGTGTATGCAATAGGAAAAGTGAATTCAAGTGTATGGTAAGAGACAAATGAAGATGTCCAGTGTAACAACGAAAATAAAAAGACTCAGTGAATAAGAGAAGAAAGTAAAGAAAGGGTAAAAGATATAGGAACCGTGAAAAACTAGAAGCAAGGACAAGGTAAAAAAAAAAAATCAAGTAATAGTGATAGCAAAAGCATTCGAAAATAACGCACAGAATGATTACAAAGTGACAGAGTTATAAAATGACTAAATTCAAAGACAGAAAAATATATAAATAATGTTTAAGGTAATACTGCGAATGAAGAGACATGTAGGGAACGTGGAGAATTGTTACGGGGAGTACAGTCTGACAGGACAGTGAAAAAACAATGTAAAATGAAAGACACACACACACAAATCAATCAATCAATAAATATAAGATGGTATATTTGCCCACTGACTAAGAGATTTCATAGTAACACCCAAAGGACTAATGAAGGGAAACTTTAAAATATCCAACTATAAAATGTTGAAAATTACGGGTACTGAGTAGCCACCGATACCAACAGACTGTAACTGAAGGTCAGGTCAGGTCAGAGAAACGAGGTCACAATACTGTCACACCTGGCGCACACAGACTTTTTATTATGAATTTCTGTGCATTTTCGCAAACCAAAATCGTATCATGAATTTATAAGTGAGACCAGGGTCCGTATTCTCGTCGGGTAAGGATGCTCCCTAACACCTATTCTTTAACGATTTATTCTCGAATTCATTAACATCCCCTGGCTTGCTTATCATGTCTTTTCAATATCGACATAGATTGCATGAATAACACGAAAGAATATAGTGACGGAGCAGAACCAGAAATAAATCGGTATGGCGGTATTCTCTTGCGGTTAGGAAACTTACAAACACCTTTTCCTTACCAGGTTATTTCTGATTCTGCCCCGTTACTAAATTCTTGTGTATTATTAATGCAATGTCACTATTAAATATATGAGAAGCAAAAATGAGGATATTACTGCCCAGTCTGGAAAATAAATCGCTAAGGAAGAGGTGCTAGGGAACCTTCTTACCCTACGAGGATACGGACGAGGGAGGAGAGAGGGTATTCAGAGCCCCATAATAGGCCACCCCCCTAAAAAAAAAAAAAATGTAATTCTATGTTTCTTGCGCTTTTAAAAATTATATTACCCTACGTAATTAGGTTGGGCTAAGGTGGGTAAACAGGGGGGGGGGGTAAAACCCTAACTAATTTCCCAGCATGCAGTTTATTGGAGAAAGAGTAATAAATTTTGGCCAGCGTCGGCGGAGGGCGAAGTAAATCTCTGAAGTGAATAAATCTCTGAAGCAAATAAACACCGCAGGCAATGAAATCAGTGAGGCAAATACATTCTTAAAGTACATACATTCCCAAAACATATAATCCTTGAGGCAAATACATCCCTGAAGCCAGTAAAATCTCGAAGCAAATAAATCTTAGAATATAAACTCTTTCAAATTTATTCCTGAAGCAAATAAATCCCTGAAGTAAAATAAATCCCCCAAACACGTAAGTCCCTAAACAAAACAAATTCCTAGGCAAAAAAAAAAAATATTCAAATTTATTCCCGAAGCAAGAAAAATTTACAAATGAAATAAATCTCCTAAACATTTTTATCCCTAAAGCAAATATATCCACAAAATAAATCTGAGCACTTTTTTTTTTTTTTTTTGCATATTCTTATCTCAAAATGATAATATTCTACTTCTGGGATTTTTCAAACTAGAGGGGTCTGATATAGCCTTTACTAACTCGTTCAAAATCAAAGAGCTTTACTAACACTGACCAAACCTCAAAATAAAATGAACTACATTACTAAGACCGCAAATTATCATGACTATGTGAGTGAGAGAGAGAGAGAGAGAGAGAGAGAGAGAGAGAGAGAGAAAGCAAACCAGGGTCAGCATATTTATCACCACTGCTACTGGGATGGGGCAGGATCCAGCAACAGGAAGAAGATGCACAATGATAGAAGAAAATACCATAGATTAAAAAGAAAAATTAGGAGTGAAATGATCCACACAATCCAATTACTTGTCACTCAAACCTTTAAGAGTCTCGTCAGTGGTTGGATGTCAGTAGTTGGATGTCAGTGGTTGGATGTCAATAGTTGGATGTCAATAGTTGGAAGTCAGTGGTTGGATGTCAGCAGTTGGATGTCAATAGTTGGATGTCAGTAGCGGATGTCAGTTGTTTGATGTCAGTAGTCTGGTGTTTGATGTACTATTTTCTGTGATAAGTACTGACTCGTTCTTTTTATTCAAAGGGAAAGAATATACCTTAAAAACTATCTATAAAATAAAAGTTGTATCAACACCATGGCTCCTATACAAACTTTCAGGCACATAAAATCGTCTGGAGGTACGAAGGAAAGAATATTACGGTTTCAGCAATAACACTCCCAGGTTCCTAAACTTAGATGAATAATCGTGTGGAGTTAACTAGAACACGATGCTAGAGTTACCATGACCATGAAAGGGTTAGGAAGACTTCGTACTGATACTATACGGACTATTGCCTACTTTCTCAACCAACCCTTTAATGTGGCTCAAAAAGAAAATAAATACCTTATGAAAGTAATATAAAAATCTCAAAAGAATGGCACTAGAGTTATAAATATTTTCCTCCCTCTACCCACCTGCTATTCTTGTTAAACCAAATAAAAATTAAGTGCTCTTTGAAAATGGCAAAAAAAAAAAAAATCGTATTAATGCACTAAATTATTCTCATATGAATGTGTTTTCTGCATATTTTTTCCACAATATTTTTTTACACTTTTACTAAAGTGCAAGGTGGGATTCAGAAAAAAATAAATCTTTTTTTCTCGGAGCGGGGTAAGAAATTCCCCGTAAGCCGATTTGGAGGAAATGTGTGAGTACAAAGTAGGATGCTTAGAGGAACTCAAAGTATAGTCTATAGGATACGCCCTTTCCTCTTTTTTTTTTTTTTCCCCATTCACCACCTCCCTTTACCTCCACATTATGAATTTAAATATTTGAACATTTCTGAAAAGCAAAGTTACAGTATGATGATGATGATGATGATGATGATGATGATGATGATGATGATGATGATGATGATGATGATGATGATGACGATGATGATGACAATAATGATGATAGCAGTAAATGTAGTAGTAGTAGCAGTAGCACTAAGGAAAAGCAGTAGTTTATGACCATTACTGCTTTCGTTCGTGAAATCCGTATCAAGGTTTAAATACCTCAAGCCACTTTTCTTCTTTTTTTAGTAGCAGTAGTAGCAGTAGTAGTAGTAGTAGCAGAAGTAGTAGTAGTTGCAATAGTTGTAGTAGTATCACCATCATCATTAATTATTATTATTATTATAATTTTCATTATTATTATCTGCTTCATCATCATAAGTAGCAACAGCATTATCATCACATCACCATCATCCTTGCTGCTATTCCAGTCCAAAGTTCACTCGTTTCTATCACCATCAGTGAATGGGGTAAAATCAGCTTTGCCCTGTGCCCCAAAGGGATTAGGTAAAATGCGTGCCCTTCACCTGGGAAACTGAATAATTAAATAAGGTAAGTTATGAATATTATCTTGACTAGCTCACAACAAAAATAAAATATAAAGTGTCCTGAAATCGAAGCTGTATACAACCATCTGTCACCTGCATGGGGGAGAACAGAGTCATCGTACAGAAGGGGTCAATTCACTACGACAGGTCACCTTAAAGTTTCGTAAATCGTCCGTCGGTAACATGAATAAAACAGTAAAGGGGTCATGGCACCGGGAGGGTTAATCTAGCGTGAATCAGTCTGTAGTCAGCCATTACAATAGTTTAATATCGCGTTTGAGTCACCGTGTTCATTAGATATGCTCCGACGCTCCACCACCCCATCACGCCATCATCCTCCTCTCCTCCTCTCTCTCCCTTCCTCTGTGTTACCTTTCCTCTCTCTCCCTTCCCTACCTGCTCTCCTCCCAGTTCCTACATTTCTCTCTCCCTTCCTTTCCTCTCTTCCTCTCCTCTCTACCCTCTATTAATCTCTTCGTCTTTCCTTTCCTCTACTCTTCCTTTCCTCTCTCTCCCTTCCATTTCTACCCTCTCCCTCTTTCTTCTCCCCGCCCCTACTCTTCTCTCTCCCTTCCTTCTTTACCCTCTCCGCCCCTCTTCCCCAAGTCCCTAATCTTCTCTCTCCTTTCCTCCACTATTCTTCCTCTCCCTTTCTTCTTTACCATCTTTACATTTCTCCTCCTCGTCACTACTCCCCTATCCCTTCTCTCACCCCTTACTTTTCCACCCTCTTCCCTATGTTTGCCCCTTCTGTTTTCTCTCTGGCATGTTTATTACCACCCTTCCCGTTCATTCTTTTCTTCTCTCCTTCCTATCTGTTTTCATTCATTTCCTCTCCTCTCTTTCCTTCACACCTATTCTCTTTCTTTCCACTCTCCTTCCTTTATATACCCTTCCTTTCTTCACTTCTCTTTTCCCTCTTCTCTCATCACTCTTCCTTCTCTTTTCATCTCCCTTCTTTTCTTTCCCTTCCTTAATACAATTTCCTTCTCTTCTCTTCTTCCTCATGCAGTTCTTCCCCTTCTGCGCGTTCCATTTCATCAATATTTACACTTATTTCCTGTTTATGATAGTCTTTTCCTCCTTGCTTCCTGTCACCCATTCTTCTCACTGTATTTTCTTTATCCTTACAATACTCGGTTTGCCATCGCGTCACGAATCTGTGCAGCACCCAAAATTTGATGAGTCCTATTTATGATGTAAGAATGAGTCTCCTTGGATACTAGTCAAATTAACTTTACAATCTGCCTGTACTTGTGGAAAAAGCAGGTTAAGAATATTCGTAAGGTAAAAACAAACCGACTATACCAATCCATTCTTTGCTTCCTATTTCGGTGTGCTCCATTCCCCACATGGAGGCGATTTGTTCGTAGCCACCCCTTACGGGATTAAGGCGTCTGGCAATAGATAGATAGATAGACAGACAGTTTCACTCACACTCTTCTTCCATTTTTTTTTTTTTCACTCTTTCCTGTCGTTAATCTTCTCTCTATCCAGCCATTTATTTCCTCCGTCTTTCCCCTTTCTTCTTTTCCTCCACTTTTTCTTACCTTCTTTAAAACAATAAATCTTTTCCTCTTCTACCCTTGTTTTGTTTCTCCTCCCACGCTTGTTTCTACTTCACAATTTGCCAACCACTTCAGTCTACTGACCTGTTATTCATGTTGCTGTTACAACTATTTAATCATTCCAAACAGCTTACGGAGAAGAGTCAGGTTGTCAGTGAGTGAAAAATGAGCAGTTTCTGACCCTGACTCTAAAAATGGTATCTGTAGAGTTAAGATACGAGAGAGAAAGAGAAAGAGAGAGAGAGAGAGAGAGAGAGAGAGAGAGAGAGAGAACTCTAATATCCGTCACTTGCTTCAAAGAGGTAATCCATTAGCTACCATGAACGCACTTAGGTATTGTTTTTTTATTCAAGGAAACACTACATGATTTTGTCAAGTTGATAGTTTACCATTTAAAAAGTTAAGTATTATCCCTCCTAAACACTTAACCCTTTCAGCCAGATGACATTTCTCGTCAGTTAAGTACGCTCCCTAATACCTCTTCCTTGGCGATTTTTTTTTTTTATATGGCTGGTTAATATCCTTTCGTGCGTTACCTATGCTGAGTATGGCTATGTTTGAAGGTTTTATATAGCACAGAAGAGGACTGTAGGGGGTAACAAGTAAAATAAATCGCTCAGGAAAAGGTGTCAGGGAGCTTCCTTAACCGAAGAGTATACGGGCCTAAGATTTTTCGCGCTGGAGGACTTACAGTAGATACCTCCTTCCTTAAGTCCTTTCATTCGGGTGGTCTTTTTAATAAAACTGTTCCGCGGAGGTCAGAACAAAGTGGAAAAATACGTCATGAGGCTGAAGGGAATTAAAGAGCTGAAGATCATTTTTAACAGACACTCAGAACATGGAGGCAGACGATTCATGTTATTCTAACCTCGCTTTCGCCAGACTAGTTTACTCACCACGAGAAAAACTTGCATCGTCTTGGGATTACATATTATCTAGATTTGCCATTAACCCCTGCAATCTGGTGAGGCATTTCACTGTATTATTCTCGCCACCTTCAGACGATTTTATTCAGCTCTGGGATGACTGCTTGTAATGAAGGGGTTAGTGACACGTGTTTAACCTCCCATCTCCGTAAGTCTCCCCGAACATGAAAAAAAAAAAATCGTCTTAATGCAACAAGAACAAAATGAAAAATACATCGTGGATCTGATGTGGTTAGGAGGAGGTTGACGACTCATTAATTTTAATCTGGATAATGTCAGACGATTTTTCTTGACAAAGGGAAACTCACGCTATCTAACGGCTGAAGGCAATAGCACTACCCTTCCCCCTCCTCTGTCTGTCTGTCTGTCTGTCTGTCTCTCTGGCCATATTTCCCCTCTTTCCCACCCATTTTCCCAGCCGTAGCCCTTCACCCCTGGCCTGCCCGAGCCTGGCCGTATGAGTTAGTGTGGGTGTCTTTGATGTCAGCAGCGGGGCCACCAGGCAGGGAGGCTGTGTATAATTGCCTCTACTCCATACCTGACAAATATACTTCATTTTGCTTATCCCTTTTTATTTTCAGGTGTATTGACCAGTACTGGACTCTGTTCTTACTCACAGTTTTCATATAACTCTACATAATACTGTCCACACTGTACAAAATTCTAGGGAGAGGGGAGACATTTCCTGACTGTAAAAGACATATTGGCTTCTTAACCCTCTCATTAAGGTGACATCTTCAATTCATTGTCTCTCACTATAATGTTTTACTCAACGGAGGAGAACTTTCTGAACTGAAGAGGGTTATTATAGGAAATATGTGAGCCCTCTCCATTAAATATAATTACATTATTATTATACTCATATTGAATACAAACTGTTAGTGCAATACTTATTAATTAAATGAAATCTACACTAAATATGCATTACCTTTAACTGGATGCTGGGTTGCTATAAAAGTCTACATTTTGAAAAACATCAGTCTACTCTGAAGCTGAAGAGAATCATATGCGGAACTAAGAATATATCAAAGAAATTATTGAACATCAAGATTTACGGCGCTATGTTTTTAACTCCCCATTAAATTCAGTGAGATCGTCTGGTAGTAGCAAATACATACTGCAGATTAGATGACACTGGCTGTATTGATGGAGTAAATAGTAGCAGTCTTTCCTACGCTGAATGAAATTGTTTATCGATTGCCGAACTAAATAGGAGAAGCTACCATCGTACTGAAAGGATCAATAATACTGACAAAACAAATACAATAAGGACCGAGAGCAGGAAATCATCATCAAATCGAGTTCGTAACAAGAAAACTCTATATATCATTATTATCACATCCCAGCCTTTATTCACACACACACACACACACACACACACACACACACACACACACACCAAATGGGGAAGGTATATCATCGTCAGTAACAAAAAATATTACCATAAAAATCGACAGCAACTATGATGATGAAAATTCCGTCCCAAATCATGTATGCTGCGAAAAATGTCGATATTAATCATTCAAACAACATTTTTGCCAAGTCCTAATTTTACCATCCTTGTTTTTATTTTTATTGTGTATTTTTTATTGCGCCTCCTAATTATCTCGTGTATTTTATAACGCCGACAGCAATTCAGTCTAACAGGTAGATACATTCAGATAGATAGACAGGTTGATATGATATGAATGGATGGTAAGAGAGAGATACTAAAACAAAGACAGACGGACAGAAGGGTGAAGGATAGATAGACAAACAGAGAAGGAGATACACGGATAGATAGATTGACAGGCAGACAGATAGATATAGATACGTAGACAGACAGATACACAGACAGGCAAAGATATAGACAGACACACAGGTAAACCGATAAACATTTACATTTACACGGATAGATGTATTTTATAACGCCAACAGCAAATCACTTCGCGAGGCAGCTTTTAAAGACCTCAGATTTAAGATGCAAATTCTGTCAGCTGATGTGTAATGATGTTGATTAATGCAGACACTCATTACCACCTCCACACGATCAGCAACTGGTGCAAAATAAAAAATAACCGAATAAAATACTCAAATTATTAAAAGTAATGTGATGTATACCTTAAGCATCCTCTGTAATTTGATATATGAAGTCTTTAATGCACACTAGGCTTGCTTGTTAACTTGAAGGTGTATAATTTATCCTTATTAACGTACATTATTTATAATTTTTACTAGCTCTTTACCACCCTGAGCTCGTAAATTTCTCTCAGGTCAACACCCTTATATAATGTAGTTTCTTGGTTACTTAACTAGGTTCTACAGTGCGTTGAGTCAGCTTGATGTGATGATGATGATGATGATGATGATGACGATGATGGTGGTGGTGATAAGGACGACGACGATGATAATGATGATGATGACGATGATGATGATGGTGGTCACGACGGTCAAGACGACGATAATGATGATGATGATGATGATGATGATGGTGGTGGTGGTGGAGGTGGTGATGGTGGTTGTGGTGGTCACGGCGTTCAAGATGACGACGATAATGACGATGATGATGACAAAACTACTGAACAAACTCCAGTTGATCTGAAATTTACAAACCTAAACCAGCTAATCAAACCTAACCCACTCTAAGCTACCCTTCGGTGCTACTTCTCTTCATCCAAATCACTTCTCAAACTCTCCTACGCAATACAAATGCAGGGAAGGAAGGTCTGTATTTCTCGAGGATCTTAATCAATTTGAAAGATAAATAAGCCTTCATAGCACCTTACTGTTAGGAGATTTATTTATTTATTGATTTACTTCATCAATTTCAGGCCAAGTGAAAATGGACAGAGCATAGTAATCCGACTTTGGGTTTTCACTTAGGCCTTATTCTGTCTTGTGTGTGTATACCTATGTCATGAATGATTTTTACACACATGATGAAAGTGTGTGTGTGTGTGTGTGTGTGTGTGTGTGTGTGTGTGTGTGTGTGTGTGTGTGTGTGTGTGTGTGTGTGTGTGTGTGTGTGTGTGTGTGTTTTCCCTACATATTATAAAACAACATGCACAAACATCCGAACACATGGCTCGTATTGGTATTGCTGTGTGTGTGTGTGTGTGTGTGTGTGTGTGTGTGTGTGTGTGTGTGTGTGTGTGTGTGTGTGTGTGTGTGTGTGTGTGTGTGTGTGTGTGTGTGTGTGTGTGTGTGTTTTGCCTACAGAAAGCAAAACTACACACTCAAACACCCAAGCAAAATGACTGTATTGGTAGCGCCGCCTGTGCTCCCTTGACAGTCGATAACATGTATCAGATAAGAACCCACAACTCCATTACTTCTGTCAACCTCAACTTTACCTGTTTACTTTTCTCATGTTAACAGATTACTACCGTTCACTTTACTAATCAAAATACCTGCCCTACGCTCATCATCTTCCTCTCTCACCGTGGCGTATCCTCATTCACTCTCTTACACTATCATCACCGTCATTATTTGCCTTCTCATTATCTTCACCGTCAAGAGTCACTTTCTCACACTATCTTCACCGCCACCGCACACTATTTTCTTATCACTCAGTATTCCACCTTTACATCTCTCTCTCTCTCTCTCTCTCTCTCTCTCTCTCTCTCTCTCTCTACTTGTATTTCACACCTCCAACGTTCACTCTCACCACTTTTTCCCAACCACCTACTTTAACATCCGAACACCTCACTCTTATCTGCTCTCCACCTAGAGCCTAGACTTTCACATCGATTCCCCCCTTCCATCCCAACTCCTCCCCCCATTCCTTCAACCCCTCACCCTTCCCTCATCCCAACCCCTCTCTTTCCCCTCATCCAAAATACTCCCCCTTCCTCCAACCCCTCCCCCTTTCCCATACCCCCCTCCCTTTCCTCAACCCCTCACCCCACATCCCTTCCCCCAACCCCAACCCCTTTTCTTTTCCTTTCCCTCAAATTTTTCCCCATTCTCTCAAACCCAACCCCTCCTGCATTTCTTCAACCCCCAAGCCCTCTCTCCTTCCCTCAAACCCTCCCCCAACCCTTCCTCCCCCTTTCCTCCTCCACCCCTCCAAATCCCCCTCCCTCGGCAGCCCTTCAGTATACAACCTGTTGAGTGCACCTGCCTGTCAAAGTCAAAGCACACAGACAAAACCAAACAGATTTACGCGATTTGCAATTTTTGTTTCAAGCGCTTACGGTAGTCTCCCCAGCCCCAAAACAACTCCCCCCCTCCTCTCTCTCTCTCTCTCTCTCTCTCTCTCTCTCCAGTGCATTTGCGGATTTTGCGGTCTATAAAATATGAATGTTTTCTGAAAGCCTGTTACCTGTTGCTGTTGTTGCCGAATGCCCTGTGACCGGCGTGTTGCAGACTGGGAGTGCAACTTTAGGCCTCGACTGTCTCCGTCAACCCCCACACTTTCTGCTGTTTTTTACCCCCTACGAAGCGAAAGTGTTACAGCCGACTCAAGTTGAAATGGTTGCAGCGGGTTTGGTAAGATGGTTGGCTAGTTTTATTAGTTTTGGTGCATGGGTGACCTAGTAATGCTATTTTTCTATCCTTACTAGAAATTGTCACATGTCACGACTGTTGAAGCTGGACTAAAACCCATCTGATTCTTATTTTTTATTCATTTTGCAATATTTCATTAGGATTTCGCTGGGTTATGACAAGTCGTAGAGAAACTAACAGAAGTGAAGACTGCAACCCACCTGATTTATCGATTAAATCTGTAGTATCAAATCAGTTTCAACATAATTTAGAAAAAAGTGTAAAGAGCCTCATGAAAGAGCTTCCAGCCCATATGATTATTGATGATGATTTAGTAAGAACTCATCAGGTTCTGACGCGGTTTCTAGATTGTATAAAGAACTGTTAAGAGAGTGCTTCCAACCCATATGATTACTGTTGATTAGGTTAGAAAAATTCACTGTGCTCTGGAATTCCATCTCAAGAATGTGTTCGTATAAGAAGCCATTATGTCCTTCAGGCTGATGGCATATTAGGTGGGCATATCTTTGCTACTCTCTGATGACTTAATTCAACTAAGAACAACCAAGTAGCGAGGAAACTGATGAAAACGCTGTCTAACCCCTCCAATTATTAAAGTATCTCCTATGACAAATAAAGTCGTATGGAAATAGCAAAAATAAACAACAAAAACATGCAGTTTAAAGTGAGATCCAAACTCTACGAATACCTTTGGCTAATTCTGCAACATCTCATTAGGTTCTGACAGGGTTTCCAGATGGCATAATGGACCTGTTGCAGACTAGGTTTTGCAATACCTGCCTGGGCGTCGACACGGTTTCCAGACGCTGTAAGGGGAGTTGTAGACAGCAAGTGTATGTATGACTCCTTCCATGTCTCTATGTCTTCCTCGAAAAAAAAAAAAAAAAGTTACGACATGGAGCCGGTTATAAGTTGCGTAATTGTAATGCTCTCTCTCTCTCTCTCTCAAGACTTACCACAACACTGATGGAAACAGAAAAAAATATATATACGCACTCGATCCGCAACACCCACCAAGTATTGCCAAGTATTGCACAGTTGCAGACAGAACTATCGGTGCACGTTTTTGGCCGGACGATCGCATCCCTGTGTTTCGAAAATCATCGTTCATTGTCTTGTTATTTATCGCAATGAAGTACCTAAATGTTTGTTCACAGCTGTAAAATCGTGGGAAAAAATGTCTTCTTATATTTCACCTCTTGTGCTTCTCACTTTCCCAAGCGGACTGAGAGAGAGAGAGAGAGAGAGAGAGATTGGTATGTTTCTTTGCCCATAAACTCCTTGATATGATGCGCCAGAGAAGAAAGTGAACGGCATACCCTAAGTGTGAAGCAGATGTGGTGGAACAGTAGCGAACTTTTGTCCCTGATTGTACGTGTTTTCTTTATAAATAATTATGAACAAAAAAAAAAATCCTGCCGCCTACACGTTTAATTGCATACGATAAACATCCAAGCAGCGTCTCTCATTAGTGGGAGTGGACAATAAATACCTCATTAAGTATTCAATCACAACATACCGACAATCAATGACCAGCAAGCAATACACGAACCCAAACTCACACACACACACACACACACACACACACACACACACACACACACACACACAAAGCAACTCAAACTAAAATACAAGAACACACACGCAATACACATTCGTAGGCAAATCAAAATAAGCAAGGACATATCACCACATACACGAAGAACGAACCACACATACGAGTACATACTTGCATATGCCACACACATGGAATGATAATACACACACACACACACACACACACACACACACACACACACACACACACACACACACACACACACACACACACACAAGGACTATGTTAACGTGTGGGTATTGTTTCGCTTCAGGCATTGTTGTTACAGCCTTATCACCCACCTGCTACCGCTGCTCCTCCTCCTCCTCCTCTCTCCTTATCTCTTATCCACCACCTACCACGTCCTCATTAAGCCTCAGCAGTAATTAGAGTTTCGTAGTAATCCGAGTCCGTCGATATGTTTTCCTGGTCTTCCTATCTGTTTTATCTGTGTATTTCCCGTCGCTAATCAAAAGACATTCAAGCACTGCTGTTCTTATTCAGTAACGAGTTTTTCACATATAGTTATTCATCTAGTTTTAACCACTGTCGGTATCGGTCCATTCATTCATCTATCGTTATCTGCAGCAATGAACGGATCTTGAATTAGGCTCACTGTTATCTTTGTCTTTTCTTTTTTTCTTGGAAGGAACAATCTAGTGGGCCTCTGGCCTTTGGTTCCTTTTTCCTTGCATTTAAAAAAATCTATCCTCTCTTTCTACCTGTCAATCTATATCGATTTCTATGTATGTATGCATGTACTGTATGTATGTATGTACGTCTATCTATTTGTGTGTGTGTGTGTGTGTGTGTGTGTGTGTGTTCTGAGGCAAAGATACAATAGTCCATCATAACAAAGGACGCTCTGAGGATTTTTCCTTCCACTCAGTAACAACCCCTCCCTCTCCGACACCATCCATGTACATAAACTCTCCCCATCTAGCCCAGCCATCTCGTTCTCGGTTCACCTCTCCTTCACTCAGCCAGGATAAATCTTTTCTTTATTGCTGCCTTCTGTCCCTGAATCATATTAGGGGTGACCTCAACAAACAGACCTCCAGGCATTTCTGCTCCCACTCAATAAAGAAATCCTCCTACCACGATACCCAATCTTCTTCACATACCTTTCAGACCAGTGGATTTTTCTGTAGCTGAATAAAATCGTCTGGCGGTGACGAGAAAAGAATAACGTGATACACATGACTTTGACTGGGATACACTGAGACACATACTCCTTCTTTTCATCCGTCTTTTCTTGCCTTCCTCCTCCTTCTTCTAAGTAAGTTGTGGTTTTCTTCTTATACGTGTCTGTCTGCCTATTTATCCATCTATCCGTCTCACTACCGTCGGTCTGTAGGTCTATTTTTTCCATTATCTGACGCAGCATCAAGTGAGGGGGAGACTAGGACAAAAGAAAACTCAAAGATATTCCTGTTCTTTCCCACTAACCTTTCGACAACCCACCGCTCTTCACTGATTCCTCCCTCTATTCTTTCCACTTTTTTTTATTTGCGTCAGACTCTCGCCATAAACTTAGACGACCCTTGCCCTGAAATCTGCCAATCCTCCCACGTGCCTCTCTCTCTTTCTCTCTCTCTCTCTCTCTCTCTCTCACACACACACACACACACACACACACACACACACACACACACACACACACACACACCTTATCACTTCAGTGTCTATATCCACCGTCCATACTGAATTTACGCTAGGGCAGTCTGCTTCAGATCTATACCCCTTTTACTTTAACTTGCCCTAAACTTCTCATCTCCTCGTCTTGAATACTGGGCTATAAGAGCAGATTAATACTAGATTACGATGCTAGTCACAAAGAAATGCCATGGAAAACAAAGGACGAAAATCTGGGCCAAGTTAGAGTATTGTTTTTTTTTTATTTAAGGATTTTCAAGTAATCAAAATGTTCCCTACCCTACTCTACGATCGAACTCAGGCCCTTTCAGACAATAGACAACTGCTCCAACTACCAGACCACCACCTCGACTGGTTCTCGTCCTTCCAACCACCCCATACAGTACCCTCCACTAGTTCACCAATTATCACCCTCTCCCATAATTAAATCTGATATTCCCCCCCAGTAATTAATTTTATCGCTAACAATCTCCTCGGGTAATTATTAGTGTAGTTCCATATTCCGCTGACGACGCAGTTTTACGAAGCTTTATAATTACAGGCGCCTGGTGGTCGAGTGGTCCCATACGCCAGTCGGGATGGACTGTATTCATAACGGATCTTAGCCGTTTCTATGTAACCTCTGTCTTTCACGTGTTTTCCTGCGTGTTTTGTGTATTTCTCTAAGCTTTATTCATAACACCGATGCCTGAATCACTCCTGGAACCAAACGTTCTCTAAATCTAACAGTGGCTACTTACCTTTCTTACCACTACATCATCATCATCACCATCATCCCCCCCCCTTCTCTCTCTCTCTCTCTCTCTCTCTCTCTCTCTCTCTCTCTCTCACACACACACACACACACACACACACACACATAAGGCTGAGACGAAGAGGACTTGCAGAGGAAGCGCAGTTAACTGTGTTCCGTAGTCACAGGTTCACGGTTTCAAAATTTCCTATGCATTTTGTGTATTTCTCAGAGGCTTATACGTGTTATCTAAATAAGTCTCAGAAACTACATATATATATATATATATATATATATATATATATATATATATATATATATATATATATATATATATATATATATATATATATATATATAATACATTACGAGTATTTAGATAGATAGATAATACTTGGAATGAATGTGTGTGTGTGTGTGTGTGTGTGTGCGCGCGTTTGCACGTACGTATTTATATATATTATCGATATCAGTATTTTGTGTATTTTCGTAAAGCTCTGTAAGTGCACTAGGAAATTTTCTTACATTCTTAAACTGCTATTATGTATTTTTCTACCTCTTCCGTCAAACACTCAGGCTCTGTGCACATTCTTTTTTATCAATGTTGAAACCTGTCGCTGTTTGCTTTTCTACGTGTTCCTCATACTTCTCTAAACACTGTACACAAACTCTGCGTGAGTCACTCTCAATACTGCACTGTCATTCTATCCTCTACTGCTCACGAGTCTGTACCGAGAAAAAACACTAAATCATCACGTATTACCCAAAAGCTACTGACTGAATAGCAATGTATCCTTGAATTTCATAGGAAGTATCCATCTGATTAATTTGTAAAGTTACTTAGCTTTCAAATATTTGTACCACACAGTCACTACGTATTCGTCTGCAACATACTCACGTGCATGTTACTTAATCAGGCCACTATATCATCACCTGCTGCGTTGTTAGAGGCCGGAGTGTTGTATCCTTTCTTATCACAGGAAGGAAGTTAATACAAATCAGATTAACTTTGGTTGGATATCCGTCAGAACCTGTACCACACAATCGTTCCTTCTTCTTCTTCTACAACAGTTCTATATAGTAGTTTAACATTTTATTGCGTTGTACTGTTCTAT
>NC_137063.1:40364845-40404845 GCF_032717465.1 Coenobita brevimanus
ACACACACACACGCACGCACGCACGCACGCACGCACACACACACACACACACACACACACACACACACACACACACACACACATTATCAGATTACCTTAGCTACGCCCCCGGTCCGCGATACAGAGGTGCGATAAACCGTGATAATGGGAAGCCGCGGAGTTAGAGCAACAATCAGCAGACTCTCGATTCCATGGAATACACTAAGCACGGCCTATTATTAACACCTCCAGTACCATGACCCCTTTGTTTAATTTATGCTTGATACTACCTGGTAATTTTATTCATCTGATGGAAGACCTCACGTAGTCTTCCCTGATTCTATTTCATTGTGGATTTATTTTGCATATATTATAATGATTAGTCTAACTACTAAATTATCACTGATTCTAGTCATTTGGGTCTTTTTTTCTTATCTCATGAAAGAATAGGATCATCATTGTTAATTTCCCCAACCTCATTATTACAACACGGTGAGAAGTAGTAAGTGAATCATAATTACATAAGTAGGAACTATATTTAAATTATTTAGTAGTATGACCATTTATTGGATCTACTATTTCACGCCAATCCACTCTTCGGTCACTTTTCTTTTTTTTTTTTTATATATAATAACTGCATAGTGACTCATTTCCCCTGATTATTTCTAATTAGTGAATCATATTTTTACATCTATTACTCTGTCTCAATGCAAGTATGTCTGTACCTGTCATCAGCTGTGGCGATATCAAAATCGTCATCAGCATCCCAATCCTAACTCCCATCTAAGAGAAGAAGTAAGCAGGATAGAGGAAAAAAAGGCTCATGGACGCACGAAGTCAATCAGTATGCCTAATGAAATGAATCGTACAATTATTTACACATCACTGAATTCGACAGTCTTTCTCCATCTCACACACAAAAAATATCTGCAGTTTTTTTATTTCCTTTTTTCCTTGATGTCGGATAGGCGGTCGTATTCTCAAAACTCATATAGCATGGGGGACGACAAACCCAAATTCTTACGGTCATAAGATGCCTATGACAATGAAGATTACATTAGCCTGCATCCCATATTATTGAGTGCAGTTAGGTACGATATATAGTGACCGGACACGTTCTTTATTCTTCAGCAGTTAAAAGAATAAAAAATAACGTTAAATAATGGGAGCTTGTCTAATCCGTTATTTAGCCTTTAAAATTATGGATCACAGCCATTCCGTCGACTACTGTGTAACCAAAGGGGTGCCAACTCCTATCAAGAAATATATAGCTTTTACTTCGTTATACAGGCCTGAAATTATAACTCCTTCAATACAATAAATCCTTCTTAAATTTTCGTTATTTCCAGACAATGTTATTCATGTCAGAGAAGATTTTTCGAGGAAGTGTTAGGTAAAGACATCATTAATCCCTTCATTACCGGGTGTTTTTCTAAGCCGAATAAGATAGTCTGCGGGCATCAAAAATAAATGAAAAAAGAGTCCACGGATTGAAGAAGTTAAGGCCATTTTGGCTCGACATTAAAGCGCCTCGTTTTTTATGCCAGATTTTTTTTTCGTAACCTCATACCAACGTGGCGCCATTTTTACATACTTGCAATTTTTCTTTTTTTTTCCTTTTCCTTTTTCTTTTTTTTTTACCGGATAATAACGTCATTATAATCTGGGGTCAAGTTTCCGTCACCAGGTCTTACATACAGTGTTGGCGTCGTCATGGCAACGGATGATTAACCCTTTCAATACGATGACGCCCCCATTACAGACAAGAGGTGGCATTACACAGCAAAATATTATCAGCATCATTATCATCACCCCGTCCATGTTGCCACCGTGATGTCAGGTTATTTGCTGGATTAATTTTGAGTTTTAAAATGCTTTACCAATTCCCAGTCATTATCCAGTATTATTATTATTATCATTATTATTATTAGTAGTAGTAGCAGTAGTAGTAGTAGTACTAGTAGTAGTAGGAGTAGTAGTAGTAGTAGGAGTAGTAGTAATAGTAGTAGTGGTAGTAGTAGTAGTAGTGGTGGTATTAGTAGTAGTAGTAGTAGTAGAGTGACCATTTTTGTATTTGTTGTTCCATTTCCATATCCTCTTACACGTTACTGATGCAAAGAAGGCGATAATGAAAATAAATAAATAAATAAATAAAATACAGGAGAATATTAGGGTGCAACAGTGAAAATTAATCGCTAAGGACGAAATGCCACGGTTCAACAGAAGTGAGAAAGTGAGAAAACAAGGGCAGTACAGCTTTTCAACATCAGCAGCTAACAACGACCACCACAAAAAGTACAGCATTAACAACACCACTACCACACACACCCATTAGGTAGACAGTCCCCAGCTACCACACTAACTACCACACTACCAACAACAACAAGAACTGGAAGACATAAACCATCGTTACTAATACTACTGCAACTATAGCTACTACCACCACTACTACCACTTCAATTACTACTACTATTACACTCACAATCACCATGAAAACTAGATTACTATGCGTTTAACACGTTCATTACGACCATCTCATCATCAAGAAGAAGAAGCAAACAGGCATCCCTATAACTACACATCAAGCACCTAAAGCTAACTATGATACTTCCTTATTACCTTTTGTTGGGCAGGTGTCTCCCATACCTGAATAATACTATCCTCTCTAACGCACAAATTAAACTCCTTGAATCAGGTGATATTCTTTTGTATTAAACTACTGTGTATTTAACCTTAAGAGAGGCCGCTGTTAGTGAAGGGGTAAGTGAAGGCTGAATCTAACTCTTTTGCACTGAAAAGTCGCGCCTTAGTTAAATAAAAGTAGGATAACAACAAGAATAAAAAAAATGTCACGGTATTGAAACTTAATTCTCAGAGAACGACAGGTGTATCCAAACTTTTGTACTGAATCATCTCGTGGCAATCAGAATAACACACACACACACACACACACACACACAATGTCTCCTGGCCAATGAACAAAGAAAAAGAAGACCAATTCACCCAAAGACTTAGAGAAAATGACTCACGCCCCATCTTAACCAGAAGCAGACGTGACCCCACCCCAACCCATTACACCCACTACCTGCAAATATACAATACACCCACCATCCTCGCCCTCCAGACTGCATCCTCGCATATCCCTCTAACCCGTCCCCACTTTCAGAAAGAGAGGGCAGCAAAGAGACATAACAAGTGTGTCTCAGTACAGACACAGAAGACTCGCCGACATGTCGTAAAAATACCCGCGCTAATACCAATACACCAGTCCTGTATGAGACAGTCCTTGCATGTATTCAATATGGACGGTGGGTGTTAGCGCCGAAGTGGTGACAAGTGGAGGTGTGCGCTATGTTGGAGGACTACTGGGCCTGAATGCAGGTTATAAAGCCTATGCCCAGAGTCTGACACATAAAAAAAAAAAAAAACGCTTGTCCTATCCCGCCCCGCTCCACTCTCACCCTGGATCTGAGGGGAAGGAAGAAATAAAGGCTAATAAATGTATCTTCGCCTTCGTCTGCCCCACTTCCGAAAAGAAGAAAGGAGTTAAACACACACACACACACACACACACACACACACACACACACACACACACACACACACATTACCCGCCCTGTCCTCCCCCGTTCAAAAAGGACACACTCCAAAAACTACATATTTCTCCGCCCAGGACTACCCCTCTCCCCCATCAGCGCCCCGGCCCTACCCTATCCTTCGGCTCCCAGGTAAAGAACACACCCAATAAACTGAATAATTATGACGTCGACGATGATGGTGATAATGAAGCTATTAATGAAAACCTTCCTTTTTTTTTTCCTTCTGACCATTCATTCTAATCGTCTAATAACTCTTTGACTAAACTTATAATCTCTAATCTAACAATATTTACACAACCTCTGACCTATCCAATCCAGGTTAATTAGATATCTACTGAGTAATGGGATGCGGGGTAGGGAATCCACTGAAAAAAAGAAATTAAATGGCACTAGGTTAAACATGAACAAGTGAGAAAATATGTCTAGTAGTACAGCCTACCTAGCCAGGCCTAACCTAGCTAATATCAAACAAGTCTGAGTGAAAAAAATAATAAAAATAAAAACTGGATGGGATAGCCGTCTTCCGGTAAGTACACTGTCTTGGGCTATGCTACTGAAACTACACACTGCCGCAGTCTTACGTATTCACAGCCTCTATTACGGTCATTATCAAAATAACTACAATATAATTACTGAAAAACAATAATCATCCCATTTACCACTACCAGTACTACATGGCATAAAAAGGATCTAAAAGTGAAACTGAAAAGCACAACAGCAGAATCATCACCGTAACGTCCAATAAGTTATACCGTACATCAAATTTCAACTTAGCGTTTTTTAATATACAGATTCGTCATAACGTTGTGTTCTGGTCACTATTTCACAACAAATCTCAGTCCTGTTCACAACATTTAGTCAGCTAACAGTGTCGTTTTTACTTGATTTTTTATTTTTCTCATTATCAAACCCTGTCATCAAGCCTGACTTATTATACACATGTCTTGTTTTTCGACACTCTTTCACCTTCTCCCACAGTCTAATCTTTTACTGGGTTCAGAAAAAGGTATCAATTTACCTGTTTTTCCGGTGCTTATCGGAATCCCGCACCTCTCTTATCTAGCATTCTTATCTCCCTTCCGATACACTCCCCCTCCGACAGAACACCATTTGCTGTCATAACGAAACCATTATCTAATCGCCTTTCTTCCTTCCTTCCCTTGTTGTCACCCATCTTCTCCTTTTAACGCTATCTTCCCTGTGTCGCCTAATTCCCCTCTCTTTATCTCGAGTCATTTAACACTTTTTATTCGAGTTTTCCGTGCCTTATCGGAGTTTGTGTTATTCTTCCGTCTTTATTCTCGTTCACCTCAGTCCTCCCTTCCATCAGTCTCTCTCCCTCGCCCTTCGCCATCCTCCTTCTTTCACTTTGTATCTTAACCACATTAGTTCCCCCTCCCAATTTTTCTTTTCCTGCATTTTCCATTCTCTCTCTCTCTCTCTCTCTCTCTCTCTCTCTCTCTCTCTCTCTCTCTCTCTCCATCCTTCTTTTATTCTACAGTGATACTTATTCTCTCTCTCTCTCTCTCTCTCTCTCTCTCTCTCTCTCTCCAGCACACAGAGGGGAGGGAATAAGCTCGGTCTTTGTCAGGGGCGTGTGTTTATCTACCAGAGAGAGTGTCGCAGGGAGCCATCATGACCCATTTGTTATGAAGCACAGCAAATGGGAGGTGCTGGCCAGGAGGAGAGGAGAGAAGAGAAGGAGAGAGGAGGAGAGATGGTAGGAGCAGGAGAAAGAGAGGACAAAGATAAGAAAAGAAGAGGAGAGCAGGGGAGGGAAATGAATGATAAAAGGACATGAGAAGAGGAGGAGGAGGAGGAAAAGATGGGACAAAGGAAGAAGAGGAAGACGAGGAAGGATATGGAAAAGAGAAAAGTGAAAAGAGATGGAAGAGGAATACAGAAAAGTGAAGGAGGAGAGTGTAAAGTTCTGGAGAGAAAATGTGAGGAGAAAAATGAAGGAAAGAGAGAGAGAGAGAGGAGGAGGAAGTAAGCAAACTGTCGTTGATATGTTGCAGAGTTGAGGACAGGAGAGGAGAGGAGAGGAGAAGCGACGAGGAAGAAGAGGAGAGGAGGCGAGGAAAGGAAAAGAAAGGAGAGGAGAGGAAAGAAGAGCAGAAAGGAAAGAAGGAGAAAGTGAAAATTGGATGGGTTGAAGAGAAGGCCAGATAGGAAAAAAGTAAAGTAGGGCATTCGAGAGGAGGGAAAAACTGCTAAGAAGAGGAGGCGAGTGCAGATGTTTCTCAAATGTCGAAGAAAGGAGTGAGCAGAAGAGAGGTGGAGGAAAATGGAAGGCGAGGGAAAAGGAAATAATGGAGAGGAAAAAAATGGGAAAGAAGAGATGGAAGAGAGAGAGTACACAGGAAGCATTTCAAAGGATGGGAAAGGGAGGGAAGGGAGAAGAGAAGAAGACAAAAAATTACAAATGGAATGGCGGTGGAAGAGAGAAGAGGAAATTCAGAGAACAGCTGAGGAGCGGAGAGGAGGAAAGAGATGAAAAGAGGAAAGGTAAGATGTTGGTGAAATACTGAGGAAAAAAAAGGGAAAGGGAAACAGGAGGGTAAGAAAACTGCAAGGGAAAGAGGGGAAGAGATGAGGGGAAAGCAGAGAAAATGAAAAGCATCACAGATGTCACCCGGAAATGATGAAAAGATGACAGGCGACGAAGATAAAGAAAAGACGAGAGATAGGAAATGGAAGAGGAGGAGGAGAAGGAGGAGGAGGAGGAGGAGGAGGAGGAGGAGGAGGAGGAGGAGGAGGAAGAGAGAGAGGGAGAGAGAGAGAGAGAGAGAGAGAGAAACAAATGCGTGTTGGTCAAGTGTCATGGGCTAGATGAGATGAGATGAAAGGAGGTGAGACTGGTGGAAAGAGGAGAGGAGAGGACGAGAGAGAGGAAGATGATGAGAGGGGAGGAGAGGAAAGAATGTGAGAGGGAAAGACAGAAGAGGAGAGGGAAGGAGAAGAGGAAAAGAGAAGAGATGAGAAGAGAAGAGAAGAGAAGAGAAGAGAGGAGAGGAGAGGAGGGCATGGAAATTAGATGAAATGAGTGATAAGAAGAGCGGAACAGATAGAAGGGAGAGGAGGAGAGAGAAGATGAGAGAACGGGATGGCAGAGGAAAGAAGAGGGGGAGAGGAGAAGAATGAGATGAGAGGTAAGAAGAGAAGGAAGAGGAGTGGATGTGAGGCCAGAGGAAGGGAGTAGTGAGGAGAAAAATGAGATGGGAGATATGAAAGGAGAGGAAAGGAATGAAAGGAACGGAACAGGAGGGAAATGCATTGGTAAGAATGATGAAAGAGGAAAGAAAAGTAATGAAAGGAGAGGAAGGGAAGGGAAAGGAGAGAAGAGGAGGAGGTGAGTGGAAGTGGAGAAAAGGAATGAAAGCGCAGTGGAAATGGAGTATCTAAGTAGCCATTTTTTTTAATGCAAGAAAGAAGGAACCAAAGGCCACTATCCCGCACACCGTTACTTCAAAGAAAAAAAAAATTAAAACAGAGTCAAATTCAAGATCCATTCATTTCTAGGTGCCTGGACACATTGCGTTTGAAAGACTGGTGATCACAGGAAGTAGGAAATACAGACAGAGGGAGACAGTTCCAGAGTTGATCTGTTGCATAAATGAAGAACTGAGAGTAACGGTTAACTCCTGCATTAGAGAGCTGGACAGAAAAGAGATGCGAGTTTGTTGCTAGACGAGTGCTACGCGCCCATCGAAGTGATGGAGAGGCGCAAGCAGTTAGTTCAGAGGAGCAGTGACCATTGAAGTCTCGACAGAAGAGAGATAAAGATGCAACAGTGCGGCGAAGAGACAGAAGTTGGAGGAGGCCACTGAGAAGAGGGGAGTTAATGAGACGAGAAGCCTTTGACTCCACCTTGTTAAGATAGCTGTATGTGGGGAGCCTCCCCATGCATTAGATATTATGCCTGATTCAATACATGAAAGTAGTGAAATGCATCGTCAACCTGAAATAATGCCTAGAACGTGTAACCAAACAAGCGTTAGAAGAAATGACGAGGTGATACCCCACCCCCTCCTCACCTTCCTGCCACACCCTCTCCGCCGGGTATCAACTAGCCACATGACATGGGAATCAAGGACTGACAGCTGTGTTTTACTGTATGTTTACCTTCTGAACATGACAGGATATATTACAGTACATACCATGTGTGATGTGGCACAGAGGCATGCAGTGCCTTCACACTAATTACGAGAAAAGCATTTCTTTCCACAGGCAGTTCGGTGTTTTGGTAAAGGGGTGAGGGAAACCTACCCACAGGGATTAAGCAAGGTGATGACACCAGGATATACACCAACCAGCATACAGTAATATCTTCACAGTCATTCAGTTATCTATATTATGGGCGACAGGAAACAGAGGGGAGATTTGTGTTGTTGCTAATAAAAGTTGTTTTATATCATCATAATCATGGCGTTTCAATAAACTCCAAACTTTCGGTACGAAACGTATTCCACCGTTAGTCCGTCTGCTGAAAATTTCAAATATCAAAGATAAATAAGACATGACAACCCACGTATATGAAACTGCAGTATATATTGATTACATGTAAACTCATGATGATACATACGTAGACATTCAGTGACAGTACGGTAGTGATTAAAGCTGACTATAACCTTATTGCCCAGTATGGTACTCCACACAGTAATACATGGTATAATACAACATGACAGCACACACATCCTCCACTACCCCACCTCCACCCCCAAACCACTCACCCTCATCATCGTCTGGTCTGACACAGTTGCCAGACTTGGGAAACTATCCCTGCTGCTTCGACCTATCTGTTCGAATATTTATGGGGTTCGGAACGAAGACACGACTTTTTTGGCTGACTATACGCCTACATATACTGTGTATATATATATATATATATATATATATATATATATATAGATAGAGAGAGAGAGAGAGAGAGAGAGAGAGAGAGAGAGAGAGAGAGATAGGTAGATAGATAGATAAATAAATTGACTGACTGACTGATATAGATGGATAGATCGATAGATAGAGACACACATAAAGATTGGTAACCCTCGCTTTTCTACATAAAAAAACAGTCTGTCTATCAGTCTACCTCTCTGTCTACGCTATGACGGCACACTCTGTGAGGGGTAGCCTCAACATAAGAACCTCCGCACGTTTGTGTCCCGACTCAGTAACGATCACCTCCTTTACACACACACAACCCTCCTTTGGCTACATCTCTTGCACGTAGGAGCTGCATTTTCGCTGGCACAGGAAACTGAGTAACACGCTTCTCTGGTCTATTTATTCTGCATACTGTGACTCAATATTCTTTCGTAAATTATATGCCTGTTTGTTATCTACACAGAATGAATCATATGCATACATGAGGATATTAACCTTATCAGCTGAAGGAAGTCACTTAGATTACATTACTGCTACCCCCATATGACCCCATTTAGCTTAGAGGAGCACCTATAGTAAGAGATATTGAAGACCATACCTAACCTCTCACGTCTAAAAACTCTCTCTTGAGATGAATAAACTCGTCCGAAGATTGCGAGCTTAGAGTACGAAAGATATCTTGTGACCGAGGAGGTAAGGATGTCATATGCTAAGCTGCAAAGGCGAATGTGATAGAATGTCTCCTATACTCATTTCTTCCTGACCAGTTTAGATATGTATACATGGCACATTAATAATCTCTTGTACGATACTTATGCACACTATATCGGTACAAAAATATAAGCAGTGAATGTAAGGTGTAATATGGAAAATAACTCGCTGAGGATGAGATGCTACAAAGCCTCCCAGACTCACGACAATGTATCTCCGTGTCTCTCCACCACCCAACACATAATATCCCGCACCAACGAATCAGTGGCTTCCCCGACAATTGCAGAGCGAAATCAGTGTTGCAAATACCCTGGGCTGGAGATAATTCAGTCACATGCCACTGCACGTCACTTCACCACCACACCAGCTTCACGTTGAGTTGAATTTTCGTTTTCTTTGGAGAACTTCGGAGCAGCTCTTTTTTCTTCTTTCCCTTTACTTTAAATTAATATTTCACTTGATACCTTAACTCTTTCACTGATATGACTAACATGATTTTCTTCATCTTAGCAGAAATGGTAAAGAAAGTATACCTAACCACCCCAGCTCAAGGTCTCCCTTCAGGAAAAATTCGTTTGTCTGTTGCAATAAAACACACACACACACACACACACACACACATACAGTTGCTATAGTGAACGGGCTAATAGCCTCCTGTATATTTCTGACACCCGCAGTGTCAGTATATAAAAATGTAAGTAACATACAACAATATTAATGTGTAGTTTGTAAAATAACAAAATAAATAAATGAATAAATAAATCGCTATGACAGAAATGCTACAAGGTCCCCTATGTAAACAAGAATGAGTGCTGCTTCCTCTGTTGCTGCATTTTGTTATAATTCACCTTCACTCCTCTGTTCTCGTTCCCACAGCTACCTTTACCGGTGATGCTGATAAGTGCACCAACCATTAACCCCTTCACTTCGATGATGAATTTTATTTTTCATTCCTCCAGACGCTTATACTCAGCTTTAGGACAGACTTTTCGAACTGGGGGAAATAAGTATGGCTTGCATTAACCCACTCGCTGCTAAAAGTCACCCCTAACCTGAAGGAAATCGTCTGGCGTACCAAGATTACACTAAATATTGCGACACAAGACTCAAGGGGTTAACAGATGCACTATTAAGACTGTTACCACGGAATCCTTTTCTAGTTCCACGCCTCGTCAATGGAGCGTCATATGTTACAGATTCGTCACAGAGCGTAATATGTTAGAGATTCGTCATAGAGCGTCATACGTTAAGAGATTCGTCACATAGGGATGCATGCACGTTAATTGTGGATGCAGCTCTATGGCTCTTCTGAATCTCCGACAAGGCCTGGGAAGTCAACAGAGTAAACATGACTTACGATGGCCAGTGTTAGTCAGACGGGACACTACACTGTTTTCATCGGGCACTGGAAAAGGAGAGGCAGATAAATAGACAAACGGATGGACGAACAGATACATGTAAAGGTAGCTGGACACGGAGAGAAAAGAAGATGATGATGATGATGATTACGAGAAGTTGAAGAAGAATGAACCAACGATGTAATGGTCCTAAGTTTCATTCCAAATAACATCAGAGGCCACAGCAGAGTTTTATATCAATAGTTTCTCCGCTCCCCCGTGTACGTTCACCGATACGCCATTAAAAAAAGTTTTGTTAATATCGCTACGCTTGCCCTGAACTAAATATCCCTTGTGTATACAGACAGTCGGTATTAGTGCCCACTGGGTGACGTATGAGGGTTATTTGTCCACGCCTGGAATAAATATCATCAAATGTAACGCGAATTTATCTGTCTATATCTATCTATCTATATACAGAGAGAGAGAGAGAGAGAGAGAGAGAGAGAGAGAGAGAGTTTATTACCAACATAAGTTAAAGGTCACGGGGAACAAACTATGAATAATAACATCCGGAAATGAACTCTGAAAAAAGTCTAATAAAACCGAAAAAAAAAAAAATGAACAGAAAAAGCAAAATACATGGGAAGGAGAAATTCACGAAAACGAATATGTAATCAGAATAAAAAGGAGCAACACAGATAATAAAGGCAGACGGAAGAGAAGGGAAAATGGAACAGCAAACAAGATCCAAATAAAGAGGGGGGGAAAAAAGGACAAATTAAAAGAGGGGAAATGAAATTATCAACAAGAAGATACAAATGCTTTTTCCGGCTCTAAAGCCCACAGGAATACTATACGAGGAATGAATGGAAGAAAGAAAAAGAAGAAAAAAGTTGCTAAAATAATGGCCTGCAAAAGGGGAAAGGCCTCCTCCCAAACAAATCTCTCTCTCTCTCTCTCTCTCTCTCTCTCTCTCTCTCTCTCTCTCTCTCTCTCACACACACACACACACACACACACACACACACACACACACACACAAAATAAGAGGGGAAAAAACGGAGGAAAATAAAACGGACCATAAAAACAGGGATCGGAATGGGAAAGGAGATGAATGAGCAGGAAGATGAGAACGGTTACCAAGAGCTTCTCTGAGAAATAGGGTCAATTACAGAAAGTTGGGCCGCTCCTGATAGGTCGAGTTTTACTACTTCGTGTGTGGGGGGGTGATGAAATGGGAGATGAGTAGGGGAGAGGGAGATATGGAGAAAGATGAAAGAAAAGGGAAAGTGAGGAAGAAGGGGAGAAAGAGAGAGACAGAGATATGGAGGGAGATAAAGGAGGTGGCAAAGAGTTGAAAGAGGAGAGGTGGAATGAAGCAAATTGATTGAGGTGATGAAAAGATATGTGTAAAGGGAGATGGATAGATGGAAGGATATATAAGATAATGGGAGAGGAAGAAGGGTGAACGTAGCTAAGAGATGGGAGACGGAGTGGGAGATTAGGAAATGGGTGAACGAAGGAGTAGCGTGGACTGGAAGATGGGTGGAGGGAGACAGACAGAAAAGGAGATAATGAAAGAAGCAGAGAGGGAAATTGATATAAAGTGAGGGGAAACTGCCTGGGGTGATGAAAGGGAAATAAAAAGAGGGAAACAAGGAACGAAAGGAACGATGATAAAGAGAATAAGAAAGAGGAAGGAGGAAAGACCGGGGTAGTTAAATGGAAGATATGTAAAGTGAAAGGGAGGGGAACTGGAGGGAAATGAAGGAAGGAGAGGCTTAGGATAGCACGTAAGAGGACAGAAAAGAGAAGTGAAGGGATACTGAAAGATGCATAAAGGAAGAGAGGTATCTAAGGGAGATTAATGGAGAGGGATAAGAAGGCAGAGTAAGGGAGATGGGAATCGGGAACATGCAAAAGAGAGACGACATAATGTGAAAAGATTTAACATGAGGAAGACTTGGAGTGGGAGGAAAATGGCAAAATTAAAGGGGAGTTGAGTAAGGGGAGAGGAAGAAGGTTGGGGAAATACAGGAGGGGATATTAGGAATACGAAACTGGTAAGATTACAAAAAATAACCCACCCTTTAAAAAAATAATAAATAAATACCAAAACCCACAAAAAAGAACAGTGAAAATAAAAGAGAAAAAAGGTTCATAAAAATATCACAACCCTCACATGCCTTACAACGTAAATCACTGGAGGAAAAATTCTGACATTAATCCCACGCGTGTACTGCTAGATCGCTCATTATGAAACTTATCGTATGCCTGGGAGTTTTTCTTTCTTCATAATCTCGGGATAAAAACATCGAAGAACACCTGAAAGTAAAAACCAGAGTGTGGTCTCTTCTTCTATCATCACCATCATCATCAGTATCATCATAACCTAACTTCCAAAGCTAGAATGAAATCGACTTTATATATAAACAGTGATAAGCAATAGTGGTAACAGCCAATCCATTATTAACATTATTAACCCTACAGATGCACCACAGGAACCCAGGAAGTAAGACGGTCGGAGGATTGGCTACCGTAGTATAATTCGTAAGGTGTGTGGTACGTAGGACTGCTGGATCTAAGGAAATGGGCTCTTGAACTTATGCCTAGAGTCGGAGGCATAAAGAATAAATAAATAAATAAAAATGAAGCCCTAAGAGACCATCCGACGTTCATGGCAGCGTGTAGACAAAAAACTTCAGACACTACTTCGAATCGAACCGTGGAGCATCAGTACACGTTCTTCTCCATCCAGGGCCTTCTACCAACCACGCAGGCGAACTATCATCGAAGTGGCCAGCAATTATGATCCAGACTTCCAATCGCTCAGTTCAGTAAATATATCGTAAAAAAGGCCATTAACTCCTTCACTACGTTGGCTTTCTTCTGAGCTGAGTGAGACAATCTAGAGGCAGAAGTAACTCATGACGACTGTTTCTGACTCTTTCAAGACAATGGCTCTCCCCTGATCTGATTAAAACTGTCCGATGTTAATAAAACCGAGGGTGTTAACTGGAGACGGCTATACCTAATCCCTCCAGCTCGAAAACTCTCTCTCCTGAGCTGAATAAAATCGTCTGGGTGTGACAAGAATAAAACCTGTCAAACACGTACTCATACTCAATGGGGGTTAAGCGTAAAACCAATATCACTCGCCGCCCCTGCTACACACCAGACCCACAAACACACACTCCCTATCAATAAACCCAAGCCAGACCCAGCGCTACCGTACTGGATTCATTAAGGCAAGAATAATCCTTAATAACGTCATTACGCACGGTGAATAGGCCTCTCTTTCCCTCACTTCGCAATGTTGTAGTGTAAGGCCGGAAATTCATTCGCTATATCACTTCGCTACGGGATAATCAATTTTCGGGGTCCGGGGGGATGGGGAGGGGGCATAAAGTGAGAGAAGCGGGAGACATGGGGAAGAGAGACAGACGGTGGAGAAAGATAGATGAGAGATGAAAGGCGACAGAATAATGAACAAGGTAAGAAGAGAGATAGGTAGGTAGGGCTGGATTAGAGAGAGAGAGAGAGAGAGAGAGAGAGAGAGAAAATGAGATGGGCACAACGAAAGTAAATGAGAGAGTTGGAGAGGGAAGAGAGAGAGAGAGATGGGGAGGGGAGGGGGGGGAAGGGGTAGACTCTATTAATTGGACCTAAGTAATGAACTGCACTGAATAACCCACTGTGAATGCGGGCGACATTTAATATATATCCACCTGAAACGCCCGCCTGTCACAGAGATGCGGTGGTTGGGTGGAGTGGGGGTGTTTTTAGCTTCCTCCCGCTTGCGTCTGTTGGGTGAGTTTTGGATAGGCTGGGCTGGGCTGGGTTAAGTTAGGTTAGGTTGGAGTAGGTTTGATTAAGCTTGGACAAAAGTTAGGCTGGGTTATGGTGGTTTAGGTTTAATTTAGTTTATTAATCTGGGTCATGTTAGATTTGGCTGGGTTGGGTTGGGTTAGGTTAGGCTGGTAGTTAGATCAGAGTGAATTGGGTCTGCTTAGGCTAGACCGGGCCAGACATGGTTAAGTTAGGGGAGATTAGAGTAGGATTCGAGTAGGTTGGATTAGAATAGGATTCGAGTTGACAGAGGAAGGCTGGGATAAATGTTTTCGGGTTGCTTTCTGTAAGACTAATTCAGTTTTCCAGTCCAATTCACTTTCATTTGATTTACACGTTTCCAGTCTCTTCTGTTCTGTTTATTTCATTAATTCCCTTCAATATGAAGTGTTTTATTTTTCTTCATTATGCCAAGCGATTCTGTATAGTTTAGAGATTTTTTTTTATTTTTTTTTTTATAAAGGATGTGTTAAATGTATCAAACCATATCACTAACAGATGTCTCCTCCATGCTGAATAAAATCGTCTAAAAGTGGCAAGAATAAACGAGAAAACACGTCATGAAACTGAAGGCGTTCGTTTTTATTTCATTCATCCATGAACTAATAATCCCATGCGCTTCTTAGTTTCTTTTTTTTTTCCTTTTCGTTTCTTTAACCTTCACTCAAGACTTCATATTATTCATCTTTTTAATACTTCATCATCCACTATTCATCTGTCTTTCTATGTCTCTGTGTCATCTAAGTACAGGTATTTAGGTTTTTATTTAAGATTCTGTCAAAGCTCTACACTCTGGGAAACCTTGCCGTTGAAGGCCATGCTAGAACGAGCAGACTAAAACAAATATCTATTGGCCTCCATCTGTAAGCTCAACTTTTTTTTATCAGTGTCCCCTTCGTCCTTCCCTTCATTTATTCTCGTTTTCTGTATGTCTACCCATTTATTACTCAGACTTCAATATATTCAGATGGCTATCACTTACCAAGGCCGTATCCAGGACGAGAGAGAGAGAGAGATTAGCGGGGTTATATCAGCACCCCCACGATTTTCCTCTCATTTATCCTCGTTTTCTAAGCAACAATTCACTCAGCGCTCACTAAAACAACTCACTTATCCTTTCAGAACATTTTATATTCAACTGGTCTCCGTCTTATTATCCATATGTCTTCCCTCACCATCCATCTAACTATTAGCCATATATAACTGTCCAGTCAATATCCACTTTGTCTCTCCAGCCATTTATTTTCGCCTCCTATCTTTATCCATTTACTCAAAATTATGTATAGCACCTACGTTTACTACTTAAATTCATCTCGTTCCTATGTACCTATTTTTTTCATCCATTCAAACAGTCTCCCCTACGTCTCTCCTTTCACTCATTTTCTCTTACCATATTCTTCCATTTTCTCAGAATTCCATAACTTCCCACGTCTATCCCTCTAAATCTATTCTATTGATCCGCTACCTTATTCTATGTATATTTTTATCTACAGTATTCAGTTTCTCTAAGTTTCTCCTTTAACTATTTCTCGTTTTCTCACCTATATTCCTTCATTTACAGTGTACAGGATTCTGCATGTTCCTCTGCATATTCATTAACTCAAATCTATTCGTTACCTCTCCCTTTCTGTTAATCCAAATCTTCAACTATTTCATCATCCTCTGCTGCATCTCTCCTTTCATTCATTCATTCTTTTTCTTCATATATATTTCTCCATTTATTCAGAATTCCACGTGTTCCCCCATCTATCCTTTAAATCCATCTTATTCATCGTCTCTCCCTTTCTATCTAAATGGTCATCCTTTCAATTAGTCTCCCCTCCGCCTCTCCTTATATTTATTCCCATTTTCTGTGTATCTACGCATCCATTTATTCATTGTATCTTGCCTCCGTACGTTTGCTAATCAAATCAAGTGTTTTAGTTTATTCTTTCACCTATCCCGTTCTATTCTAGTCATCTGCCTGTCTATTTTGCTCAATTATATTTCTGTCGCCATTAGCCCTCTTAAACTAGTGGCTTTCCCTTTTTCATTCCTATTATCCTCAGACGATTTTGTTAAGCTAAAGGAAGACACAATGAAGGGACTAGGCATACAGATTTCAAGAAGCTCGCCAATGCTAGTCTGTGCAAACTGAAAAAAAAAAAAAAAATAGTTTGGTGTATCAAGAATAAAATAAGATACACTATCGTATTAGAGAATTAACCTAACCTCTGCATCATTTTAGTTACAAACTGAAATGATTTACTTAGTTATGCATTTATCAATCAATCGCACGATACCTATTCACGTGTTATTATTATTATTATTATTTTTTTTTTTACTGTACACATCTAGCCACTATTTTCTGAAGTCCAAACTCTGTTATTCATTACTTTTTGCATATCCATTCATCCACTTGTACAGCCACTTAACTATCTACCTACCTATCTATCTATCTTTCGTTCCAATCTTTAACTTATTCATATAGCCTTGATGGATGTCTATTTCCGTTTCTCTCTCCGTTACCGAACCTGTCAATCTACAAAACCATCCTTTAAACATATTCTCCAAATCCAATAATCCATCCATGCACCCAAACTCTTATCTACGTATCTATCATTTCACTTCTGCCCACCCGTCCATCGAACTATTCATATACAAAGCCATCTATCTATGTACAATTCCACTCCATGCCTCTTCCCACTATCCTCACAACTTTCTATCTATCCACCATACAAACTATATAGCCTACCTTCCTCTCTACTTATCCACATGTCTATCTACCTACCTACATCTCTATCTACCTATGTATCTGTCAGTCAAACTATCCATTCACCTGCCTGTTCATCTCCAGCTCTCACGCATATACATCTCCCCATTCGCCTACTACCCATCCATCCATCCCTCCACACAACCCCTCGACAAACGGTCCATCACGGCTGTTTTTTCCGCCAGTCTGTTGTCCATCTCCACCCCTTGTTATATGTCCCGCCATGTCACCCCTTTACGCAGTTTGGATGACCTGGGGATAAAAGTAGGTTTGACTGGATGCTACGGTGGGAGAGGTAATGTTACACTGCGGATGTCGAATATGAAGTGTTGATGTTAGAAAAATACGTTATACTCACAAAATGGATGTTATAATGTGGATGTTAAATATACACGGTAGTCGACGTTAGAATATGGATGTATAAATGGCACGTCAAATACGAAATGAATACTGAATATACACTGGATACTGGATCTTGTGGAGTGGATATTACACACATACAGCGTCCTTTGGAATGTGGATATATAAATTTTGGAGTGGATGTAATAGAGGGGATATTAGCTTGGACCTGAGGAAGACTTGGTACCACGGAGAATGTTACCTATGAAGGGGATATGAGAGAATGGATATAGTGAGGATATGATACTCTGGATGCTCTGATGTGTATGTCTGAGGTCGGATATTCAAGAGTATGAATGTTGAAGTGTGAATGATGAACTGTGGCTGTCTTGATGTAAATAATAGTGTAGATGTTGAGAATGGATCCACACAACAGGAAAAAGAAAACACGAACCAGGAAAACCATCACCAGAATACCCAGCGAAAAGGGTCCACACTTCCCTTCACTCATCACACACCAGCCCTCTAAACTCCAGCCTTATCAAATTACCCTGGCACAGACGGGGACAAAAGTTCACCTGATATTTCCCATTTTCCCAATTTACTCTGCTGGCTAACGTTCTTAAGCAGAGAGAGAGATTTACTATGTTTCACTGCTCACATATGATTTTCTCTGACTATATGCCTGGAAGGAGAGTGACGGACATACCCTAAGACGAGGTGGAACAGTAGGCTAAATTTTTTCCCTGACTGTACAATCAAGATAATGCGGAGGGCATCTGGAGGCGTATGGCCAGATGGTGATAAAATAAACAGCCTAAGAAAAGATTAACCCATTCAGTTTGATTACATTTTTTCTTGAATTTTATTTTTTACTGAAATATTACTTTTTGTTACTGCTACCTCCAAGGGATTTTAATATCACGAAACTCTTCTACTAATAAAGGAGAAAAGCAATTTGTAATGCTCCCTCCAGCACGATATTGTATTTCTCGTTTGGTTTCTACTTCCACCAGACGATTTTATTCAGCTTAGGTGAGTCCCAACGCAATGAGGGGATCAGAAACCAGTTTCAGCAACTCCTACAGCAAAAGCATAATCGAAGTGAAGAGGTTAAGGGGGATCTAGATGATTACAGGTGTTTATATGGAGTGTACCTGGAGAGACTTTGTAGTGAAGGGGTTACCGAATGGGTGTGGAGGAAAGAGGGTGTGGATGATTAAAACTGTGTGTGTCTGCAAGGTGTATGGAGTGATCGCGGACTGAACAGTGAGATGTGGAGTATTATGGATGTGTGTGTGTGTGTGTGTGTGTGTGTGTGTGTGTGTGTGTGTGTGTGTGTGTGTGTGTGTGTGTGTGTGTGTGTGTGTGTGTGTGTGTGTGTGTGTGTGTGTGTGTGATTAAGTTAGTCCATCACGGGGAGTCAAGGAGCATCTCGCTAAGTGTTCCCTAATTACGTTACCACCTAATGTGCTCCTTAGAACTTCTTACTGTCTGACTGTATGTGTGTCTGCCCGTCTCTCGGTGCGTATGTGCGTCTGTCTGTCTGTTCCTGTGTGTATACCTGTGTCTGTTTCTGAACTGTATGTCTACCTGTCTCTGTATACATGTTAGCATTTGTTTATGTTTGTTTGTCTGTATGTGCAGTTCAATTCTCGTATGTATGTACTGTGTATGTGTCTGTCTCCGTGTAGTTGTGTCTGTTTGCCTGTATGTATGTCTGTTTTCGTATCTCTGCATTTCTGTCCACACCTGTCTGTCTGTATCTATACCTTTGTCAGTTTCTCTCTCTCTCTCTCTCTCTCTCTCTCTCTCTAATTGAAGCAACGTGTGAAATTAGAAAGATTTAAATCTGATTACAGCCCAGTCGGACTTCTCCTAATGGGGTGTTACATCGTCAACGTTTTTCTTTTACGAACTTAGGTAGCACGAAGAACCAATGACTTTCTTGAGTTATCTGATTTATTTACTTCTCTGTAACAAATGTTTTACAGATGTCTAGAGTCTTTATTCCTTAATCCTTTACCCACAGTGGATCTCACTTCATTAAGAAAAAAATAAAAGAAAAAGAAAATAGAAGGAAAATCGTCATGGCATCAGCTGCAATAAAACACCAAGCTCTTCTTCTTGGTCAAAACTCTAATAAATACACCATATTGTCTTACATCCTCCAAATTTCATTTCCATCCCTCTCACCCTATTCCCTAGATTCTACTTACCTATCCTCTTCCCCTTTTCTCCTGGAAATTAAAAGAAAAATGACTCGTGAGTGAAATCTCTCCATTCTTCTATTTGTCTACCCAGTCACACACACACACACACACACACACACACACACACACACACACACACACACACACACACACACACGCTGACACAAGCACACACACGGAAAATCGCAGGGTAGTGCCAATCTTACTAATAACGATAATACTGTGTACAAAAATACTCTTAAAATATCGTTACGTTTCTTTCAGCCACATATTAAAGTTCGTATCTGAATGGAAGTAAACAGCTCTAGAAATGGCAGGAAGAAACAGCAGGTTGGAGAGAGAGAGAGAGAGAGAGAGAGAGAGAGAGAGAGAGAGAGAATAAGGGTCGTTCTCCAAGGATCAAGGGAGACAACGGGTCATATATCGTGGAACCCCAAGCAGTTTTCTTGTTTATATTATTACAATTTTTTTTATACAAAGGGAAATTCATACGGGAGGAAGCAGGCAGGTCAGCGTAACAGGTAGCTATGGAACCTGAACAGACAATTTTCCTGTGACTAATGTGCATTAAAAAATCAATTCAGAACGTAAAAAAAGGAAAGAAAAAAAAAGGAAACGAAGGAAGGATGAAAGGAAGGATGGAACGCAGGAAGGGAGGAAAAAGAATGAATGAAAAAGTATATAACAAGTACCTACTGTTGTTTTTCCCTTTTGTTCGTGTGTTTCGGGATTACCTCAACGAGTTAGTAAGCAGATGGTTGAATTATTCCTTTTATTTTTCACTGACTTATGGCCTCTCTTATCCAAATTACCCAGGCAGGTCGGTAGTCGTTCGGCCTAAACTTTTTATTTTCACAGACATTTTAGCTGATATATAATCGTTTGAGGATGACAGAATTAAAGTCTATAAAATGGAAGATAACTGATATGTATTGTGCACAGATTACATTAAATTCAGGTACTGCATGGGGAAAAGTTTGGGGTACTTTTCTCGACTGTGAATGTTTGGTCTCGGCATTCCGTCAAAACAATAAACCAAGCTTTGAGACGGAAATAATTGGCAGTTTTCTGGGCTGAGGAGCAACACAAATCGCAAAACTTGCCATTAGATTAGCGTTAAGGTTGGTCATCATTTTGTCGGGTGATTTTTCTCTCCTAAGGCTAATGGGGGAGTTATGATTCTCAATTATATTAAATGATGTAAACAGTTACTAGGGTATTTGATTTAAAGGAGATGGAGATTTCTGTGGGCCATATTACACATGCGAAAGAGAGAGAGAGAGAGAGAGAGAGAGAGAGAGAGAGAGAATGGGGGGAACAAACCCCCAATTTTTACATCATTAGTGAAACAAATGATAGCAAATAAAAAGAAGTTAGATACAGAGCAATACAACCTAACCATTCCCTACCCCAACATCTGTGTATAAACTGATCGTCACAAATTAGGCGATTGTCTGCATCTTGGCGTCCTCAGTTTTAATCATACAGTCATAAGTATCCTCTTCAAACATAAAACACTGACTGTAGACCATTTTACATGTCACTAGATGATATAAAACAAACTGGATACGGCATAAGGAATAGACGAGGCTTCAGAACATAAATACTTCACGTCTGATAAATAAGAGGGAAATAAGAATGAAGTATATTTTTTTCCCGCCGTCAGTATGAAAAAATAAATCTCCCTTGGACAGCCAGATAAATGGAGATTCGTATCCTCTCTCTAGACATCCTACAGCAATTATTCTATTTGTCTATCTACTGTCAGACGTCCGATGCAATATTTTCTTCAGTGGTCTTCATAATAACCCGTATTCTCGTCAGTACTTTAGACTTACCAGTATCCCCTCTCAGTGGCCGATTGTGTATATTAACCCCATCACTACGACAACGTCCTTTACATTTTACCCAGCCTAACGTCATATAATTCTATTCAGCTTCAGTGAAACTTTTCGAACCTAGGGGCACGATCCAGCCTCCGTTAACCCCTTGACTAGTAGGCGTCTACCCCCCCCCCCAAAAAAAAAAAAAAAAAAAATCGGCTGGAGGAAGCGTGAATATAACCTGAAAAAAAAATAATAATAATAATCATCTGGCGAAAGAGTTAAGCCTTTATAATCCCTTGCACGTCATATATATTTTTTCAATGACTACAAAGATTTTATCAATAACATCTACGTGCACAATGATTTTTATTTTCAGTGTACATTCTCTGTTGTGAAAGATGTTTTAACGAAGGATCTTGAGCCAACGACAATACAGCCAAATAACTTCTCCATGGTTCTCTATTACACCCTCACTTGTGTCACCTCAATACTTTCCCCCATAACGCGGATATTAAGGTGTAAGGAGCAAAATGCTGTACATCGCCGTGTACCTCAAGGCAATGATTGTACGGTCCAATTATGTCACCATGGTTCTCCATTGCAGCTCATCATCACTTCCTTCCCCGTCATCCAAGGCCACCCTCCCTCATGTAATTCACGGGTTCATCCATCCACCTCGTCTTCTGGATTCCTCTCATTCACCCTTCGACCTTGTTTTTTATCACACTTTCATTGCTAGTTTTCAGTCACACTTTTATTTTACTTTTTTTTTTCAATCACACTTTTATTTAATGTTATTTTTCAATGACACTTTTATTTAATGTTATTTCTCATTCGTTCCATTTGCCATCTCAACACACACACACACACACACACACACACACACACACACACACACACACACACACACACTTACTAGACAAAGAAAACAGCCCGCAAATCTAAAACCCTTAAAAGACTTGGGAAAGCTACTTAATTTATTCTTACAATCCCCACACGATATTACTCAGCTTAAAAATGGTTTCTAGTCTTCTAAGGGTTAAAAAACAATCTAATATAAACCTTCCACGACATGAAAATTCTTTGTTACTGTATTCTCCTTTCCGTCAGTCGACTGTATCCATCTTAAGACTGGCTTCTCGAGTCATACAAGACACCCTGTATATCCAATTAGCAAGTGTTATTCAATAAGTTTTGTGTATATGGACTTTCCAGAGAGCGTCCAGCTAGTGTATTGGAGTGTTTATACCAAAATACACTCATTTTATAACCCTAACACAAAGAAATTATGTAGCATTTCTTACATAAAACACCATATTAATTATGCATAGGTAAAACAAGTCCCTGAAAAGCACACACATATACACTTAGCAATGTTTTATGGCGGAAATCTGCAAGAATATTAAACAGACTGGAACATCAATACTTAAACCAAAGGAAGTAATAATAATATGTACTTACAAAATGGAGCATCAATGGACGAACACGGTCTCTCCATCAACTCACCTGAAACAAAGGAAACAGTACAATAATTACCATTACACCATTATGTAGGCAAAGTAGTACATGTAACTCGCTCAACACAGGAATATTGCTTTTATCCTCTACAGTAGCAAAATTCTCCCAAAGAAGAAAATCGTTCAGCAGAAATAGAAATACGGAGAAAGAGAGAGAGAGTTTAACACCTCAACGTACCCATCTTTCCCCCGCCGTACTGAAGGAGTTTCTAGCACCTTTCACACCCACACACCTCTCCTAAAGTGAATAACAGCCTGGTGACAAAAAATATAATCCTATTCCATCGCTAGGTCACCGTCTCCCACCCACCTCAACGTACCCATGTTTCCCGCATCGTCAGTCTTCCCGTCATTATAATAAATTTTTTCTCCACCTGTTTTGCTCTGGCGGGAGACCAAAGAAAATATAAGGACTGTTTCTAGCCTCCTCACTGATACAGGCCTCCCATACAATAAATTTGGTGGTTAAAAGACTATTATACACACAGAAGGTATCGTATTAAAGTTACGAGTCCCTTTTCACATTACATGCCTCCCTCAGGATGAATAAAATCGTCTAGAGGTAGAAGGAATAAGGTACGGATAAAGAAAACGCTATCGTACTCAAGAAGTCACTGGTCCCTCTCCCAGCAACAGGACTCCCCTAAGATAAATAAAATTGTTATTAAAAAAAAAAAAAGTTGAAAAAGACTTCCCCGAAATCAATCCTTCATTTCTACAGTATATACTGATGTTGTAAAGGAAGCGTTTTTTTATTTTTTTTTTCCATCTTCATCCTACAGTTCATCTTACCTTGGCCCAGATTTTCTTCTTTTTGCAGCTTATTTCACATAGCTCACCGGCAAAGTAAAACAATACTACCCCTTAACTTCAATTCCACAGCAATTCTTCGTGGCTGGCATCATATTCAAGTCTTAATCAAATATTATAACTCTGCACTAAAGCTGCAGAGATGGCACTTTTAGGTCAATTAATGTGAAAAGAGTATAGAGGCTTCCCATACAAAAAAAAAAAAAAAAAAAAAAAAAAAAAAAAAAAATCGTCTGGGAGCACAAAGGAATACGAGTAAAATACACAAGGTCACTGTACCCTGTGCACCTCAACGTACCCACCTTTGTCCTATCGTAAACCTTGACGTAATTATGATGGATTTTGCTTCAATATCTATTTTGCTCTGGCGAGGGAGGAAGGAAAATATGAGGCCGGGTGCCTGCGTGAGTAATTGGCAATAAATCACGTCACTTACGAAGGCAAACAAGTGAGTCAATGGCAGCTCGTTTCTCACCCCTCCATACACGTCTGAGTCTTTGTCCGTCATGGAAGGCGATACATTTATTTGTAAACTCTCTACGTAAGCTTACATCCGTCTTTCATTACTATATTTTCAAGAGAAGAGATGTGGAAGCCAAGATGATGGTCTGATGTAATAAGCGACGAATGAATAAGCATGACAGGGAAGTCGATGAAGCAAAATAACTGCAGAAGGATAAAATGGATCAATGAAACATCTACAGATACAAGCAACGCAAGGGCCAAACTGTTTTTACAACTTGACACTCGACGAAATGGGTCTCGTCCTTATGTGTTCTAAGAGCTGAGCGTAACACAATCAACTGAAGCTCATAATATATAAGGCTTTCCCCTATGAAGCAGAAGCCCATAATTTTGAACGCTACAGTAATGAAGGAGATGTATATCCCATTTCACTGGGTACCCAATTGATAGTTCTCCTACTTTTGTGCTTCCCATTTCCAATTTTTGGTTCTTAGTCATTAATACTGGGAAAGAGTGAAAATCATGTGATAATATTCAAAGTTACTAAAGCACCAAAGCTTCACAGGTATGGTAGAGTCCCGTCTAACGAAGTAGGCAACAGATAAGGGCGTTTGCATGGCACAGACTCCGTGGCGCCTATTACACAGAAATATATTTTTGCTTATTGCACCGTAGCATTCTCTTACGTTATTAATATCGCATTGATGCCGATAGAGTAGTGACAGGTGGTGGCGACCTTCATCCAATCACCTGCTGCAGTGCTATCTACCTCTTCCTTAGGTGACTCTACCTTGAGTGATAAGCTGAATGGTTTGCTGTAACCCAGAAACCATTTTCAGCACTGAGTGGTAATCATATAACTATATAACGGGGTGATGTGGGTACCCCTGTTAACTGGATGGAGAGATGCAAATGCGGTGTCCTCGATCCAGGAACCAAACCTCCTCATTCTTCCCCGCGCCTCGCTATGGTGAGGTGGTCTGCCGCAACACAACATCGGTTCACTGCATGGGACCACCCTACACGGGCGACTGCTTGCTCACAGTTGGGTCTGGGTCTGCTCGACTATACAGACCAGAGTTACTCTACTGCTACTACAGCTACTATCGACAGAGTTTGCACTGATGACATACACAATGATACTGAGGTGTCATGCGCAGAATACACCACTAAGGACTAAGTGTTATGAAATCTCTAAAACCACTCAAATTACAACCCAGTCAGTGACCCGGAACAGAATCATTGTTGTCAATGAGGGACAGCACAGGCACTTGATCTCCTATTGTTCCAACGCTAATCCACAGGTTTACCCACGACACATCTCTCGTGTGTGTGTGTGTGTGTGTGTGTGTGTGTGTGTGTGTGTGTGTGTGTGTGTGTGTGTGTGTGTGTGTGTGTGTGTGTGTGTGTGTGTGTGTGTGTGTTATGCCCTCTGTTGGCTTAAAAAGATCAATATGGGAATGTAAGCCCCTACTTTTTGTCAGAAGGTACCACAACATCTATAGTTATTACACTTAATTGGCCTGCATCTCACATTACAGAGAGTAGTTTGCAATGATACACAGAAGTCCGAATCGAGCTATATGTATCAGGTGTATCAGAAATTATCGTTAAAAAAAAAATAAAAAAAAATGGGGGCTTACCTTCTGCATCCCTAATTGAGTTTTAAACATATGGTCGTAAAAATCATCTTGCTTAGGTTACAGTAAGTCTATCAATCTCATTCAGAAAAAAAAAAATTATAAGAAAAATAGTTAAGCCTTTATTTACATCCTTTTTCATGTCTTCTATCAGGAATTAGGAAACAAAATACTGTGCATGGGGAATAGTTAAGACTTTGTTAACGTTTTTCATCCTGTATTCTCTCAGCTCAGTTCAGAAACAAAAGACTGTCTTCGGAAATATGTAAGACTTTCTTTACCCTACTCTTCCTGTATTTAGATTTACTGGCGCGGAACGATCGTAAATCTCTCACGGATGACACAGATGTAAGACTTTTAACCCCAGAGGACGTCATCCTTAATGTAACCTTACCACATCCAGGCGATTTTATTCAGCTTGGGATGGATTTCTCGAACCATAACCTCGCCTAAGGCACCTTAATTTAACTTAACCAAACCCACTTTCCCACTCAACCATAACCTCATCTAACGCACACTAATTCGAGTTAATCAATCAAATCCACTTTATAATCTAACCCAGCCCACCCTAACCTAACCTGACTGACTTAACCCACCCTACCATAACCTCACCTAAGGCACCCTATACATCTCTTCTTTAAGGCACCCTAATTTAACTTAACCAAACCCACCTTAATTTAAACTCACCTAACCCAGCCCACCCTAATTTAATCTAACCCAACCTGACCTGACCTGACCCAGTGCACTCAGCCTTGGCGACATTACCCTCCCACTTCCACCAAGCCAGGTCATTAATCTTAACCTGAGGCACTTCCCCTCTGACACTGCGGTCCCCTGGCTCTCTCTCTCTCTCTCTCTCTCTCTCTCTCTCTCTCTCTCTCAACCTGATTATACTATATTATTCAGTCCTGCGAAATGAAAAAATAATTTACAAAGACCTTTAGAAAGCCCATCTTACATTAAAATGATTTTTTGTAAGAAAATACAATTAATGATGTTTTCCTTATTTCTTTACTTTATAACTTTCACTTGGTACCTTCCCAATACACACACACACACACACACACACACACACACACACATTACACTGCATACGAAAATATATATATAGCATCTAAGAACAACGTTTTCCCAAGCCAAACCATCACGGGACCCGGCACACCTCGCTTCCAATCCATCCCCAATTCGTTCCTTCACACACTTCAGCACATCCCAGACGTCGCCTACCCTCTCAAGAATACCATGCACAATTTCTCACACTTCTGCACCTCTTATTTCCCTTTGGACTGTTCTTTTTCTCAATTTTTCATCGCCTCCTTTCTTATCATTCCTTCTCGTATTTTTGAATTTTCGCCTCGTCTCATGTCGGTTCTCCCTCCCTCTCTCTCTCTCTATCTATCTATCTGTCTATCTATATATCTATCTACCTATCTCATTTCGTTTCCTAATTAGTGGCTGAATACATCCATCATTCTCTCCCTCCCACAAGCATTTGCCTATTTTCATCTCTCTCTCTCTCTCTCTCTCTCTCTCTCTCTCTCTCTCTCTCTCTCTCATATTAATAGGTTTATATATATATATATATATATATATATATATATATATATATATATATATATATATATATATCCATTGTACCCAGGCATGTTTAACTCAGTCCCTGTCCCTTCATTTCTGTCGGGTGGTCTAGCAGTTGCCTTGCTCCCCTACGTACGTACTAGTTAAGACAGTGACCCGTATTCTCGTCGACTTAGAACGTTTATTAACACCTTTCTTTCAGCGATTAAACTACATGTTACGCATTATCATTTTCTTGTATTTTATGGCAAATCAGCAACAGCATTATGCGCAAAAATAACAGAGAACAGAACAATAACGCGCCATCTGCAGAAAGAAAAAAAAATCACTGAGGAGAAGGTTCTAGAATGCCTCTTAAGCACTCGAGAAGACGGTCCAGCATCAACCTTGGATGAGGCTGACATTATTCATTTCTATGTCAGTACTGTGGCTCATGATGCACAGAGCTTCGAGATATCGAATGCTTAACTTCTGAATCGCAAGATGCCTCCTTTGGACTGAATTACATTGCCTGGATGTATCAGTATAAAAATAAAGATAACACTGTGCTAAGGGGTCCGAGGAAATAGCTTAACACCTGCGTACTATGACAAGCCTTTAATAACCTAATGAATATCGCATCGCAGGCTCTTAAGATACAGTAATATTATGACAACGTCGTAGAAGAACGAATAGGTGTTTTTAAATCATATTTCTCATATATATCGCCCACCTTTACAAGTCGGAGCGATAATGGTTTTGCCCGTCTGTGTGTGTGTGTGTGTGTGTGTGTGTGTGTGTGTGTGTGTGTGTGTGTGTGTGTGTGTGTGTGTGTTCCCATTATATCTCATGAATGGCTTGAGCTATCAACATGGAACCTTCAGGGTAACATGATACGCCCAAAATCTTGGACGAGTTTGAAAATAAGCACATGGGATCAAGGTCAAGGTCATCAAAATGGCTGCCAAAGGTCAACTACTTTTATTGCCCGCTTTTAGAGCCATTATATCTCATGAACAGCTTAAGCTATCAACATGGAACCTTCAGGGTATCAAGATATGGCCGAAATCTTGGACTTGGCCAACAGCAAATTCTGGAGGGCGATTTAGCATTCGGCTCCCGAATGCTTTTCTTTCATTTCATTCAGTCGTTCTATTTCTCTCGGCTTCCCTCCTCACACCTATGTCGTAACACCATAGTCCTTTCCTTTGAACTCTTTTCTATACTGGTGCTCACCTTCCCGCTTGCAATTTTCACTTCTCCTCACCTTCATAACCCTCAATCCTGTCTCCCTCCCTCCATCCACAATGCACTTTTCTCTCCTCTCTCCCTCTCACCCTCACTACCCTCCTTTCTTTTCTCCCTTCCTCTTACTCTCTTCATTCCCTCCATCTCCTTTCTCCCTCCCTCTCGCTGTCACTCTCCTCACTCCCCGTCAATAACCCAGCCCATTAAACCATAAGGCCACTTTTTACTAAAACACCCAATGGAAACTCAGGCTTAAACTGCTTCTCTCCCTCTTCCCTTCCCAAGCTTCACCTCTTTCACTTCCTCTCTTAGACATTCTCTTCCCTTACCAAGCTTCACCTCTTTCTCTTCCTCTCGTAGGTATTCACTTCCCTACTAAAGCTTCTTTTCTTTTCCTTTCGTTGGTATTCTCTTCTCTTCCCATACTTCACTTCCTCTCCTTCCTCCAAGGCATTCATTTCCCCACCCAAACTTCACTTCTTTTCATGCTTCACTTCCTTCTCTTCCGTCAAGACATTCATTTCCTCACCCAAACTTCACTTCTTCCCATGCTTCACTTCTTTCTCTTCCTCCAAGACATTCATTTCCCCACCCAAACGTCACTTCTTTTCATGCTTCACTTCATTCTCTTCCTCCAAGGCATTCATTTCCCTTCCAAGACCTCATTCCACTCTATCGTGTCCTTCAAAAGCTTCATTCTGACCCTACTATTCCTTCAAAGGTTCGGCACTCTCCTCTACCTCCCCTTTGATGGTTTCTTTGCCACCTTTACCTTCCTTTCTATGGCTTCAGTTTTCTACCCCTATGTTCTGTCTACTTTAACTTGGCCTATAATCGCTATCTCCCCATACTGAATGCTGAACTGTAACACGAGACTGACACTAGAATATGGTGCTCGTCATGAAGAAGTGCTGTGGAAAGGGTGTAGAGTCAAAATACCCGTATTTTCTTAAGAGTACGACTAAGCTACAGGAAATAACCTGCAAAAGGACAAACAATTTCCCCAAGCTAAAGTGGCTGAAGTAAAACAGAAAACCTGGGCCAAGCTAGTGTAAAAGATCAATAAGAAATATATTGTTAAAAGTACTGTGCGTCATTATAATAAAAGGCTTAACGCTTCAATTCTGCCTCTCCCACGTCCCTCTTTCCACCTACTCCTTCATTCTCTCCATACCTGAAGTCTGTTGTCCATATTCTTGTTGCATGAGGAGGCTAACTAGCGCCTCTTCCTTGGCGATTTATTTTTTAACATGCCTGGTTAGTACTGCCATGTGCGTTATTTATGCAGAGTGTGGCGGTATTAAAATGCGAGCACATAAGAGGATAGGTGTAATAGGCAAATAAGTCGCTTAGGAAGGCGTGTTAGGGAGCTTCCTTATCCGGAGAGAATACTACCCTTTCTCTCCTCGGCCATTTTCACCTCTCTCTCTCTCTCTCTCTCTCTCTCTCTCAACTTACTCAGTTCTAATTTTCAGTATCCTCCCCTTCCACAGCCACCTCACAATTATTTTATTCTCCCCTCTCCCCCTCCCAAAGCACCATTCTTCTTCTACCAACCAAAAGAATCCCCCCTGCCTACCCCTACCTCCCAAACAAAGAGTCACCCCTTCCCCTTCTTCTTCTCCCCCTCTTACCTGATCTCATTTTTCTCTACCAATCCCTGCCTCCCTTTCTCCCCATTCTTATAACCAATTCCTCACCTACCTCCTTTCTATGTTTCTTCCCCCCTCCTTTATCCACCTCCCAAGTTTCTTCTTCCCTTTTTTACCTTCCTCTCCCCTCAGAAATTCCGCTCCTTCCCTTCTCCCCCTCCAAATCTTTACCCTTCCATACCCATCTCCTCATTCTTTCTTTCCTCCCAAACCACCCCAACAAACATCTTGACTTTTTCCTACCTCCCTATCTAAGTCTCTCTCTCTCTCTCTCTCTCTCTCTGTCTCTGTCTCTCTCTCTCTCTCTCAACCACCACACCTTTCCTTTCCAATCTTCTCTCTCCCCTTCCCCTACCTTACCTCTCTCACCCTATCGTGCGACACTCCATAAATCTAACAAGCTATTAGTCACCCAGGCCTCTGTGTACATTTTAATTAATGTCAGGTGAGAGAGAGAGAGAGAGAGAGAGAGAGAGAGAGAGAGAGAGAAACATAACTGCCTATTTTTATCAAGGGAGAGGGGGGAAGAGTCCATCACCCATCAACTCAAAACAATGCTATCTACAGGTAAATCTACACTGAATGACAAGACAAAGGATTTCCTGGAGCCCGCAAAACCATTCATTACGCTGGGTGGTTACCATATCACCCCGTATTCCCTGAGGGCACAAGTAAAAGGGAGGAGGTAGTAGGGATCAGCAGTACGTCACCCGCCACATTAAATTGCTGGTTAAATTAGTGACAAAAATGCTGGTCAGAATTACGTGCCTGAAATCACTTTAAATAGAATCATCATGTTACAAGGAACTCTTGCACCAAAAAAGAATCACGCACACATACACACACAACCTCATTATCATTATGCTACCCCATTAATCTTCCTCAGCATACACACACACACACACACACACACACACACACACACACACACACACACACAAACTCATCACTTCACATACACCACCAACCTTCAGCCTCGAACCCACAAGCACCACAACACACATACACACCATTCTCTCTCTCTCTCTCACAAACTGTTCCATCAACACACTCATTATCATCATCTCACTGCCTAACACACACACACACACACACACACACACACACACACACACACACACACACACACACACACACACAGCCATTTTCACCAACCATCATCATCGCATTCCCTTCCTCCCCCCCTCTCTCTCTCCTTATCCGTTCCCTCCATGAAAAAAAAAAAAGGCATTGAAAGTTTCCGTATGAGAAACTGGATACTGCATGAACAATTCTCAAAAGCAACTATTTCCCACTCCCTTTGTGTCTCTCTCTCTCTCTCTCTCTCTCTCTCTCTCTCTCTCTCTCTCTCTCTCTCTCTCTCTCTCTCTCTCTCGTCCAATCTGCTTCACTACCTCTTTTCTCTCTAGCTTCCCATTATTTCTTCCATCCGTCTATCTCTCTCACACCTTCTCCATCCTCCCCGAATTCCATCTCCCCTCCACTCTTACCGTCCCTCCATCTTCCACATTTTCCCCTCCTGTCTCTCCACCTTACGGCGTCTCTCCACTTTCATCATAATCCCTTCCATTCCATTTCTAAGCTTCCCTTTCCTTGTATTTTTTTTTTACGTTTTCTTCCTCCATCCTTCTTTCTTTCATCTCCGTTTCCTATACTAACTCTCTCTCTCTCTCTCTCTCTCTCTCTCTCTCACACACACACACACACACACACACACACACAGACACACACACACACACAATCCCTCACTCTCTATCTTCATTTACACCTCCACCTTTGTAATCCTTAGTCTTCTGTCTCTTCATCCTCCATTCCTCCTACTCTACCTCCCTAACCCTCCATTCCATTTCCATCTCTCCCTCTCTCCTCCACATCCCATCCCCCTTACCACCCTCTTCCTTCATGCTATATGTCTCTCCACTCTTTACTTCCATTCTGTTGTTCATTTAGCCTCAGTTCTCTTGTTCATTCTGTTCTCCACTTCTTGTTCCATCTCTTCTCTATGTCCTCCTCCACTGCACTGTTCATTCTCCTCTTCATTCCCCCCTCCACCTCCCTTGCTCTCTACTTCACACTTTCTTCCATATTCCCGACCATCTATTCTTTCCACACCTTCCTTGCCCACTGCTTCCCTCACAGCCTCGTCGTTCTTCTCTCTAGCTCCCTAACACTCCATCCTACATACTCCTCCCTTTCCCTCCTCCTCTCTCTTCACCACCCTTGCTACCCCCTTTGGTCCACCTTTTTCCTTTTCCCTCCTTCCTGGTGCAAGAGGGACGCCTTCAAGTGGTGCCACTGATATAATAACCGGGCGGCTCCTCTGCTCTGTTATACAAGCGTGACCAAACTCCCTCCCCAGCCACGAAAGAAGGATGGGGGATTGCAGGAGACGGGTAGCTTCAGTCTTCAGCCCATCGGGTTCACGTTCGCATGAGGCTGAGGTAATAACATCAACACAACAAAAAGAACACAACAAAAACAACAATCTCTGTCTCCTAGCTCCCTAAACCTCTTCTACCTACACCTGCCTCACTCCGCACCTTCCTCCTCACCCTCCATTCTTCCCCTTCCACCCTTACTCTATCTCTCTCTCCCCTCGCTCACTCTCCGGCCTCTTCCCCCTCTCGACAGCGTCAACAAACTATAAATTCCCACAAAAACAAACGGAACAAACACTGCACGAATATTGGCTGGACACAACAAGAAACACGAATATCAAGGAGAGGCATTGTACTCTTTTTACCTTAACTTCCCAAAATTTTCAGGTATCTTAAGTGGTGATCTTTAAAAAATATATTAACGCTAAAATATGGCACTGGTCACAAAGAAGCACTATGGACAGGAAGCAGACCTTTTAGCGATTTTTTTTCTTCCACTGAGCTACGTGAAATATATATGCAGTAAAGGGACGAAAATCTGGCCTAATTTAAGGTGAAAAGAATATAGCTCTACCTAGGATCAAGTTTATCTTAAGTTTTGATACAAGGATCTTTTTTTCAATATCTCATGAATTTCTTCTTCCCCTCACGTTATACTACTTCAACATGAAATTTTAAGAAGACTACAGGAGTTTGTATACATTTGGTTTAACCCTCTGTCCTTCTTGAGGTGAATCTAGCCATCTAGCAGAGGCAAGAATTAAAAAAAATAAATAAATAAATAAACTGCAGAGGTTAATTATGAAGTTCTGTAGTCTTTAGTGTGAGACGTACTTTTTAAGCTGAATAAAGTCGTCTGGCGTGAAAGAGAGAGAGAGAGAGAGAGAGAGAGAGAGAGAGAGTGTGTGTGTGTGTGTGTGTGTGTGTGTGTGTGTGTGTGTGTGTGTGTGTGTGTGTGTGTGTGTGTGTGTGTGTGTGTGTGTGTGTGGCCGTTTTCTCTTAACCAAAGTTTGATTTAAGCTAGCATTCTCGTCAGTTAAGGATGCCTCCTAACTCCTCTTCCCAAGCGATTTATTTTGCTTATTACACCTTATTGCTCTCTTCTGTGTAACATACATCCCTCTAAATTTACCATACTCTGCATAAATAACGTACAAAACGATGTTAACCAGACGTATAAAAAAAATCGCTATGGAAGAGGTGTTAGGGAGCTTCCATAACTGATGAGTATATGGGCCCCTTCACTGACCTCTTCATTAGTAGAATCTTCTGTTAAAATAATCGTCTGGTGATAGTGTGAATGACGTTACGCCCTCGTCCTGAAGGGGTTAACAGTCCCCCAAGGGTTTAAGTATCATTAATTACGTAATGTATGTTAAACAATTCAGACGATTTTATTCAACTTAGAATCACCTCGTAGCAATGGGTAAAATAAATCGCTCTCTTACCCGTCTCAGTACGAGGATGTCTCCCGTATCTTATTTAGGCTATGCTGCCATCAGACGATTTTATTCAGCACAGAATCACCTCAGGGCAATGGGTAAAAAAAAAAATCGCTCTCTTATCCCTCTCAGTACGATGATGTCTTCCGTATCTAATTAATGTTGCCACCAGATGATTTTACTCGGCCTGAGATAGACTCCTAATAGTGATGAGGCTTTTATTTCACTGGTCTGAGCCTGAAAGAACATCGACTCAGGCTTAAAGGAGCAACGAAATGAGCACCACACCACAAAATTACCATGAAACAACACCACCAAACTCATCTCCTCCACCTCACATTTTCACTCAAACGCGCACCTCACCCCCTCCTTCGCCCGCCAGCTCATTTCACCACCAGCCCGCCTCAAGTACCTACCCCAAGCAGTAACCCCGAGAGAAAGTGGCTTCGGCAGAATAACAACTAATTTACCTCGCTAACTTACTTTATTTCTCCACCTATGAACTCTCTCTGGCTACCATAAATCTCTCAGGTGAATAAAATAGTCTGGTGTTATCTGATTGACAAAGAGAGTGTATGTGAGTGAGGTGGAGGGGGGAAGAGGGAGGGGGAGGCCGAGGATGAGATGGAGGGATGGGGTGGAGAGGTATATGTGAGAGGGGGGTGTGAGTTGGGAGCAGGGCAGTGAAATGGCGGGGGACAGGGCGACTTGGAGGCGATTTGTTTGTGGCCACCCCAAACGGAATTGAGGCGTCTGGCAATAGATAGATAGATAGATAGATAGTTATCTGGAACCGAATACTGAGTTGGGAGGGTTAATGGTGAGGTGAAACATTCTCAAGCTATTATACTCATTTTCAGCTGAGTAAAATCGTCTGCCTTTAACTGCAATCGAGGACCCCAACTGTCCCGACTTTGAGAATGTTAATACAACTCCACAGCAGTAGTAAACGGGCCAAATTTCACCACCTCAGTTACAATAATCACTGGAAAAAAAAGGCTTGCTTATAAACAGTTCTCATTTATTCAAGAAACTCTCTCCTAAAACTCTCCAATTATCTAAACTCCCTTATTCTTAAAATCTCCTACAATCCATCCCTCCAGGCTCTCTCTCTCTCTCTCTTTCTCTTCCTTTATAATACTCTTTCTAACTTGTTTCCCCTTCCTAAATTCCCTACACCCCATTCTTCTCATTCTCTCCTAAAAATCATCCGTTCTGAAACTCTACTCACTGAAAGCTCCATTTTTTCTACAATTCCCTGTATGCTACCTCTTCCTCTCTCCCTTACAGCACCTCCCTTTCCCCCTTCATTCCTTCAATCCCCTATACTTCGCCTCACACTCCCTTTATCCTAAAACTCCTCCCTTTTTGTAAATTTCCTTACTCATATAACCCCCTGTACCCCATCCTCTTCTCCCTTGTTCTACATTCATTTTCCTAAACCCCATCATATATTTAATCCCTCATACACCACCTCTCCTTCTCCTTCCTCTCAAGACAGCAGATATTACGATTTCATGATGATATTAAAACTTCATGACTGTTAAGCTTAATTTCCCATTCAAATAAAATGAAACAATCCAGCTCGCAATACTGGTCCAATTTAACATACCCCCCCCTCGCCTCTCTCTCTCTCTCTCTCTCTCTCTCTCTCTCCCTCCAAACTCCATCTCTCCTCCAAATCCTCCCTTTACTAAACCTCCCCTAAACCCATAACACTCTATAAACCGCCTCTCCCACACCTCCCTTTATAAACCCCTCTACAGCACATGAAACTCCCTTAAACCCATAACCCCTTATAAACCGTCTTTAATACCCTCCATATAAAACTACCTTAAACCCATATCCCCCTATAAACCGTCTCTCCCACACCATCCTTTGTAAATCCCTCTACATTAGAACTCTTCCCCTTCCTCTAACTTTCTTAAAACCTATAATCTCCTCCCTCAATGTACTCTCTCTCTCTCTCTCTCTCTCTCCACTAATATCAGAAGGTCATGAATGTTTTTAAGGGCTAAATTTTTGTTATAAATGAGGATAAAGAAGCTACGTCGTCATATCAAGCCAGCCTCTCGGTGGTAATGGCGTCTGGGTGGAGTGGCAGAGGTGAAGGAGGTGGAGAGGTGATGGGGTGTGCTGGGAAGGTTATAGTATGAGAGAGAGAGAGAGAGAGAGAGAGAGAGAGAGAGAGAGAGAGAGAGAGAGAGAGAGAGAGAGAGAGAGAGAGAGAGAGAGAGAGAGAGAGAGAGAGAGAGAGAGAGAGAGAGAGAGAGAGAGAGAGAGAGAGAGAGAGAAGAGGAACATGTAGGGTGAGGAGGAAAGAGAAAGATGGCAGGAGGGAAAAGAGACAAAGGAAAGGAAGGGGGGGAAAGAAAAAGAAGACGAGGAGAAAGAGAGGCAGGAAAGGAAAGCAGGAAGGAAAAAGAGGAAGGGAAGGAGGAGAGACGGAGGGAAGGAAAAAGAGGAAGGGAAGGAGAGACGGAGGGAAGGAAAAAAAGACACGGGGAAGGAAGACAGAGGAAAGGAAGGGAAGAAAGAGAGACTTGGAAGGAAGAGAGGAAAGTAAGACAGGGAAAGGGAGAAAAGAGAGACAGAGGAAAGGCAGAGAAAAAATAAATAAATGGAAAGAAGGGAGGAGAGAGATGCAAAGGGAGAATAAAGATAGGAAGAGAAGGCTGGGAGGAGTGGCTGTGATGAAGATGCAGGTGTGATGGGCTGTCCAGGGAGGGTTACTGCGTTCAATGGATGAAAGGGAGAGAGCTAGAGAAAGGGAGGAAAGAGGAAGAGAGGAAAGGAAGACAGAGAGAATGTGAGGGCAGGCAGAGGAGGATGGAGAGGAGGAATAGATACAAGGGAGGGGAACAAGGGGGGAGGAGAGACAGTTGGAGGAAGGGAGATTTAGGTGGGAGGGTGGGGTTGCTGGAAGGGTTACTGTGTCGATTGGAGAAAAGGGAGAATATGGAGGGAGAGAAGAAAGACAAAGAATAGTAAACAGGGAAGAGAGAGAGAGAGAGAGAGAGAGAGAGAGAGAGAGAGCACGGGGGTGGGGGGGGTGGAAGAAGGAATGAAGGTAGTCCACCGGGAGTACAGATAACAGGAGGCCTGTTGGTCGGTAACGAGGTTATATGCTGGGGTAAACTAATTACACTAAATATCTTAAAGTCTGCTGCTGCTGCTTCTGCTGTTGCCCCAGGCTCATCTGAAAGTAAACTCGGTGGACTGCAGGCTATAGCTGTTCTGCACTCCACATACTTCCTGGAGGGTGATAGAGAGGGAGTTGAGGGATGTTCTTATAACTGGGCTAAACAAGGAAGAGACAGAAAAAAAAAAATGAAACGGATGAAAGAGAAAGAATGGAAGAAGAGAAACAGGAAAACAGGAAGGGCAGAAACACAGGAAGGAAGCAAGAAAGATACGGAGAGAAAACAAATGTGTGAAGAAAACGAGGAGTAAAAACACAAACGAAGATGGGATGGACAGAAAAGGAAGAAGGGAAGTCAATAAGAAGAGAATGAAGAGAGAAAATGGGACGGAAAAGAGGTGGGACAAGAAACAAGTTAGAGAGAGATACACTACCACAGAGAAGTGAGTGGGTGTGTATTCTGGTGATGGGGTAATGTTAGGCGTTATTACCGGAGAGGGAGGAGATAGAAAGTGAGACAGGCAGAGAGAAAAGGAAACGAGGGAGGGTGGGAGGGAGAGTGGGAAATGGAGTGAGAGACAGCGAGACAGATGGAAGAGAGAGATAAAAGACAACACCCGAGTGGAGTGAGTGGGTGTGTGGTGTGTGTAGTCTGTTGATGGTGGTGTTGTTGGGTGTTAGTACCAGAGAGGAAGGGAGGGGGTGCCGAGGGACAAGGATATATGGAAGATGAGAAAATCAGAAAGCAAGAGATGGAAAAGAAAGACAGAGAGGAGCCAAAGTGAGACAGACAAGTACGAAAAAAGGGTTGGGAAGGAGAAAGGGAGTGAGACAAGGAGGGAATAAAGAGGTAATATACAGTGTGTGTATGTGTGTGTGTGTGTGTGTGTGTGTGTGTGTGTGTGTGTGTGTGTGTGTGTGTGTGTGTGTGTGTGTGTGTGTGTGTGTGTGTGTGCGTGTGTGCGCGCGCGCGTGCGCGCGCGCGCGCGTAGGTGGGTGTGGGTGTATACTGTTGATGGGGGTAATGTGGGATGTTATTACCGGAGCAGGAGCCAACGCGGCTGTATAATACCACCATTATGGTATGGAGGGAAAGGGCTCTTCTATGTCATGAGGGGCTTTACTGGTTTATAGTTCGTATCTTTATCGTTTCCACACCTTAAGTTTCATTGGCTCTCTCCCGAAACATTTTGCTCATACGGTCATATGAGTGTTATTTGTTATGCATTTCTAGTTTCTCCCTCTCAAACACATGACTATACGTCGTTCGTCTGCTCGCATGCCAATTAACTTGAAACACGAGAACGAAACTTTCTGATAATACGACCAGATCCCGTTTTATCTGTTCGTTTATGGGCAAACATATACAAGTAGGTTCAATTACTTATGATATCATTTCTGTACCGACTGTCATGGAAAATATGCAGCAAAACAATTTTCTGAAGCTTTTATAACTAAACTTGGGTCACCAAGTCCGTGGAGTGTACGGTATCTCACTTTTCCGCCTTGACAGTAAAAGCAAGAAAATAATGCTGACTTAAAAAAAAAAAAAAAAAAAAAGGGAGAATGTAAGCACACAATCACACAATTTCGGGTATGCAGTTGTGGTCAAGATGATGCCAAGCTTAGAAAGATGTATTCGACTGTTACAAATACAGCATACATGTAAACACGGAATATGTTATCAGTGCACATGGGGTTCACTACAGGAACGGACATTCTTCTTCCAGGAAGAGTGATAGCCAGAATTAACTCTTCCTCATGCTGGACAAGTACGCATCATGAAGGGAAATCTATTGTTGAAGCAGACAACTCGAAATGCTTTACTATGTTACTGGTATAAATTGATCGGTTCCGAATACACGCTAGCATATGACAGAACAAACTAGCAGACTCCACTTTAAATGTCCGCAGAGGTTTATCTTTGAATCAGAGACTCAAGGAATCTAGAAATCAGAAACGAACAAGGAAACCACTCAGTCATTGTTGGTCCACATAAATATACACTGATTTAAAGACATTTTTAATTAAGATTGCTACAAGACAATTACTGGACGAGGGGAAATAAAAACTAAGTGCACCTTTTTGGAACTGATGCTGGATTAACAATAGGCCTTATTAAAATACCGTTATCCCTTTTATAACAACCAACGAGATTAAACGAACCAGTTTTAGGAATATACCCATAAACAGCGATAATACAGACACTTAATTCACACACGCCAATGAAATACTATATAAACACCTCAAAAGTACCCTATTTATGGCAGCACCGCGAACGTAAAACCCTTATCGATGGCGCCGTTTCTCAGGAGTCCGAGCTCGTTTGCGGTAATGGGTTCGGAAATATAATAGAACCACCAGCGAGAGAGAGCGTGGAGGAGCGGAGGAGGGGGGGCAGGAAAATATTAAGCTTCAAAGGGGCCGAGGTCAAAGTGGGCGCCGAATGTGTGTAAAAATTTTAAGCGATGGAACTCCGCCACCACAGTCTCCGGTCACCCTACTAAACTCGGGTCTTTTCCGTTTTATCGCCCCGTTGCTACGAGTGGGGGAAGGGGAAGGGACTCTTGGGGGGGTGGGGGGGGGCTCTTACTAACTCGGCGAGGCTGTGGTGTCAAGACCGTAAACTTCCACGAGGCCACTAGGGTTATGCAGTT